>NW_024412406.1:29220948-29269640 GCF_014898765.1 Herpailurus yagouaroundi | reverse complement strand
ATGATTTCACTCATATGTGGAATTTAAGAAACAAAACAACTGAGCAAAGGGGAAAAAAGAAACAGACCAAGAAACTGACTCAACTTTAGAGAATAAACTGATGGTCCCCCCCGGGCCCCGCGGGGGGGGGGGGCCAAATGGGGATTAAGGGGTGCACTTGCGGTAATGAACACTGGATGATACATGAAGTGTTGAATCACTACAGTGGACCCCTAAAACTAGTAACACTGTATGCTAACTGAAATTAAAATAAAAACTTAAAAAAAAAAAAAAAAAAACTCTGGAACAACTTAACATCGATCTTTTTACAATGGCTATTTCTGGATGCGGGCCTTTCACTTTCTTTGGTGTCCTTAAAAATCACACTTATAACCAGGCGTAAAAATACTTCCATTTTGAAAAAGAAAAAAAGACAACATTTTATGCACCACAAAGAAATAAAAAACTTGAGTATGCTGCACTAGAAGAGCTGGTCCAACTGAAAGAGCAAGTCAATGACCCCCATCTGCTGTCCCCATTCTAGCCCCCAATTTGCCATCCCAGTGTAGATATGCCTCTCCACTCCACAATCTTCCCTACGTGGTCATTCATATTTAGTTCTCCAACTGCTATCTTTACGTCCATGTAAGAGGGAGAACAGAACTGTGAAAAGAACATGAGATCTGGAACCAGAAAAGCTATTTTTAAAAGTTTGTAAATGTTTTTATTATTTATTTTTGAGAGAGATAGAGAGACAGAGTACAAGTGGGACAGGAGCAGAGAGACAGAGGGAGACAGAGAATCCAAAGCAGGCTCCAGGCTCTGAGCTGACAGCACAGAGCCCGATGCGGGGCTTGAACCCACAAACCGCGAGATCACGAACCTGAGCCGAAGTCGGACACTTAACCGACTGAGCCACCCAGGTGGCCCTCAGAAGCCTATTCCCTCGATCGACTGTGTGTGACCCTGACTAACCTCATCAAACAAACTGGTTTTTTTAGAGTTTCTAGTGTTAAGTAAGCTCTACCCCCAATATGAGGCTCGAACTCATAACGCGAAGATCAAGAGTTACATGCTTCACCAACTGGGCCAGCCAGGCACCCCCAAACTTAAATTAGTTTGATTACAAAAAAACTCCCTATCTCACAGGGTTGTTGTGAAAATGTAAAGAATCTACACAGAAACGGAAGAGTTATGCAAACTGGAGTGCAATACAAACATCATCAGTTACCGTTTACCCCAGATCTCTGCCTCGGGGCACAGGACTAACTCTCAGCTAATGCTAAATATCAGCCGTTAGCAATCATATTGTTTGCTGCAAACCCGACATACCCACATTTCAATTCAGTGCTTTTCCTTTACAACTATTTACTCCCTAACTTCTTTTGTCAAAAAAAAAAAAAAAAAAAAAAACCCTTATCTTTCCCCTGCTGCTCAGACCAGGGGATTTCTATCTAAATCCTATCCGTTTTTCCTTCAGAATCCAACCCTTCATTTTCCAAGGACACACCCCTTATTTTAGAGCCTAGAAACTCTTCCCACCGCCTTCCCACCCCAAGCCTCCCTGAGCACTCCCACCAGTCACAACCGCTGCCATCAGGCTGCATGCCTCCTGTACCTTCAAGTACCTTCCCTAGAACCTCACCGCTGCCTACAGCAGGTCACAGATCAGTGGCATACCTCGCTCTGTAGCTTGTTTCTTTGCAGCTCTCTCTCCTGTGACCACAGGACAGTACCCCCAGTATGGTTTCGCTGAATTTCGTTGTCTGTCTGCCCCTTTAAGGGTGTGAATTTGCCACCTCTGGCTTAAAGCTAAATTACTATTAAACTGTCGGACTTTGACGCCAGATTTACCTCTGCGTGAATCCCATCTCTCTCAACGAGGCTCAGATAATCCAGAGGATCAGTTTACCATCCGTGGGCTGAAATGACACCTTCTACAGAGTGTATCTCAGACTCCATGACAGGGCAAAAACGGTGGCGATTATAACTCCAGTATTCACAGACGTCATAATTAAGCCCTTAGTTTACCTTTCTAGAAATATCTCTAACTACTCCTCGACAAGAAACTTCTATTCTCTCACTTTATATAACCCTGCCAGATAAAACTCCCCCAATTTCTGCTCATCTGAATTTTACTCATCCAAGTATGGTCCCAAAACACGGTTCTATTAGCACTTCTGGGACGTATTCCCTAATCACAGGTGGTCCACAAGAACTCTTTTCTCTCTGAATTTACAGACCTACGTAAGGTAGTAGAATTATACTGGAAAAAAAAAAATCTCATATCACAAAAGGACATTTGTTCTTCCTGGATCCTTCTGGGATACAGTCAGCTATAAATGAGAGGACTTAAAGGGGTGATATTTTTTTTTTTTTTTTTTTTTTGATATATTTCTTTTTCTTAAAAAATGCTTCCATTCAATTCACTCCCAGATACATAGGAGTTACAACCAGACTTTCAAGTCCAGAAGAAAGAAAGAAAAAAAAAAAAAAAAGCATCTCCAATACCCATGAAAACCACCACCTATCCAATTTATCGATTGGAGATTAATTTACAATTTCCTCTTTTGAGAGAGTACCGATAATGATTAGGTCAGTCATTACAGTTTATTGTCAACTTTTCAAAATCTAGGATTAGCTTCCTTATGGGGAAAACACAGGGGGGAAAAAAACCTCAATTTCTGACATCCCAAACTGAACACATTCAATCATTATTCACACCGCATTTGTTGAACACTCAACATAAGCCAAGACTGTGCCAGGTGCTGGGATTACAAGTACCCACAAACTGCTTTCAGGTCTGGCAGAATTCACAAAATTTGGATGAACTATACACACTGGCCCAAAAGTTTCATAGAGAAAGAACAAGAATCGGAAATAATTTTGTCGGATTTGTAATTCTGCGGGTTGCAATTTGACCTCAAGGAGGGACCACTAGGCGCCGCATCAGTGAAAATAACGTTCACCACAAACGGAATGTCTGGGTTACCCAGGGACTGAAAGCTGGACTTCAAACCCTCCAAATCAGATTATTTCCATCTGATCCTACCCTTTCTCTGCCAAGACGAAAAGAAAAAGAGAAAAAGAAGAGTAGGTCAGCCATTTTCCTCGCGTTCCCCCCAAAAGAACCTTTTCCATAAAAGTTCAAGGCCTCCTAAATGAATGCCTTATCTACAAGTAAATACGCAACTTCAAATTCAGACAGCTCCAACAGAATGAAGACAACAGGACTACTTTTAATAGTCTGGCATATTCCTTCAGATTTTTCTATGTGTTGAGAAAAAAATGTATGTTTCATAATGCTATACAACTTATTTGAACTGAATAACATATGTGGGAATCTTTCCCTCAATACACATAAATGTATTCAACACGTTGCTCTCCTGCCACTCATAAAAAATTATGTAAAATGCATGATTTACTGATAATCTGAATTTGAAAACCTTATTAGTCTTAAAAAAGTCCCTATAGAAAATATCATTGGTTTTGTCATTTTGAATTAGTCTTGTTCACAAAAAGTAAATTCATTTTGTATTATTGTGTTTGAACATGTTTTCTTATACATACTATGTCATTTGACAGCTTCTGCTTAACAGGAATTCAAAAAAACTGTTAAAATGAATTTAAGTCAAGTTTACTAGAAAATAGCCGTCTTGCCTCCAAATCATCATACCAAGAACGGAAGCCACATCCGTTGCTTCTGCATTAGTGTCACCAGCTGAGCTATGACATCCAGGGCTGCGCCTGGTCTAATTTCTGAGGGCTGGCAGTACCAAGTGGGGACCCTCCCTGTACATGTGAATTCAGGTTTTCTAAACTCTTAATATTCGCAGAATTGTGTCTATAGCAAAAGTGTTATAATTCTATGCTTCGTTTTAGAATACTTAGTTTGAAAATGCAATCAAAATTATATACAGTAAATACTGAATTAGCTTTGTTCTAGGAAGCCTATGTAAAAACACAGCAATCTCAAGAAAAGGATGTGCACATCTGGAATTTGCAAAATAGCACCTAAAAAAACAATAGATATATTAGCAGTACGGTACTGATTCGAGTAACATTTCAACAGATAGTCTGGATAGTTACTGATCAATTATTACGTGTAGAGTATGAAGGAAAAAATGATGTGTTTAGTCCCGAACCAGTAACAACAACAACAACAACAAAATGGAAATGAGTCATAATTATTTTCATCCTTTAACACGATTACAAGCTAATAAATAAAATACGAGAATTCAAAAGAGGGCAAAGTCATGGGGGGTGATTGGGAGGGTGGGGTGTCTTCCATAATCCTCAGGGTACTCACTAAACAGCTGTGGAAGACGAAACTGACCAATGAAAGAAAGGGTGCATGAAAGTACTCAAGTACTCTACTTGGAAAAGGTAATTTAAAAGGACCTCATCTTTATTGAGGGATGGAAAGAAATGCCATCCTCTCAGGAGACAGACAACAGAGGTCCACTTACAGGCAAATTAGGTTTATTAGGGCCACAATAATAAGCAAACCAGAAACGTGATAATTAAAATTCACATACTTTTATCAACAACAGTAAGTACGTCTTTAATGCAGCACCCTACAATCTGTTTCTCTAGCATTATATCTATTCCAGCATCTTAAAGCAGGCTGCATTTGCAATTTATCTTCTTTAGCATTTCTCAAAGTTCACCATTTCCTATAATCTTATACACAAAGCTTACATATAAAGTTCTTCTAATTCATTGTTCATGTTACAGGAGCTAAAACTGTTGCAGGGGTTTAACATTTCCTGAAAACATACGTGCATTTAGGTACAAGTTGCCTTCTAGCCTTGCTGAGTTTACTGGAACAAACCTCCGTGCCTTTGCACATGCAAGATTACGGCACTTTACAGCTTCCTTACTGTTACCCAAAAAAACCTGAGTATCTACAGAGCCCTCTCTACCATCATTCTCCTAGTCATGAGTCACCCTCCCCTCATTCCTATCAGTCCACCCTCAGTAACCTTTTCACTTTTTCTTTGTATGCCAAATATCTCACTCACAGCCTTTGCATTTACTATTCCTTCTGCCAAGAATGCTCTTGCCTCAGATCAGATAGTCACACAGCTAGCTTCCTTGCTTCTCCTGGGTCTTGATTTCAAAGTTAACAATCAGTGAGGACTTCCTTGGCCACTTTATTCCAAAGTTTCAACCCCTCAATCCTGACACTCCTCTCCTCCTGTTTGTTTTCCTTCCCAGCATGCGTCTCTTACTCCATATTTTTCTTGAATGAGTACAAGAATTTGGTTTGGTTTGTTCACTGCCAAATCCCCAGTACTTTTACACCAGTGTGCCTGGCACACAGTAGGTACATGATCAGGCCCAAGCCAAAATTTGTTGAGGTGGATAGGACATCTTTTTCAAGAAAAGGGAAGTGACTTATCCATGTCAGATCATGATTCTAAAAATATCGCTACACTCCATAAAAACCCAAATCTCCTTCAGTACTTTTCTTTCAAATTTCCAATAATGCTACAATATTGCAATCAGTTTTATACATGACTCCAATTTTCTATTATAAGGCAAGAACAATTTCTTACACATTCCTATATTCCTTGTAATTACTGGTCCAATGGTCTACCTGTAGTAAGTAAATAACTGCATGAATGAATGTGTGCAGAAAGGCACTGCTAGATTTTCACTTCAGTTTCTGTACTACAAAAGAAAAGGCTTAATTGGGGTTAGAGAATAGTATTATCCAAATAAGAACATTTTACTAGATACCCCTTTTAAAAAAACATAAGTTACACACATCTGCAAAGGACAGCATATAGCAGGTGCTCAAACATTTGCTGAAGGCATGAAAATTTAAAGACAGTCTCAAAATCAGAAGCCAAAGAAAAGCTCCTCTTAATCTTACATGATAAAAACTTAGGTTCAGAAGTGTGGCTTTTCAAAAACAAAGGTCTTGTGTCCTCTGCCCTTTAGGACCTTATGAATCTGACTTGCTAAAAGTCAATGTGTCATGCATTCTGAATTTGTATGTTAGCAAGGGCCAGAAAATTTTTCTGAGACAAGAGTACTGCTCCACTGCCTTCCCTGTCATCCAACACCATCAGAACTAGGCCAATTATTAATCCTAAATTTGACTATCATGAAACATTCAAAACGGACTAAAGAAAATTATGCGCCAAAAGTGGTCTGAGTCCATATCTAATGTCCATCAACAGACATTTATCAACATAAACACCAACATAAAGCATCTCTTTCATAAAACTCTAGATTTTAAACACAATGTAAACACTAAAAAAAAAAAAAAAAGACAGGAATGTTACTGAGAAAATGTGTTCATTAAGGCCACACTCTGCTACAAAACACTAAATACAGAAAAAGCAAAAACATCTTCCCACCCCTAACAATTGTCTGTTTACAAAGCAAAAAACCCCCCAAATAAAATCCTCAAGGTACTTTTGCTTCCCATAGTAATATCATCTCGGAATGGTAAAGACCCAATTCGTATCAAATATGAAATATAATTCTGTGACTCTTCACTAAGCGGATTTGTTGATGTAAATTACGAAACGTCTCCTCCTAAGTTGCTTACCTTCTGACCCATCGGACAGATCAACAAGCAGCATCAGCACCCAAAAACCTAGAAACTATACAATAAAATAATAGGCATATTTTCATAGGGCCCAAATCATCGCTCTACGTACAGTGAACTCGAGGCAAACATTGTTATCTAGCTTAATGACTTGTAGTAACAAGACTCTATCAACAGTGAGCACATTAGTCTTCCTTGACATCCAGGCACACAGCACTTCGTGGTATGACCGCACTTTAAAGAGTTCCTGATGGAAAAGACTAGATTACGAAACCATAAACAATAAACATAGTACATCCACCAGGCGGTGGAAGAAACTATTCATTCCCCCCCAGAAGCTGCCATTTCTCCTGTTGTTCTCCAGCTTCGACTAAGGAAGTTGTGAAATCCGCAAACACACCCCATCCCAAATCTATCAGTGGGGCGGGCGGAGGCTGAGTCATTCCTAAGAGTAACTTTATACCGATCTCGCACTCCGGGGTCGGGACAAAGGTATCTCTGCGTTCCTCCCGCTGTGTGCTGCGTTCGGCCTCGGCCCAATTCCTGTCCTCGGGTTCTCAAGTCACAGACAGCCTTAGGGCTAAGTCCAGCCGTGACCACAAGCGAGGATGCTTCCCGGTGGGGTCGGCGTCCCTCGCCCTCCGCCACTCCCGAAAACTCGGCCCGCGGCCGGCCGGGGACGCGTTCACAGGGAGGGACCCCGGCGGCCCCGGCCGAGGAAGCCGCACGCAGGCCCGCACCGGGCGAGTCGGCCCCACACCTCCCGCAGCCCAGCGGGGCTTCGACTCAGACCGCGCGTCTCCACCGGGGCTGTCGCGCCGGGGAGGCAGCCGCAGGGCAACACCTGCCGCGGCCGGATGCGCCGGGCCCGCGGGCGCACACACCTGCGCGCGGGCGGCGCTCGACCCGGCGGGAACCCCGGCGTCCCCGGCCCACTGTGTCCGGGCTCGCCGCGCGGCCGCGGCGCCAGATGGGGGAAGGGGACCCGGGCGGCGACAGCACTTACCTGGCAGCACCTCCTCCTCCACCGGCGGCAGCAGCAGAGCCGGCAGCCCCTGGCACCATCTTCCGCCGCCGCCTCGTCCGCGGCGGCGGCTACCAACCGCCCATCGGGCACCGCCAACCGACACAACCGCCGGCGTCCCAGGTGCCGGTCGCGGCCCCGAGCTCCGGGCGGGAGGGAGGGGTCGGGGCGGAGAGGGGACGCTGTCAGGCCCCTCGGCTCTGGGTCAGGGGCCGGGGGGCAGGGGGCCGCGGCCGGTCAGAGCCGAGGGGCCGGGGCGATACGGAGACCCCCCAAGGCAGCGCCGAGGGCTCTGCAGGGCCGCGGACACCGCCGCGGTTGGGTTTGTTATTGTCGACTCCGTCCCTTCCTCCGCAGAGCACGCCGGGAAACGGTGGGCGGGGGGTGGGGCGCGCCGGGCGGCCGGGGCGGCGCAGAGAGGCGCGCGCAGGTCCGGAAGTCGGCAGGCCGCCGGGAAAAGGGGGGCGGCTCCGCCCTCAGTCGCGGTCGGCCGGTCTGCGACTTTGCTGTCCTCTTCTGACCCGGGGACACAGCTGGGGCGCCCTTTGGCGGGGCGAGCCGCGGTCCTGCCGCGGACTGCCCCAAGGTGATTTTGACCTTTCTCGCCACCGCGAGTTGGCCTCAGGCGGACCCCGCCGAATTTTGGATTAGCCCCAGGTCAAACAGCTTATCTCTTTCCACCTGTCGCGGAGGAGCGGGGCCCACGGAGGTTGTGTGCCCTCGTCGCCCGTCCGCATACCGGGCAAGATCTGTAAGAGGATGACGTACCTGGCTGTGGCCCGGCCAGGCTAGATTGCCACCACCGCACCCCCACCGCCGGGACTTGAAACAGCTGATAAGTGGCTCGGGTAACTTCGAGTGTGGGGCGGCACGATTTTTCTCGGACCAGGTAAGCCAAAGAAAATGTCCAAGAGACCAGAAGGAGTTAAGGCTTGGTCGATTGGGGTGAAGGTGTAAGCGGCACGACCCCCAGTTTTCAGCTTTGTAAACGGAGTTGGTTCTCAGGTGGGTTAGCGTGAGTTCCCGAGGGGACACGGTTTCCGGGGGATCCTGAGTGTGTGCGGAAGATCGGCCACAAGCAAGGGCTCGAAACTACAAGGCTTTGGGTGTTAAAATGTGGTGAGCAGAAGTTACTCGTGGAATGATTATGTAACACTCTTTAAATTCCTGTTCTATCGAGGCATGTCTGGTACAAGTGAAAGCTGAGAGGTGCTGTCGCTATCGGAGCGCCCTTGAGTTGGGTTTACGTAAAAATGAGCTTTACCACCGTTTTCAGGAGCACCGAAACGGAGCAAATACGGTTAGGAGGCAGAGTTTGCAACCCTTTGTTTATCACGGTGGAAACTGATTTGAAACAAAACAAAACATTGGACTGGACGACTGGCAAGCATGAGGGATTTTTAGTTTCCATCACACTTACCCGGTATCTGAAAGTTTTATTTGAGAAGAGCTTTTCTTGTTTTCTTTTCTTTTTTTTTTTTTTTTTTTTTTTTTACCACTTTGTGTTTTAGTTTACATTGCTGTACATTCCCGAGAGAATCTTGTCTGGCAAATTATTTTGTTTCGTTTTTATTTTTTTTTTTTAAGCTGGATTTTTTTTTATACGCCCAGCAAGATAGAGCTGAGAAGTGAAAACTAAGAGGTTAAATTGTTTTTATGCCTCGGGAAGAGGTACGAACTGGCAGGACCGAAGAAAGACGCTGATTTTATTAGTCACCGCATAGTAACGGGCACACAGAAACTAGGTGGTGAGGAAGATTTGGCCAAAAATTGGTTAAGCAAAACACATTAGGCCCCTAAAGAATATACCGGTGCTTGAACTTCTCTTAGCTGTCACTGACACTCGTCACTCCAAATACCGCACACTACAGCCCGGAATGTGAAAACATCACTGAACTATGCCAGTGATAATCTCTTAAATAATAAAGTGTTTTTATTTTTTTTTTTAATTTTTTTTTCAACGTTTATTTATTTTTGGGACAGAGAGAGACAGAGCATGAACGGGGAGGGGCAGAGAGAGAGGGAGACACAGAATCGGAAACAGGCTCCAGGCTCCGAGCCATCAGCCCAGAGCCCGACGCGGGGCTCGAACTCCCGGACCGCGAGATCGTGACCTGGCTGAAGTCGGAAGCTTAACCGACTGCGCCACCCAGGCGCCCCTGACTTCTTTCTTTGGAAAGCAAACAATTCAGTCCTCATCTTGTCCTAGTCCTAGTTTGGAAGAAAGGACCAGAAGTGATTGGTTTATACCTTAAAGGTTTTACATCCGCTCCGGAATATAAAGGTTAAAAGTTTATATGCGTTTAGTGGTGTTTCTTAGTGATAATAAGTGTGCTGACATTACCCTTGTTATGTATACGCAGGCATCTGGAGTAAATACTCTTACAAATTACCGATGCTTATGTCCATAGTAGTAAGTTTCAACAGGTTACATCTTCTTTCCTCCGGAGGAGGACATTGAAAACCCTCTGTATTCTCCGTTCCTTAGTACATTAAAACAACAAACCTCCCTCACGCAGCATTACTTCTCTACCAAAGCTGCTTGACTGTAAGTCCACACTCTGTAGCCTCATTTCCACCTGCTGCTCTTTTCTCGCCGAAATGCAAACAGATTAATAGGGGCCTCCAAATTATTGCGTTAAATGGACAGTGCTGATACTTTTCTTTGAGCTTTCTCAAGCGCTCGCTTCTTTTTAATTATTCACTCTTTAATTTGCTTCCCTTTTGCAGTGTCTCCGTCTTCGCTCTTAAATCTCTGTCCTTTCATTTGGTCCTCTTCCAGATTATCAAGTAATTACAAAACGATGTAAATGATGCACATATTCCCAGTGGGAAAAGAGGTGAGAGGCTTAATCTTGTCCTCATTACATGATTCTCTGTTAATTTAATAAACATCTGGGGCTTTTAATAGATTCAGAGTGAGGGCAAAAGAGAGTGGTTGTCTTGAGTATGTAGGGGTTACACAGAGTCTATAGAGAAACACCGTTAAGTACTTCAAATCAGTTCAAATCTTTAAGCTCCTGTTTTTCCTTCAGGTCTTCATTTCAGGGTCACTTTCGCAGGGAATCCTTCCCTAACATGTCTGCAGTTCCTCTAGATTATTCTTTCACTATCTGTCTAACATGCTGAAATGTAAGTCGTTTTTTAATAGAGGGAACTATTTCCCCAATATGTGGTATACACACAAACATTTGTTGATGGTGCCCTACGCTTTTTTTCGGGCCTTCAGTTTATACTTAGACTCACCCCTCAGCTAGTCTCTTGTTATTTGCTCCATCCAGGACCAAGTTGGTCAGGTGTCTTTCCTAGCCGGCCTCGCTGGTTTTGTTTTGTAAATTGGATACAATTTAAACTTTTTAACAGCAACAGAGCCTCTTCATTTTGTAGCAACCCATCTCTCCAGCTTACCTCCTGGCCCTTTTCCCCTTTACACATGTGAGTTTCCTCATCCAGGAAATGTTCCTCCCTCCTTGTTCATTTCTCACTCAGTTTTTCTTTTTTTTTTTTTCTTTTTAAAAAAATTTTTTTTTTCAACGTTTATTTATTTTTGGGACAGAGAGAGACAGAGCATGAACGGGGGAGGGGCAGAGAGAGAGGGAGACACAGAATCGGAAACAGGCTCCAGGCTCTGAGCCATCAGCCCAGAGCCCGACGCGGGGCTCGAACTCACAGACCGCGAGATCGTGACCTGGCTGAGGTCGGACGCTTAACCGACTGTGCCACCCAGGCGCCCCTCTCACTCATTTTTTCAAACAGCTTGGACACCAGCCCGCTTCTAACTTCTGGGCAATATAGTGATCCGCTCGGTCTACTGCCTCTGCTCCATACCACACAACTATAAATTCTTGTCTCCCCTCTAAGTCTATGAAACCCTGAGGTTTAGGAACTATGAATTATTAATTTTTAAGTTGCTAGAACTTTCTAGAAAGATTGGCACGTAATTAGCAATTAATAAAATACTTGTATTGAAGGTTGACTAAGAAGTTACTGTGGAAAATCGCTGCCCTCAAATATCTCAAAAGCCTGTGCAGGGGACCATTCAAACATCACTGTGGTCACAAGTTTAAATGACACTATTTCCTTACCCAGAATACATCAGGATATTGGGGAGATTGCAGTCTACTGCTGAATTTTGTTAACTCTGCCTGATTGGGGATTTTATTCTGCAGGAATTACGAATTCTCAACCTAGCATAATTGCGCTCATTTTCTCTTAGGTTATGTTCAAATAGCCAGCAACTGCAATTAACGTAATTTGGCTTTTTTCAAAGAATGGGTTAGAGCTAACCATTTTTAAAGCTTAGCTCCTTTTGAAAAAGTTTTGGCTTTCGTTTTTAAGATCATAGCTAATGATGTATAAAACGCGGTCATGCACTACTTAGAGGCTCTGGCACTATGATTGTCAAGTTAATATTCTTAGTAGTGTTTACAGATGTTGAAGCTGCCCTACTCAGCTGGTTTGTTGGTACTCACGTATTATTAATGATAATGATGCTAGTTAACTTATGAGTGTGTGTCTTCAAAGCTAGTGATGAGTGTAATGGGCCAGTGAACAACACTGTGTCTAACGCTGCAACACATACAACACTTCCAGCCTGCTTCATTGCCCAACAGATTTAAATTTTTTTTTTTAACGTTTATTTATTTATTTTTTTTTTTTTGAGACAGAGACAGAGCATGAACGGGGGAGGGTCAGAGAGAGGGAGACACAGAATCGGAAACAGGCTCCAGGCTCTGAGCGGTCAGCACAGAGCCCGACGTGGGGCTCGAACTCCTGGACCGCGAGATCATGACCTGAGCCGAAGTGGGCCGCTTAACCGACTGAACCACCCAGGCGCCCCCCAACAGATTTAAACCGATAGATTGGCACAAACTATTTGTAGTCCTTTTTCACATTAAGTTCTTGTCTTTCATTATCTTGAAGAGTTTTTCAACCAAGTGTCCAAATACACAGCTGAAATGTCCTAAAGCAGAAGCTTATCAGTCCTACAGATACAGAGACAGAGAGAGACAAACATCAAGTGGTAGTTGGACTTCAGGTGGTGCCTTTCAAACTTCTTTATTGTGACTCACATTAAAAATTACGTTTTTAGGGGCGGCTGGGTGGCCCCGTCCATTTTCCATGACCCGACTTCGGCTAGGTCATGATCTCGCAGTTCGTGAGTTCGAGCCCCATGTCGGGCTCTGGGCTGACAGCTCAGAGCCTGGAGCCTGCTTCAGATTCTGTGTCTCCCTCTCTCTTTACCCCACCTCTGCTCACACTCTGTGTCTCTCTCAAAAATAAATAAACGTTAAAAAAATGTTTAAAGATGGGAATGCAAGCCGGTGCAGCCACTCTGGAAAACAGTATGAAGGTTCCTCAAAAAACTAAAAACAGAACTACCCTGCGACCCAGCAATTGCACTGCTAGGCATTTATCCACGGGATACAGGTGTGCTGTTTCGAAGGGACACATGCACCCCCCATGTTTATAGCTGCACTGTCAACAATAGCCAAAGTATGGAAAGAGCCCAAATGTCCATCAATGGATGAACGGATAAAGAAGATGTGGTATATATACACAATGGAGTGTTACTCGGCAATCAAAAAGAATGAAATCTTGCCATTTGCAACTACGTGGGTGGAACCAGAGGGTATCATGCTAAGTGAAATTAGAGAAAGACAAAAATCTTATGACTTCACTCATACGAGGACTTTAAGAGACAGAACAGATGAATACAAGGGAAGGGGGAAAAATAATACAGAAACGGAGGGAGACAAAACAGAAGAGACTCATAAATGTGGAGAATAAACTGAGGGTTACTGGAGGGGTTGTGGCAGGGGGGATGGGCTAAATGGGTAAGGGGCATTAAGGAATCTACTCCTGAAATCATTGTGGCACTATCTGCTAATTTGGATGTAAATTTTAAAAAATAAGAAATAAAATCAAATTTAAAAAATTAAAACATTATACGGGTGCCTGGATGGCTCAGTTGGTTGGGCATCCAACTCTTGATTTCTGCTCAGGTCATGATCTCACGGGTTCTTGAGTTCGACCCTGTGGTAGGCTCTGTGCTGACAGTGCAGGGCCTGCTTGGGATTCTCCCTCTCTCTCTCTCTCTCTCTTTCTCAAAATAAACTTAAAGAAATACATTTTAACATTGTGACTTGGTGCATACATGCAGGCCTCTCACTGAAACCATGTTTTATGAAAATAATACTTGCGACTCACTCCAATATTTTCTATTCTATTTTTGTTCCAATGCTAATCTTGACCCACTAAATTGATTTTACCACCCTTCAATGGCTTGGAAGATCTTAGAGTTGGCAACAGGCCTCAAACCTTGAGATATTTTGCCCCTGATTTTTCCATCAGCGCTTCCTATGTAGGCTCCACCCCTGGATAGTAAAGTTTGTGATTATGTTTATTACAAAAAAAATAAATAACCTAACTGAAGCTGGTGCAACACTAGTGAGTGTATCTTAGATGACAGATGTGGGCTTTAGTTGCAGACCTATTTGTCTTAATAACCTTATCCAGTTTCTATTCATTTTCTCCATTTTTACAGATGGGGAAATGAGGGGTTAAGTTTCTAATTCCTTCTAGATAATGTCGTTCAGCTTGAAACTGTTACGGCCAGTATAGGAGCCCAGCCAGTTTGACAGGCTGTAGCCTTAAGCACCACATTATGCTGTCCCTTAATTTCCTGCATTCCTAGAGGGGGGAAAAATTAAAATTTTAAGTCTAGCAGTAGGCCACAGAATCTCAGCACTGGTCACATTTTGGGCCAGGTAATTTTTTGTTATAAGAGGGCTGTCTCCTACATTTTAGGATATTTAACAACATCCTTAACTTCTACCCACTAGATGCCAGTGGCCCCCTCAGTTCTGCCAACCAAAAATGTCTCTGGATGTTTGTAATGTTCCCAGAGTGACCAAATCACTTTCTTCCCAGAACCACAGACTAAAGCGTGGTACATCCATACAATGAAATGCATTGCAGGCTTTATATTTTAGGGCAATATTTAATGACAAAGGGAAATGAGTTAAAATACAGAACTACTGTACTGTTTTTCAAGGTGCACTCCTTTTGGTATGTTCACATCTCTGAAATCCGGTTGCATTTAACAATGAATAGGGTCCTGCAAGCTTGTTGATACCGGAAACCAAGGCAAATGAAAAGTTTCCTTACTGCCTACAGCCCATCGACGAGCCCTCGAAACAGGCAGAGTGACCTTTCTCTGGGGACTCAGCTGCCTCAGTCATGGCACTTGGCTAAGGGCAAAAGGCAATCTTAGCTTGACATTTTCCCATCCCCCAGGATCCTGTAAGTCTACTTGAACATATAAAAATTCCTTTGGAAACTTCTTTTGTCTCTACCCCCACGAGCTCTGTGTTGGCAATCATACTCCAAGCTTATGGCCCACTGATAATAGACATCTGAAGGGTCCCATGACTGAGGTTTTACTGGACAGTAATAAGTGACCTTTTCCTAAACAATACCCCCCTCAAGGTCCTGGAAACCTTTCTTCCAAAATTCCTTAGAGACTTAGGCTATCCCTAACCCTTTCCCAACCTGAAGGTCTATAACAGTCACCTGTGACAACCCCAGTGTAGCTCTTTTTGCCCATAGGTCCTGTCCCCGTGCTTTAGTAAAATCACATTTTTGCACCAAAGACGTATCAAGAATTCATTCTTGGCTGTCAGCTCTGGACCCATACCACCGCTCCAAAACCACATCATTGTTACCCAACTGCCCTTCATTACCTGTTTATGCAAGATATCAAAAACACTAGCTTAGAAAAAAAAAATCCTAAAAACAATGATGGAACATTCTTTTGAACACAAGGTGTCAAAAGTTTGTGGAGAGGGGATGGGAGACATAATGAATCAGACGTGGTGGACAGCATACCAAAAAGCAATCCAAAGCCTGCTCTAAGAATTACAAAGCCAGCATAGGAGACTTAGCACCATGACTTGACTCCATGATGGATTTTCAGGAAACACCTGTTGCCAGTGCTTTCACTGGTGAAAAGATGAATTCTATGGAAAAAATAAATTTATTTTACTTACATTTCCCTTTTTATTTGTTGTGGGAGAGAGAGAGAATCCCAAGCGGGCTCCGTACTATCAGCGCAGAGCCCAACACGGGTGTCCATCCCGGGATCATGATTTGTGCTGAAATCAAGAGTCGGACTCTCAACCGACTGAGCCAACCAGGCGTCCTCTATTTTTTTAACTTTTAATGTTTGACTGCCTTGATCATATGAAATCTCTTTTTATACCCAAGTTTATATTTAAATCCCAACTAGTTAACATACAGTGTAATATTAGTTTCAGGTATAGAATTCATATGAAATTTCAATAAAAACTGTCACTGTCTCTTCTGGCCATTATTATTGTTACTGAAACTAATTTTATTGCATAGAAGAGTAGAGTGTTAAAAATAAATTATCTACTCTAAGTGTCAAATACATTATACAGTGACAAGGCCCAGGACTTACTTTTTTCACTAAGCTCTAGAGGGAATTCTAACGCAAACTTAGCCTTGGGAAACAGAAGAGTAAATCTGTAAAGATCCCTTTGATCCTACTAAATCTTCCTCCTGCTTTAAATCCATTGGTACCACCCTCTCTGACAATGAATTCATCAGAAACATCCTAATCTATTCACAACACTTTCTGAATCTTTGTACCCTTATCAAGGGATTGATTTGAACTTGTCATTCTTAAATGTGCCTTAATTTTTTTTTGAATTGCGCACATTGTTTCTATACAACTGAAGCATAAGCTTGTTTGCATTTAGAAATTGGAAAGCCTGAGATCTTATTTGGATTTAGAAGATCACTTAATACTTATGATTTCGATTTCCCCCGTGTTCACAATACCTGTTTTAGCTTCCCCACACTACTCTACAGGTTAGAATGAAAACTGCATGTAAAATTTACTGCACTTTGGACATTTTGTACAGTCGCAGAATAATGCTAACAGTGGCTGCTCACACCTTTTGAAAACTACAACCCCATCAGTTCTTAAAACTAATGAAGTGTTTTCGTGCATTTTCGTACAAACATCTAGTTATATTTAACAATAAAAGAATGACTTCAAAATATTTCTTAATTTTATACCTTGCTTGTTATTTACGTTCATATTGTAGGTTTTTTTTGTCTCCTTTCCTTCTCCCTTTCGTGCCTTTGTACCCCCGAGGTACTGGAAACTGATGAAAGAGAGTTGGTTATGTTAAATGCCTGTCTTTTCCTGTCCGTATTTAAGGCTCCAGTGAACTACTTGACGTTCCTGTTTTAAGAAGGTTGAAAATATCCAACACCGCCAAACAATAAGCTGAGCATCCAGCCTTTGAAAAGAAGTTACGGTATGGATGTCTTCAACACAGTGGATAGTACAGATTCAAAAGAAGCAAAAAATCTGTATTAAGTGATTAAAGACATACGTTGTTTTCCTATTTCATGAAACTCAGTAGTATTAACTCTTTACATGAAAACATTGTTATTATATTTCTGTGTACTGGCAATAAACATTTGAAAACATGAAACTGAGAAATTTTCATTTATTTTTTTTTAATTTGTTAATGCTTATTTTTGAGAGAGACAGAGACAGAGACCAAGCACCAAGCGGGGGAGGGGCAGAGAGAGAGAGGGAGACACAGAATCTGAAACAGGCTCCAGGCTCTGAGCTGTGAGCACAGAGCCTGACGCGGGGCTCGAACTCACAAGCTGTGAGATCGTGACCCGAGCCAAAGTCGAATGCTTAACTGACTGAGCCACCCAGGTGCCCTGAGAAAATTTCATTTAAATAGCATCCATTTAAAAATATAGTAGGAATGAATTTAGCCAAAGAAATTCAAGATGTGTACACCGAAAATTGTAAAACATTTTTTGAAATGTTGAAAGAAATTAAACATCCCATGTTTGTGAATCACAAGACTTACGGAGATGGTGATGCTTTTCCAACTGATACACAGATTCAACACGAGAAATCAACCGCTATAAATTTAAAGTGAATTGGTTTCCAAAGAGAGTACCAAGACATTTCAATGGAGGAAGAATAGCTTTCTCAACAAATGGCATCGGGGCAACTGGATACCCACATGTAAAAAAAATAAAGTGGGGCCCGCATTTCATACCATGTACAAAAATTAAACTGGACGGAAAACCTATGTAATAGCTAAAACTATAAAACTCTTAGTAGAAAGCAATAGGAGTAAATGTTTGTGAACTTGGATTTGGTAATAGTTTCTTAGATATGACACCAAAAACACAGTCTATACATGCACATGAATGTTAGATAAATTGGACTTCTCAAAGTTTTAAAAACTTGTGCTTCAAAGGACACCATCCAAAAATTGAAAAGACGATACAGAATGAGAGAAAGTGTTTGTGAATTACCTCTCACATAAAGAACAAGTATCCGGAATATATAATGAACTCTCACAACTCAATAATAAGAAGACCCATTTTTTTCAAATGGGCTTAAGATCTGAACCGGCATCTCTAAAGATACACAAATAGCCAATATGCACATGGCAAGATGCTCAATCTCGGTCATTATGGAAATGCAAATTAAAATTGCAATGAGATACCACTTCACATCCTCAGGATGGCTGAAATCAAAGACATAATAACAAGGATGTGGAGAAATTGGAACTAATATATTACTGGTGGGATTCTAAAATAGTGCAGTCACTTTTGAAAACAGATTAATGGTCCCTCAAAAGAGTTAACAGAGCACCACATAGCCCACCAATTCCACTCTTAGGGTAATAAAAATATGTCTCCACAGAAACTTGCACATAAATGTTCAAACATTACTCATAACAACAGTTGGAAACCACTCTAATGTCTATCAACTGAGCGATGGATAACCAAAAGGCGTGTTCATACGATAGAATATATATGATGCAAGAGTTTCAATTCCTTTCAATTCCTTAGAGTAAATAGAATCACCATACGACCCAGTATTTCTGCTCCTCGGTGTATACCCAAGACTGCTGAAAACCTGTTTTCCCAGTAAAATGTCACAAATGTTCACAGCAGCAGTCTTGACGGCCAAAAAAGAATGTAAGCATCCCAAATATCCACTGATGAATGGATACACCAAATGGCCCATGCATGCAGTGGAGTATTATCTGGCAACAAAAGGAAAGAAGCACTGAATCGTGGTACAACACGGGCGAGCCCTGGAAATACACTAAGCAAAGGATCTAGTCAGAAAAAGCCACGTACTCTGATTCTGCTTGTACAAAATGTTCAGAATAGGCAGTTCCTAGACAGAAAGTACATGAGTGGTTGTCAGGGGCCCTGGAAAGGGATGAAGAGGGTATGGCTGCCGGTGGGCATGAGGCTTCTTTTGGGAATGTTGAAAATATTCTGAAATCACATAGTGGTGGTTATACAATCACATGAATATACTAAAAGCCCCCACATTGCACACTTTAAAATGGTCAATCTTTGGTATGTGAATTCTATTTCAGTGTAACTGTTTCTTAACATTTTAAAATGATATTTAAAAAAATATAATGAGATAAATAGCAGAGAGAGAATAGCCCCATAAATCACCTGTTGCTAAGCTTGGTTCATTTAACCATCATTGAAGTGATTTAAAAGTACTTTATGTATGTATGTACGTATGTATTTATAGAGGGCACAAGTGAGTGAGGGTAGAGAGAAATGGGGTTCACCCGAAGCATGGCTTGAACTCCCGAACCTTGAGATCATGACCTGAGCAGAAGTCAGATGCTTAACCCACTGAGCCACCCAGGTGCCCTAAAATTACTTTAAAATTGGAAGTCTGATTTAACCCTCACTTGAGGTGGCAGTCCTTTAGAAGGAAAATCTAATGGAAATGTAATCGATAGCCCTGGGTGCAGGCAGTGATAAGGTGGTGCATTGTCTATAATCGTCAAACAAACAATTCAGTCTGCTTTTATCATCACCAGGTACCATTAATCTTAAACGGGGCCAGTGAAAAAATGCTCTCTAAAAGCTACTGTTACTCCAAGTCAGGGTTTCCCGGTCTGTTGTCATTTGGGGCCGAACAGCTGTCCTGTTCATCTTACCATGTTTAGCTGCATCCCTGGTGTCTACCCACCTGATTTCAGTTAGTAGTCTCCTACCCACAGTTGTAATAACCCAGAGTGCCTCCGGTCATTGCCAAATGTCCCAAGAGACAAAATCACCAAGACAGAGAACCACTAATGTAAATTCTAAATAAATGCTGTGGTTTCTATTAACGTTTAATAACCCACATACGTAAGCCTCAAAAGTAAGTACATTTTATTACTTATCTTTTTTTTTTTTTTTTGATGTTTATTTATTTTGAGGCAGAGAAAGTCAGAGTGAGAGCTGGGGAGGGGCAGAGAGAGAAGGATACACAGAATATGAAGCAGGCTCAGGTTCTGAGCGGTCAGCACAGAGCCCAACACGGGGCTCGAACTCATGAACCGCGAGATCATGACCTGAGCCGAAATCAAGAGTTGGTTGCTTAACTAACTGAGCCACCGAGGTACCCCTATTACTTATCTTTTAATAGACATGATATTCTGTGGGGAAGTTAATTCATGTCTCCAACTCCTATGGTACTATATAAACCCTATCTATAAACAGTAGACTCAAAATATACAGTGATAGCACCATGACTGTAAAGATGCCTAAACACAAGTTGAGTAACTTAAATTCTGTCATTCTGTGTGCAGATCATTCTTAAAACCTTGAAAACCTTTTTTGGAAGCATTTCTATATCTTTTTCCTTTTTAAAAAAATTTATAAGGAAAAGTATTTATTACATTTTTTCCTTTTCTGTATCCTAATTATTTTAACATTTCATTTAAAATTTTTTTAAGTTTATTTGAGAGAGAGAGAGAAAGAGCATGCACAAGTTGGGGAGGGGCAGAGAGAGGCAGAGAGAATCCCAAGCCAGCTCCACACTCTCAGCACAGAGCCCAGTGTGGAGCTCGTTCTCACGAATCATGAGATTATGACCTGAGCCAAAATCAAGAGTCGGACGCTCAACCGACTGAACCAAACAGCCCCTCATTTAAAAAATTTTAATGGCATATTTTTTCAATGTCTACATTTTTACCTGGCCCATATTATCTTTCATTTTGCGATTAATACAAGTAATTTTCTCATTCAGAGGAAGAAGGTGCTAAGAATGATGTATACCAGGTGTTAAATGTGCTAAATACACCGTTGATTTAGGAGAAAGAGAAAGTAGTGAAGGAAATTGAGAGAGTATGTGTGAGGTGTCATGGCTAGGTGCTTTCTATATACCGTATTTAGTCTAACACAGCAAAACTGCCATTTACATAGCAGGAAATTGAAGCTCAGGCTTAACTTTTTCTCAAATTCTATTTAAACGTGTATTGGCAGATTTTTCTACAGTCTCAGTCTTGGTCTGGTTATTGCTCTCCCAAAACCAAACGATATAATGGCGTACCACTTGTATAATATAATTAGTAACTTTTTAAAAAAGTTTATTTTTTTTTTAACATTTTTAAAAAAAAATTTTTTTTTTTTAACATTTATTTATTTTTGAGACCGAGAGAGACAGAGCATGAACGGGGGAGGGTCAGAGAGAAGGAGACACAGAATCTGAAACAGGCTCCAGGCTCTGAGCTGTCAGCACAGAGCCCGACGCGGGGCTCGAACCCACGGACCATGAGATCATGACCTGAGCCGAAGTCGGCCGCTTAACCGACTGAGCCACCCAGGCGCCCCAAAAATGTTTATTTATTTTTGAGAGACAGAGCACGAGCAGGGGAGGGCAGAGTGAGAGGGAGACACAGAGTCCGAAGCAGGTTCCAGGGTCGGAGCTGTCAGCACAGGGCCCGACATGGGGCTCGAACTCACAAATCGTGAGATCATGACCTGAGCCCAAGTCAGACGCTCAACCAACTGAGCCCCGCAGGCGCCCCTAGACTGGCCTCTTTTAAGTGAATTCTGTCCCTAGGGCAGAAAGCTAAATATGAGGAGGAAGTATGTGTGGCATTTTTGCCTTGGGCTCACAAGTTTCCCAGCGTGGCCTCAGTAAAATTAAGCACAGTAAGTACTCCTTTGCCCCAGCCACAAAATGCAACATATCCAAATATTAAATAATGTCCTATGCCGAAACTTGCCACCTGTGGTTAATCAGTGTTATAAAGTTCTCACACAGAAGCTCCCCTTGTTGTGATATGAAAATTAGCTGGGGAATCAGAATGTATGGACTTGAGCTTTAAATACTTGGTTTGTCCTTTTAACAAAGCAACCTAGCCAGATTTATTCTTGACTCAGTAAATATAGACAGGGTGTGGTGGCCCTTAACCAGCTGGGTGTATCTCTGCAATTCAAAAGATGACTAATGAGGTACTGTTTACATTTAAAACTAGAAAAATTATCCTCGCTGTGTGTTGTTTCCTTGACTAACCAGGGATTGAGGCTATTAATGCCAATTATGAAAACTGAAAAAGTCCAGAGGTTAAAAGCAATAGAAGGCTATTCTTCCCCAACCCCTCTCATTTACCTCCAAGGTCTTAAAGTGACAAGAGGACCGGGTCTGGATTTTCCTGGGTATTCAACTTTGTCTACGTCTTCCCTTCAACATTGTGATTCATAGTGGGGAATATAAGCTATAGTCCCTCAGTTCATACCAACTTGTTTAGTATGCTTTGCAATCAGTTTTTTATTATTCATGGATTTATTAGTTCATTCATTCACTCAAGCAATATCGTGAACCAGGCACTCTAACAAGGATGAAAAATGGGAATTGCATGGGAAAAATGTAATTGTCCATCAGTGGGTGTGTGGACGTGTAACTTGCAGTATATTCAATGTATACAACTGCATACTACTCAGTAGATACAATGGCATGAACCGTGGCCATGTGTTCCACTGTGATACCTCAAAAACGTAATATTTAAGTAAAAAATAAAGACATTTGATAATATGCAGTATTGGAAAGGGTGTGAGAAAATGGGCACTTATTTCTTCTTTAAGGAAGAATAATGACAACCCATTATGATTAATATCACCATGAAAGTGTCAGCTCTATTCCATAGACCTACTTCGTGTGTGGGAACTGACATGTGAACGAGAATAGTCACTACAATATTAGTTGCTGTAGTAAAAAATGGATTGTTCATTAATAGAGGACAGGGTAAGTAAATGATGGTTTATACATCCAGTGCATCTGGGACAAAAGAGTGAGGAATCTCTTTATACATTTTATGTAATTATTTGTAACATGCAATGCTGCATGAAAAAAAAAACAGGTGCTTAACGGTGTGCTAGCAGTTAAGTAAAAAAAGGGGGGGACATATATATATATATATATATTTGCTTAATATGCATAGAAAATCTCTGAGAGAATACAGAGGAAACAGGAAACGCTGGTTGCTTCTAGGAAATGGAACTGGATGTTCCAGCACTTTGTGGGAAAGAAACTTTTCACTGTATACTCCTTTTGAACGATATCTATTCCTAAAAGGAAAGGAAGACTGAAAGTTTTGAAAGATAGGGACACCTGGCTGGCTCTGTCGGTTGAGCGTCTGACTTCAGCTCAGGTCATGATCTCAAGGTTCGTGAGTTCCAGCCCTGCATCGGGCTCTGTGCTGACGGCTCAGAGCCTGGAGCCTGCTTCGGATTCTGGGTCTCCCTCTCACTCTCGCTGCCCCTCCCCTCCTCATGCTCTCTCTCAAAAATAAACATTTAAATTTTTTTCAAAAAAATAAAAGATAAAAAAGAAAGTTTTTAAAGGTAATGTTGAGTGGGGGCAAAAGGTAAAACAAAAAATAATATGCAGGTAATCAAGATCCAGACACACACAGTGGAATGAAATATACCACAATCAGGAGGGCAAGGAGAGAATTGAAATAAGATAGGGTGACCCGGGGAGCTTTAGTTATATATATATTATTTATTTTTAAAAAATTCTGAAATGCAAGATTCCCAGGTGGCTCAGTCAGTTAAGGGTGAGAGTCTTGATACTGTCTCAGGTCATGATCTCACAGTCATGAGATCCAGCCCCGAGTGGGGCTCCGCGCTGACAGTATGGAGCCTGCTTGGAATTCTCTCTCTCCCCCTCTCTCTGCCCCTCCCCCGCTTGCGCACACGCTGTGCATGCTTTCTCTCTCTCAAAATAAATAAACATAAAAAAAAATCTGAAAGACGTACAGTCATAGGTTAAGATGTGTTAAAGGTGGGTAATGGATAGCTTGGGTATTCATTACCTTGGTATCTATACTTCTGTGTTTGCTTGAGATAGTTCCTGTTTTTAAAGGGAAAGTTGTGATCAGGTCTCCAGGACATATGAATATGTGTTCACATATATTCATATTGAATGTTTATTTGTTGGCATTACCAGGGGTCATAAAAATAAGGAAGAAACGGTTCTTCCCTTTTAGAGATTTAATCCTGATTAGGAGGCATAAGAATATTATTCAACAGGCTACCCAGTGGATAGGAGAGCAGGGTACGTCACCTCACCGCCCCCCCTCCCCTCACCTCCCCTCACCTGGAGTTTAGCTCGCCTTGTCTGTGGTGGGGAGAGGCATGAAGAGTTGTAACTTCCTACAGTGCCGAACTTTATATGAACTTTACCTCGCAGCACTGGACAGCAGATGAGGAAACTGGCCTTTCCTTTTTAATCTCATGATTTCTCATCTGGCCCAAGTAATGCCTTACTGCCTACTCTATTTTAAAGTGTCCTTAGGTGGCCTTTTAGGTCCTTCCAATGAAGATCCTGACCTACATGAGGGAGAATTGTGGGCAGACTAAGGACTCAAGCTGGCTTTGGAGCCTACAAATGCTTCTTACTGGCTGGATGATCTTAAGCAAGTACCTTATGTCTCTGTGACTCTGTTTCTTCAAATCTAAAATGAAAACCATATCATGATCCCAGGGTCGTGGGACGCAGCCCCGTGATAGGCTCTGTGCTGAGCATGGCGTCTGCTTAAGATTCTCTCTCTGTCTCTCTCTCTGTCTCTCTCTCTCTCTCTCCCTGTGCCCCTCTCCCTGGCTCCCGGACTCATGCACTCTCTCTCTTAAAAAAAAAAAAAAAAGGGGGACACCTGGGGGGCTCAGTCGGTTGAGCATCCAACTTTGGCTCAGGTCTTGATCTTGTGGTCCGTGAGTGGCTCTGTGCTGACAGCTCAGCCTGGAGCCTGCTTCAGATTCTGTGTCTCCCTCTCTCTCTGCCCCTTCCCCGCTCATGCTCTGTCTCTCTCTGTCTCTCAAAAATGAATAAACGTTAAAAAAAAAATTAAAAAAAATAGATTGTGTAAAATGAAAACCATAGCACTACTTTGTCAGGATAGTGTAAATAACACTTATAAAGAGTTGGAGATGATACCTACCCTGTGGTAAGTGCTCAATTAATCCTGTCTGTTATTCACCCTAGATATAATCTTTCCTGTTTTAGTTTATGCCTTTGCTCAGGCCACCGCTTTTCCTGGAATTTTCTCTGGCCACCTGTCAATAGGCTACCAGTTTTTCAAAATTCTTTTTTCTGGGTCTGCCCAACTGAATGTCATTTCTTTGTCCTCCAAAACTTCATGGAACTACAAACATTCCAGGGTGCTTTTTACTCTGCCTTTCTGAAGTTATCTGGGAACTTGTCTTCTTTCCCATTTTATAGATCTATAAACACACACAAACGCACACACTGACAATGATCTAGCAGAATTCTTGCTGAAGGCAGGTCAGGGTGATCAGACATCACCTGGGGGATGGTAGAGGTCACATATATATCTATCTCCTTACAGATGTTTTCCGAAGTATATATATGCATGCATACACCCATACATCGCTAGGCAGATTTTATTGAATTTCTTTCAATACCTTTACGTACTTTGTGTTCCGTGTACTTTCTCTGTAAGCCTCTTTGCCACAGACATCTTTCCCACAAACATTTTTTTTTCATTTTTGCCAAGAACATTTTTGCTGCATAATTGGCTAGAAGGCAAATTTTCTATAAAAGATAAAAGACAACTGGTTGACAGTTTGGTTTCATTTTTCCATTGACGCAGTACTCCCGTTTTTATATATGTCTTCACAGCGGTGCAGAGTTTTGAACCCCCACTTCCCATTGAACTTGGGAACATCTATCAATGGACTGGGACAAAATGCCAAGAACAAATGACAGTGTAGGAGGCTTTCACAATGCAAGACTGAGCTCAGCTACAAGCCCACATCCTAGTATTTGGAAACGGCTACCTCTCTTAATAAAGGAAGAGATTTTAGTGAAAAAAGAACAAAGTGTGATGCTGAATGAGGGGATGAATCGATAAGCAAAAAAAAAAAAAAAAAATGTTTAATACTGTGAGAAATGAAATGAAATGGGCTCATGCATGACAAGAGTTTTAAAATGGAGCTGGCAGGACATTAAGGACAGGGGCCTGATGTACGTCCCCGGCAGGGCCACCATGAAATTTTGGACTGGGCCAAACCACAAATATTCCAAGGATTCAGCCTGGACACCTGCAACCTGCTACAGTAAGACATTTTGCTTCGTAACAGCCTTAGCCAGCAGTTATATTCAGTCAAGATTACGTTTCTGCTATCGACACCAATCAGAAATTCTTTTGTAAATAACATACATATGTGTTCCCTTTTGCTTTAAAAACCCGTGACTTCTGTTCCCTAGTGGGACACTATTTGGACTGCCACCGAAATCCGTGTGCCCAAATCGCGATTCTTTGATCCTAAATAAACGCTCTTGCTTAACTATCTCTCGCGGACAGTTTTAGGTTAGCACTACCACGAACAAAAGGCTTTGGAGGCAAGTGCTTAGATACAATCCACAAAATGAATCAGGGATTTGCACAGTACTCCATGAAGCTACACACACTTTAGATGTATTCAGATGCTGTTTTCAATTTTTTGACAGTCTCTTTAAATGTCACTCATCTGTCACGTTGCACCACGTCCTTTTTAACGAATGTCCTTTTCTGTGTGATTTTACGTCCTACAGCAAAATTGCCTCACGGTCAACTAGTTGTGCGGCGAAAATGGCTGCGGAAAAAGTGCTTGGGGCAAAGATGCTTACAGCGAAAATACTGGACATGCTTTGTAGTATTGCATCATATGGAATATTTCTATATCCATCTGTCCCTACAGTTTACCATCATACGATTATTATGTGGAAATGTGTTTTTTTCCCTTTCCTTCCCTTTATTCCACATTAAGGCACGAATAAACTACGCATAATCATAAGGTTGCTCCATATAGCCCAACGTCTAGGGAGTAAAGAAACATTGCTGTGATTTCTCTCTCTGAGGAATCACCCACCTTCTAGAAATACTATCTAGAACACGTGAGTGCTTTTTTTGCTCTTTCTCCTTTGGGCGTGTTGGTTTGGCCACACTTTGTCTCCCTTCACTTGCCCCTTTGGTCTGTCTAACCCAGTGACAGTTCTCTCCTTTGGCTTGCTTTTGGTGTAGTATTTTTTCATAACCCTGGCTTTTAGAAAAATTGGTTGCCAGAAAGTTAGTGTTTATTGCCCCCAGCTTTTGTTTCCATTTTTTTTTCTTAACCACCTCTTTCCTCTCTCCCATCCTTCAATTTCAGGTTCTTAAGAAAAAGGTAATCGTAGACGTTAGTAAAAATGTTCGCATTTTATATCGTCTCTTATACTTTCGTAAGAACCCTGTGTTCTAACACGGAGTTTCAGCAATCACCTGAGTAACCAAGGGAAACCTCTTGGGGTCTGGAGTGTTCTTACAATCCGAATTTAAAAACCCATAGACCTGTTTGCATGTTTGACCTTATAGCTATGCCGTAAGCCTCGCACATCACCTTACAACTGCTGTATCTCTCCATGGGCTCCGTGAACTCCCTCCAGGGTGGAATACTACTTTCTGGCAATACACAATGTTACAATTCCCACGTATATGGTCTCCCTACAGGGCTAGCTGATGGAGCGAGATGACATTATACATGTTACATTATACATTCTGCAGAGTTTTACTCAGTTAACTTTCGATAGATTAATGAAATTGCCAATATCTGATGACCCTTTGACCAAGGGTCTCTCTCCTTGACCAAACTTAAATCAGACTCCTCTGAATCCTTTTCCTTAGTACACCTCGACGTTCGGGCTTCCATGTTTCTCTCTGTGTTGTCCTGTTTTAGCAAGAATCCTGCTGAATCGGTTTAGCCAGTGTCCCCGTCCTCAATATCTGACCATCCTCCCTATCCAACTGGGGTCCTTATTCTCTAGCAGCCCCAAGTGATCTCTGATTGCCCTGGCCTGCCTTCAGCAAGCATACCGCCAGGTCAGGTTAGCTAGATTCTCCCACTATCCCTGAATTTCTTCTTAGTAACTTTTTACCTGCTGACCCCCACCCTGCCCCTTTGCTATCCAGAGTTGAGGCCTCTCTCTCTCTCCTATTGCAAAACCCACCATAGTAGTCCCTATACCTATCACAACAGTCCCCCTGAGTAAAGTCTGATTTACCGTCCTCTAACAAGTGTCATTGAATAATTTTGTTTTCTTTCAACACCTTTCATCTGTTCAACCTAATGCAAGTTTGGCGTTGCAAGAGGCCCAGTGAACTCAGTGGTCATTAAGCCCAAACTCACAGGAGGCAACTGTCCACTAAACATATATTGTTTTCTCTCCTCTTCCTTCCTGCCTCATTTCTTCTCTCTTTCTCCCTCCCTCCTTTCATCTTATCTTTTTTCTCTCTTTGTCCTCCTCTCCTTTTTCACCCCACCATGTGCCAAGAAGACGCGATGTGAAAACTTTGTTCTCATTACAATAGCAAAGTCAGAAGTAAACGTTATGGCGCACGGTACGAGTCACCTAGATTTCTCTCTCATTATTTAGACGACCGATTTCTTAAATTTGCCATTCTTGGGAGAACACCTAATTCTGTGTGATAATGGATTTTAAGACACTTGAACGATATCTTTTATCTTTTTGGATAATGACTCCTATTACATTAAGGGATAGTTAAGTTTGAATTCCTATGATCACTTTTGTTTTTCCAATTAATTGCTTTGCTAGTTGAGATTTGAGAAAATGAATTTCATTCCCAAGAGGTTTTCTTGTAGATTTTTCAAATAATGTGTACGGATATTACCTAATATAAGGTTGCTTTTTTGTATTTTTAGTGCACAGAATCTAATTTCCAAGGGAGAAGTTTGCTCTTTACCCCGTCGACTACTGGGAACGAACTGTTTTATAGAGTTTGCCCACTCATGCAAAGAATTATTGCAATACGTGGTCTTAAAGAGGAGAGAGTATACCATACTGCATATTTTTCAAAATAACACCAGGGGTCGCTGTGGGCTAGAAACCTTCAAACATGTTCAGACCTGTTAATCACAAAATTTTTATCTGAATACTTGCTAATTGATGAGATCACAGTTCATCCCTGGTTTCATAACAGCCCATATTACCTTTAATCACCTTTAAATTGTCCAATTTTAATTCAACAGAGAAAATCCTCTCCCTTTGGACTTTTTAGAAGCACAGCCACAGTAAGATCAGTAATAACTAAGTGTTACACTTCCAGGAAAGCCGGGAATCCCTTTGCTTCCATCAAAATTAGGTATGATAACATAGCTCAGTAGACAAAGTCAGATTTAACATCAAGAAAGACGAATTTTACATCTTTCATTTCCAAATCTTACCTTTGCTGCATGTAGCATAACCTTTTTGCCTAAATTTCCATTTGGTAGGGAGAGACTAAGAGGATTTCTAAAATCCTATCCAACTGGTAGTTTTGTGATAACACAATTAAACTTGAAGTCTATTGCTTTCATTATTATTTTTTTTAATGTATATTTTTATTTTTGAGAGAAAGAGTGTGTGCGCAAGTAGGGGAGGGGCAGAGATGGAAGGAGACAGAGGATCCAAAGCAGGCTCTGTTTGCACTGACAGCAGAGAGCTCGATGTGGGGCTCAAACTCATGAACTATGAGATGATAACCTGAACTGAAGTTGGTTGCTTAACCCACTGAGCCCCCCAGGCGCCCCTGCTTTCAGTATTCTAATATCATACAGAAGGTCACAGAACTTTCCTCAAGTTCACAGAGGGCCATTTTGCTTTGGGACGGGGTTGGGGAAAACTGAACTAAACCTAGGGCTATTTTAGAGAGGTAAGTCCAAAAAAGAGACAGTTCTAGGATTCATGACCAGAGAGGACAAGCCTAAAATCTTCCCTTGAAAGGAGCTAAGTCTCCACAAAGCTTGACTCTAACGCTTTCCTTCAGGTCATATGTTCACACACACTTCCATGTCCATTAAATACAATATAACTCCCTCTCCATCCAGCAGTGTTTACCCTCTATTCCCCAACAACCCCCCCCTCCCCCCCGCCCCGGACACACCCAAGCCAATGGATGAAACCAATGAAACGTTTCTTTACGTCAAGGTCTTGAACCCAGAGTTTTAGAGGACTTCCTCAGGGTTTTGTGTTTTGTTTTGTTTTGTTTCTGGCCATGTCTTCCAGCTTCTCCAACTGTCTTTGCTTACGCCAGTCTTCTTCCAAAGAAAGGACCGTCGCCTTCCATAAGTTGATAAATCACTTTTTTTTTTAATTTTTTTTTCAACGTTTTTTATTTATTTTTGGGACAGAGAGAGACAGAGCATGAACGGGGCAGGGGCAGAGAGAGAGGGAGACACAGAATCGGAAACAGTCTCCAGGCTCTGAGCCGTCAGCCCAGAGCCCGACGCGAGGCTCGAACTCCCGGACCGCGAGATCGTGACCTGGCTGAAGTTGGACGCCTAACCGACTGCGCCCCCCAGGCGCCCCGATAAATCACTTTTCATTTCCCTGCTAACACGCATTCCCTCAACGCTTTTTGCTCCTCCTTTATTACCTAGCCCCAAAGCACGAATTCATGTGCTTAGTGAACTTTCACAGAAATTAGTGTCACTAAGCTATTGTCTGCCAGCCACCTTAGCGCTCTCACTTCACTTCATGCACATTAATCTAGTTATTATACACAGGTATTCTTTGCATCTGCAGTAAAATTTTAAAGCTGCATGACAAGTGGCCGAGTCACATACTATGGCGCAGACCCTCAATCAACGTCCTGGCAGTGAACGACTTTCAAAGTAAATCTGGTGGACAGAATAAATGTTTATTTTGACCTCTCGGGATTTCTTGATAGCGTTATGGATTATTAATTATATTAACGGCAGAATTTCGTTCTTTTGGCCACATCTGATTTACCTTGGTTTCACTTAAATCTGGTTACATACTTCTTCGGGATTAGATCTCACAAAAACCCCAAACACCTCTCAGTTTTTCAAATGCATCAGGACCCTCTAAGTGAATAAAAAGGCGATGCCTAGCAACACATGAGTCTCTATACGTGTTTAACAATAAATGGAAGAGAATCATTATCAATCCTAACAACAAGAGAATTCTTCTTAGTCTTATCGAGTTCAAAAATGGGGTGGGGGTGGGGTTATTGAAGATTCACAAATATTCTTTACGAGTATCTAGGTTTAATGATGGCGAGTCCACAAATCAGAGACACGCCTAAAGCTGGTTTCATTCCAGCTCGAGAAACGGTTGCTTTTCTGCTTCCTCCTTCCAAAAAGTAGTCTTTACTGAGTGGCAACTGCTGTCCTGGTGATTTTATGGTGCTTCGCCTCGAGCAGTTTTATGAGACCTCACCCTCTCTTTCTTGAAACAAAGCCAGAGCTTGTTCATCCGTTGCGCTCCAGTGTGGAGCTTCCGCTGCAAGGCCTACCTTCCTGACATGATGGTGTTGCAACCCCTATTGGTTAATTCCAGAGACAAATTGCTGTCGTTGGGAATGTAGTAGAGGAAAGGTGTGGAGACACTCGTTTGTATCTCGTGTTGAAACCCTCGGGCATTCACGACAATGCTCATCTCCCACTCTCCCCGGACGGTTGACAGCAGGATTAAAGGTTCAAGTGTAAGCGTCAGAACCACAGTCGTAGTAGAAGATAAGTGTGAAGGGAAAACCACTCCTGGGGCTCGTCCATTTGACATCCTACTGCAACACGGCTTCACTCACACACCAGGTGTGATGGTTGTCTACACATCAAGAAATTCTGCGACAGCAGTGGGGGGTCTCACAGTATAACGCAATTATACACTGTCTGCCTAGAAGGGGCATTAGATGCCACGGGTTAAAGGTTCAGTCCTACAAGATTGCTCTCCCCCCATTTCCCCTTCTCGTGCAACACAGATCTACAAATGAATCTTACTAAAGGCAAAGGGATGTAGGATATGTTGAGATCCCATCTACTTTGGTAATTCCATAGTCAAGAAAAGATATGCCCCACCATGGTCATAGCAGCATTATTTACAATTGCCAAGACAAAGAAGCAACCTAAGTGTCCATCGACAAATGAGTGGATAAAGAAAATGGTGTACATACATAACGGAATATTATTCAGCCATAAAAAAAGAAGGAAATCCTGTCATTTGTGACAACATAGGTGCATCTTGAGGGCATTATGCTAAGCGACATAAAAAGACAGAGAAAAAACAAATACTGCATGGTACCACTTTTTTGTGGAATAAAAAATAAAATAAAATAAAATAAAATAAAATAAAATAAAATAGTCAAACTCATAGGGACAGAATAGAAAAGGGGTTGCCAGTGGCTGGGGTGGGGGGAGGAAATAAAGAGAGGTTGGTAAAAGGGTACAAATTTTTAGCTTTAAGATGAGGTTATGGAAAAATTATTAAGTTTTTTTTTCAATTTTTAAGTTTATTTATTTATTTTGAGAGAGAGAGAGAGAGAGAGAGAGAGAGACAAAAAACTGACAAACCACGAGATCGTGACTTGAGCCGAAACCAAGAGTTGGATGCTTAAACGACTGAGCCACCCAGGCGCCCCTACGTTTGTGTAGAACAACTTGGATATACAAGTTTACTATTTCAACTGTAAATTTTTGAAATCTAGATAGAGATCGGATATTTGAATAAAATCTAGGGTCTGAATTGAGATGTACTTCAAGGGTAAAACAGTGGATTTTGAAAGGTTGGCATGAAAGATTATAAAATATCTGGACAAAACTATTTCGTATTAACTACACATTGAAATAGTATTTTGAATATATTGTGTTAAAATATATTAAAATTAACTTTAGCTTTTTAATGCGGCTGCTGGACAACTCGTAATTACAAATGTGGTTAACATTACCTTCCTACTGAAGGGTGCTGACCTAGAGTTATTTTTGGAGGAGCTCATATATGTTACATATTTTTCCTATAGTTTTGGGCATCCTTGAACTAAATTTTAGCCGCATGTTTGAGGGTGTAGACCTTCAAGTGTTGGGGCTTCTCTTAGAATATAGAGCATATGTCTTATAATTTGATTTTCATGATTATGATTAGAACACCAAAAAGGGCTGAATTCAAACAACTCCTTGTTTTGGTTGTACACTATTGAGATTTTCCACTTACGGCTCATTGATTTGCTTGTCTATGGATCTTTGCAGGGACCTTGGAGTTTCCTCCAAAAGGGTCAGAGGAGGACCTCGTGACTGTGAGGAAAAGTAAAATATCCGTAAAATGCACATTACGTGATGATATGGCTTCATGTGCGTTCTCTTCAGTCATAAAAATCATACGCACTTCAGTGATAAAAATCACATTGCTGGGAGAGCTTGGGTGGCTCCGTTGGATAAGCATCTGACTCTTGATTTCGGCTCAGGTCTTGATCTCACAGGTTCGTGAGACTGAGCCCCGCATTGGCCTCCATGCTGATGGTGCAAAGCCTGCTTGGGATTCTCTCTCTCCCTCTCTCTCTGCCCCTCCCTCACTCGTGTGCATGCTCTCTCTCTCTCTTTCAAAATAAATAAACTTAAAGAAAAAATACATGTTTAGAAAAAAAAAAAATCACCTTGCTGAAAATGTGTTAAATAATGCCCGCAGGCCAGACATGATCACAGACATTTTCGGCATGACTCTAGTTTTTAAAAAGATTACTATATTTGAAAAAGTGTTTCTAAATGATCTTTGTGCTAAACATGTTAGCGGAATTGTATTGCATGTTTGATATGCAATACATGTCTATTCATGTTGGCAATTTAATACATCCATCAAATAATCAATCTACCAGGTCAAGATAAAGTTGATGTATTCATCTTAATTTCATTTCTGAAGAGGTAATACGCACATTTGGAAAAAATCAGGAGATACGAAGTATTCAGTGAAAGTATCTTTCCCAGGCCTGTTTTCTCTCCATCTGCTTCCCAACAACCTTCTAAAACACACACTTAGGTGACCACCTACCCAGTGTTACTATTTTTGGTGGATGTGGGCAGTTTCTTTAGCGTATTCCTATAAATCCAGATAGTCTTAAATTCCCCTTTTTATACAAAAAGAAGAATATTGAAAACATTTTTAAGCCTGTCGCTTTTTTTTTTCTTTTTTTTCACCTCATGGCTTGGAGATCTTTTTGTGTCAGTAAATGGAGCCCTTCTGTTTCTCTGTTTTAGAACTATCTAGTATTCCCTAGGCAGATATCCAATAATTTATCCAACCGGGCTCCCATTGACAGACACTTGGATTGCTTCCAGTAACAATTTCACAGAGAACAATCTTGGGCACAGTCACTTCACATGTACAGCCACGGAGCTAGAATGACTGTGCAAAAAGTATAATCATCTTTATTTTTAGAGGATGTTACCAAAACGCCCTCCAAAATGGAATTTGGACTTTTACCGCAAGTATGAGTGTTTATTTCCCCATTGGTGTTTTCTAACTTTTACTTTGTTTGTTTGTTTGTGTTTCCTTACAAAATCACGACCAGGATACTAATGTTCACATAGTCAAGATATAAAACATTTCTGTCACCACAAAGATCCTTCCTTCGGCCCTTTTGTAGACATCCCACTTACCTCTCACTCAAAGCCTCTCCTTAACTCCTGACAACCACTAATTTGTTCTTTGTTTCTATAATGTTGTCATTTGAAGAGTGTTATATAAATGGAATCATGCAATATATAATATTTTGGGGTAGGTTTCTTTCACCGGCACAGCTCTCTAGCAATCCATCTAGGTTGTTGCGTAGATCAATAGTATCATTCCTGTCTGTTGCTGGGTAACATTCATTGTATGCGTGTTCCATGCATACATTTAGTTAGCCATTCACCCATTGAAGGTTATCTGGGTTGATCCTAATTTTTGGCTATTGCCAATAAAATTGCTATTAAAAACTCATGAACAAGTTTTTGTGTAAACATACATTTTCATCTCTCTGGGATAAATGCCCCAGAGTGCACTTTTTGGTCACATGATCGTTACATGTTCAGATTCTTAAAAACTGCCAAAATGTTTTTCAGAGTGACGCTGCCATTGTTACAGCCCCATCCGGTTTCTCCAAATCTTCATCATCATTTTAAAAAAAAAAATTTTTTTTTTAACCTGATAGATGTGAAATAATACCTTGTTTTGGTTTCAACTTGCATTTCTCTAGTGGCTAATGGAGCTGAACATCTTTTCAGGTATCTATTTGCTACCTGTATATCCTCTCTGATGAAATGTCTCTTTATGTCTTTTGTCATTTTCAAATTGGATTTTCTGTTTATTTTAGGGTTTGAAAGTTCTTTATATCTTCTAGATGGTAGTCCTTTGTTGAATATATGGTTTGTAAATATTTTCTGAGATCCTTTCTTGTTACAACATGGTGTGACTTATGTTTCTAAACCACTAGAGTGGAGATAAATTAGCAGATTAAAGCCCAAATTACACATTATTTTTTCATAGATTTTCAGTGCATAGTCCATTTCCAAATCATTGGTTCACCATCTAAACCGTGAGATTGGGTGTTATGACAGAGCACTTTATCTTTTGATGTTTAATCAGTATCCATTATGCAGTTAGCATACTTAGTAACAGTTACATGTTTGCTTTTAAGTTTCTCTGAAATACAGCCTGCCTGATACCTGACAAATTTAAGGAATCTGGGGCTTTAAATTATGATAATGACCCCAAATATGCTGTATTCCTTATTTTACTTAATCTACCCAACCACTGGAAGATACTATAGTTGACCCTTGAACAACACAGGGTGCCCTGTGCTGTTGAAAATCCATATATAACTTTTGACTCCCCCAAAACTTAACTACTAATAGCCTACCGTTGACTGGAAGCCCTACTGATAACATAAAACATCAATTAGCACATATTTTGTATATTATATATATTATATATTGTATTCTTGCAATAAAGTAGGCTAGAGAAAAAAAACGTCATTAAGAAAATCATAAGGAAGTTGGGGCCCTGGGTGGCTCAGTCGGTTAAGCATCCGACTTTGGCTCAGATCATGATCTCATGATTCATGGGTTCGGGCCTGCATCAGGCTCTGTGCTGACAGTTCAGAGCCTGGAGCCTGCTTTGGATTCTGTGTCTCCCTCTCTCTCTGCCCCTCCCCTGTTCACAGTCTGCCTCTCTCTCTCTCTCTTTCAAAAACAAACATTAAAAATATATACATAGTAATGTATTGTAAAAAAAAAATCTGTGTATAAGTGGACTCCATGCAGTTTGAACTTATGTTGTTCAAGGGTCAACTGTACTGTTACTTTTATTTTACAGATAAATGAATCAAAGCCTAAAAAGATTAACTAGCTAAGGTTGCACTGAAACAGAAATAAAATTTAAGCCAGGTCTCAATCATTCCAGAAACTCTTAGCTACCATTCAGGATTGTCTCTTTGGGGCTAGGTCTTGTTGTGGAATGGTCTGGCTTGCGAAGAAGTCATGTTACAAGTTATCATGTGCCTTCACCCAGAGAGGGTCTGAGAGAAGTACCATCAAAGAGGCTCTGATTGGATTTCCATTTTGACCAAGCTGGATAAACAGGATTGAATTTGCCCTCAGGCCCACCCTAACAGAGTTTAAAAGTAAGCCTGGACACAATCCAGTGGATTTCAAGTAAGTTACCTGCATCTTAGAACTGAAACCTACAGGTATTGAAAGGAACACCAAAAACCAACATCCAATAACATGAAACTGACCATGTTGGCATCTAATCGTAGGATTGCCAGGTGTACAGACAGATACTACACCATGTCCCGACGCCAGGGGGAAAAGAAATTAAGACACAGATGCAGAAATGACACCGCTAATACAATCAGCAGGCAAGACACTAAAACATTGCTAAAAACGTACTTCGTATCTCAAGAAGGTTAGAGAAAAACACGCGTGTGATGAAGAACAACGGAAATTGTAAAAAGACCCAAATTACACTTGTAGATGTGAGAAATGTAATATCTGAGACGAAAAAACTGTAGACGGGATTAACAGCAGATAAGGCATCACAATACACCCCTTGAAAGGACTTGAGAAATTGAAGACAAAGCAATTGAAAATATCCAAACTGAAACTCAAAATGCAGGGGAAATGATTTTTAAGAAAATAAACAGAGCAGGGGCGCCTGGGTGGCTCAGTCGGTTGAGCATCTGACTTCGGCTCAGGTCATGATCTCATGGCTCGTGCGTTGGAGCCCCGCATCCGGCTCTGTGCCGACAGCTCAGAGCCCGGAGCCTGCTTCGGATTCTGTGTCTCCCTCTCTCTCTGCCCCTTCCCTGCTCATGCTCTGTCTCTCTCTGTCTCTCAAAAATGAATAAGCAAAAAAATGAATAGAGCAACATAACGTGTCCTAAAATACATCACACGTAACTAGTGTCTCACAAAGGTGTAGGTGGGGGTTCAGACAAAATGCTTGAAGAAATAATGGCTGAATATTTGAAACTCAACAAACCCCAAGTAAAAGAAGCAGGAAGAGAAACCCAATCAGGCACAGGACACTAAAAAGTAGTTGACAAATTAGCTCATGAAAAAATGCTCGTAATTATTAATCATTGGGGTCTTATAAAAAGAACTAACAGATCCAAAATAGAGTCACTCGTGCTCAGCCCCATGTCAGCAAACAGATTTAATACCTAGCCTGACTGTAGGTCTCTTCAAGGAAAGTAACCTAATAACCAGTCAGTCTGGAATGGCCTGGTCAGGACTAGTGAGGTAATTTGCCTTATAAAGCCCTGCCTTTCCTTTCTTTCTTTCTCTTTGTTCCCTTTCTGCCTAGGAAAGCCTTCCATTTTGTACAAGTCTTTGGAGCGCCTTTCTATTTGCTACACAGGATATTGTCCAATTCATGAATTGTTAAATGAAGCCAATTTGATCTTCAAATTTACTCAGTTGATTTTTGTTTTTTAACGAGGGAAATGAAAATTAAAGTCATAATGAGAAACCACTCCATACCAACTAAATGCTCAAATTAAAAAGACTTCCAATATAAAAAGTTGGCAAAGATGCAAAGCAACTGTAACTCTCACGCTTTTCTGCTGGGAATATAAAATGGCACACCCACTTTGGAAAAAGTTTGATAGTCTTTTATAAAATTAAATGCTTCCATATGACTTAGTAGCCCACTCTTTTGTATTTAGCCATGAGAAATAAATTCCTATGTTCACACGACACCAGTACAGCAAATCCTCAAAGCAGCTTTACTCACAAAAATCAAACCCTAGAAACAACCCCAATATCCTTCAACTGGTGAGTGGATAAGTAAATTACAGTATGGCCATTCAATAGATGTGTTAATATCAAAGGACCAAACTAGAGATTCAGGCAACAATGCGGAAAAATCTCCAAAGCATTATGTTAAGTGAGAGAAGTCCAACACTGAAGTACTCCCCTCACACCACTCCTGGCCCTACACAAAAGATTACATAGTGTAGGGTTCCGCCTAAACGAAATTCTAGAAATGGACAAACTATAGTGACAGAAAGCAGATCAGCAGTTTCCAGAGATGGAAGCAGGAGACTGACTTCAAAGTGACCCAGTGGAACTTTCTGGAGCGAAGGAAATATTTTATATCATAATTTGGGTGGTAAATACACACCTGAATACATCCGTCAGCATCAAATTATACACTGAAGGTTGGTGTGTCTTATTTTTTGTAAATTATAGCTGATCAAAGTGAGAGTGAGAGGACATTCTAGAAGCTATGATCCCAGCAGTAAAATGGGGAAAATAGGGCAAAGTGGGAGCCTGGAATCTCTGATAAGCGCTGCTTGCTCTGAAGCGCTGGTGAGATATTTAGGCTGAGACAGTGAACCCAACTGGTCTGTTTGCCAGGATGGAGTTGAGTTGGTTAACATTTGTCCAACCTGGGCAGAAGAGGGGAGTAAATGTGGTCAGTAAGGCTTGGGGCAGGGACAGAAAAGGGAAACAGGTCCCATGAGTGATTCAGAGGACTGCAAATAGATCATGACCGTTAAGTACATTTTTGGAAAGAAGTAGGCGCAAATACAAGGAGTGGAATGCCGTAACAGAAAAGCAGTAAATGCTTGTCCCCTTTGCTCACAGGGCACACTTCCCTGAAAGGCACTTCTCTAACAGTGCTCACAGTCATTTGATGGAAGACATTTGTATTCCACTTCAAAAGATAGTAATACTCAAGAAAAACACGCTGCCTTTCTTAACACACTCTAGTGAGCCAACGGTTTCAGGATCAATTGAATATATCATTCCTCAGATAAAACCAGAAAAGACTCCTCTGGGGAACGGTTAGTAAGCTAAGAATGATTCTAAGAGTAACTGCTTTTGACACATTTGATCGACAATAATAATAGCTTATTATTCTAGAATAATCCCGCCCCGTAGAACTCTTCTAAGGGTTGATTTGCAAAGAAGTTTCTAGCCCAAACATTTCTGTTTAGGCTTATGGCTGTACGTGCAGACGTCTTGAAAGACTGAGAAATCCCACAGCCCAGGAGAACCCAAGCCACCTGAAGAAATTTCAGATCTTTCTGAAGTGTGTATTCCAATCGCAGGAAATGTATTTCAGTCGTGAAAATTTGTACAATTTCCGCTAAATGCTGTTCTTCTCTAAGGAAGAAAAATGTCGCTTTGCTCTACCTCAAGTTTGTACAAAGACCATGCAGAAGTTAATTTTACTCTGAAAAAGTTTTGGTTTGAAGAAGCTTTGATGGAAAGCCCAGTTAGCTTTCACATTCAAAAAAGAGTTTTGTGGGGCGCCTGGGTGGCTCAGTCGGTTAAGCGTCCGACTTCAGCTCAGGTCACGATCTCACGGTCTGTGAGTTCGAGCCCCGCGTCGGGCTCTGTGCTGACGGCTCAGAGCCTGGAGCCTGCTTCCGATTCTGTGTCTCCCTCTCTCTGCCCCTCCCCCATTCATGCTCTGTCTCTCTCTGCCCCCAAAATAAAAATAAACGTTAAAAAAAAAAATAAAGACAAAAGTACTTATAAAAAAAAAAGAGTTTTGTTTGAAAATTATCTAATTCACAGTTGGATAGAATAAACTGCAACAACAATGTTTTTAATAATTTTATATACATTTTTTGAAATTTCTTTGATTTAATAGCAAACTAAATGTTCAAGAAACCAAATTTCCCTCTCGGGGCCACCCCCCCCCCGGGGGTGGTTTGGGTTTTTTTTTCTTTTCAGGAAAAAAATTCAGTACTTTTTGTTTAGTATTTTAGATACAAAGCAATTGGAAAAAAAAATATCTCAGTAACATTTGCAAAATCTAATTTCACTCACCTTTTCCCGGTAGATTGTCAACAGGCAGAAGAAAGCAAATGCTGTAGAAGTGTTAGTGTAAATTAATAATCTTCTTCACATTCTCTTTGGGGTATTTAACCATAAGCCCCACCTCTTGCCTTTTGATTTAAATGCAAAAGACAAAAGAGCTTGTTGGTCTTTGGGTAGGAGTTACTAATACCCCTGAGGAGATGGAGTACAGATTTATCCCCAGAGGCAGCCTTACCTTGTAGAACTCTGTGCAAAGGGTTGTGTTGCGCTAGAATAGTTTAGATTTATGCGTTGCCTCAATGAATAGTTATTGGGTCAGAATATTTACTGTGCTCCAGGAATTAGTAGGCACTAGAAACGTAAAAACAAAATCCAGTCGGGCCAGGTCTTGTCCTCAACTAATTTAGTCTTCTAAAAAGGAATGATAAATGAACTATCAGGCACAATTACAGTTCAGCAGGGTAAGGGCTACGGTGTGCCAATGCACTGGGTAGTTGTGTGGTTAGCAGGAGGGATGCTGACTTTGAGGTATAACAAAGGGTAGGAAGACGGGAGTCTGAGAAGGGGGTTGGAAAGGCATACTTTGGGAATACTCTACCAAATTGAAAGACAAAACTGGAAAATCTGGCCCAGAGGGAAGGAGGGGCCTCTCTCCTCTCCCCAGGCCGAGGGCCAGTATTTACAACACTCCCAGGCTAGAAAGGGAAAAAGGACAAGGTATCATTGGAGTTGAGAGTTTTGATAGTAGAGGATGTAGTAAAAAAGGCAGGTGGGAGAAGATGTAAATTGAGTCAGGATTGTAAAGTTAACTTACGACAAACTGAAGGCACTGAATTTGATGAAGGGAGCTGTTGAAGGTCTTTTAACTGGTTGATGACATAACGAGATTGGTGCTATAAGGGAGATGATGCCCCAACCCTATCCCCGATCGGCTTGGATTAGAAGGGTGCCGGAACACGGAGTATTTACAACGTGCAAGAATTCCAAGGTGACGCCATGTGTACATACAGGCCAATAGAGAGGACATAAAGGCCATGGAATGGTTCACCACCAGAGTGTCAAAGACTAACGTGCAAATGGGTGAATTGTCCATTTTATAATAAAGCCACTTAGAACGATGGCAAGACTTAGGAAAGAAAGACTCTGAGTCCAAGTTTAAAATTAATAATAACAATAGCTAGTAAGTATCAAGTCATTAATATGTGCCTGCCACAATTCTAAGAATCTCATATAGATTGTATTATCTAATTCCCAAACATACCATAGATGGTGAGAAGTAATCAGGAGATATATAGTTGGCAGTCATAACTGGGAGTATGGGGTGGCTAGAGATTTAAGAGTGTTTCTTGAGCACGAGAGCAGTTAATGATCTGGAAGCAGTTTATGGGAGTGACATCACTGATACGAAATGATGAGAGGGCCAGGGGGGAGGTGGTATCCTCAGAAGAGAGGCAAAGGTATAGAAAGGACTTTGTGGGTTTTTTTGTTGTCAAATTTTAATTTAAATTCTAGTTCATTAGCATATAGTGTAATATTGGTTTCAGGAGTAGAATTTAGTGATTCACCACTTACATGTAACACCCACTGTTCAACACAAGTGCCTTCCTTAACCCGTCACCCATGTAACCCATCCCCCCCACCCGCCTCTCCTCCATCAACCCTCAGTTTGTTCTCTGTAGTTAAAGTCTCTTATGGTTTGCTTCCCTCTCTTTTTCCCCCTTTCCCTACATTCATCTGTTTTGTTAGAAGGGACTTTGAAAACCCGGTTGTGGACAAGAGCTGGTTCACCATAATGTAAAGTTGCCAGAGGGATAGGTTCAGACACAGAGTGGAAAAGCTTGGGAAGGTGAGAAAAGGGAGACATCCAAATTTGGGAAAAGGAAGCACAGAGTTACAAGGAGTTGGTCTGAAGATTTGTAGAGTTAAATAACAAAAATTCAGCCGAGTATATTTTAAAGAAATTGGCATTGATTGATGCATAAATCGGGCAGCACCCCATCTAACAAGTAGAAGGGAATTTCAAAGGGCTACACAATGGGAAAGTTTTTTTTTTTTTTCAACGTTTATTTATTTTTGGGACAGAGAGAGACAGAGCATGAACGGGGGAGGAGCAGAGAGAGAGGGAGACACAGAATCAGAAACAGGCTCCAGGCTCTGAGCCATCAGCCCAGAGCCTGATGCGGGGCTCGAACTCACGGACCGCGAGATCGTGACCTGGCTGAAGTCGGCAGAATGGGAAAGTTTTAAAGGAAGGACAAGAAAGTCATAAACAGAAAAAAAAATTATTTCAGATGAAGTAACCTTTCTTTGGGGGAGAAAAGGGCCTTATTAGGTGGATTACATCATCTTCCTTTGGGGGATGGAGAGGACCCATGTGCCCAGGTCGGCACCTTATTATTGGTGCTGACCAGAAAATTCTGGACTGACCGCTTAAGACTACATTTCTGGGAGAGGTTGAAACTGCAATAAAGTAAGGTATTAAGCCCTGATTTGGTGACTCGGCCAAGCATAAGTGACTCCATTTTGGACCTGTGGTTTTCTTCTTAACAGCAGACAAACACAGGGGACTTGAAGATACCTAGCACCCAGCAGGCCTGCCCAGTATTGGGGAAGACTGAATTTTTACATATCCAGACAATCCTTGTGTGTTTAACAGCCAATTCACAAAATCTACCAATGTTTTATTGTGGTTTTGTTGTTGTTGTTGTTATTGCTGTCCAATTCATGTTTCTACCACTAAACCCTGACTTAGGATCATTACCTGGATAATTCCATATTTACAGTAGCCACTTGCTGACTGTACCTGTTATGGAAAGCAGTGAGTTTTCGTAGAAGGAGTGTGGGGTTAAGATCCGAATCCTATATTCCCCATGCCTTAACTTTGTGTAAGTGATTAGCCTTTCCAAGTTAAATTTCCCATCTGTAAAAAAGGGATGAAAATATCTACATTTTTTAACCCATTATACTAATATTTGGCATTTGCATGCTTTTAAAGAATGAATTTCAAATTCATTTATTTCTCTCCATCTACTTCTTCTGCATGATTTATTTATATTAAATATGTATTTTATATTTTATAAATATTATATATTTATATTTTATATTATATATATTATATTTTATAAATATTTTATATTTCTATATTAATATATATTTATTTATATATACTAAAAATAATTTCAAACATAAAAAAATGGCAAGGATGAAAAGATCTTTTATCTTTTACAAGAATACAAAATATAAAAGACAAAAATATCTTTTATCCAGATTCCCCGATAGTTACCATGTCACACATTTTTCTTATTTTTCTTTTCTTCTTTCCTCCTTTCTCCCTTTCCTTCTCTCTCTCTCTTCTCTCTTTCTTCCTTTCTTTCTTTCTCTTTCTTTCCTTCTTTTCTTTCCAGTTTTTCCTAACCCACTTGAGAGTAAATTGAATGTCATTTAATACTTCTAAAAACAAGGACATTTGAGAAGGACTCTACAAACAAGAACTCTACAAACATCGATACAGTGCCATCATCCTATTGTATACATTGACATTCCTGATTCGGATTTAATATTTTTTTGTTTTCATCTTGCTAATTGAGGCTTGTTTTATGAACCAATCTAAATTTTTTTTTAATTTTTAATAACTGAATTAAGTTCATTTTTTTTCCCCCTATGACATATTTTTGGTCTCAGACCCCTCATATTATTTCTGGTTAAATTTACTTATATACTATGTTATATTTATTATGTATTTTTCACTAGGTGGTATACGTTTTTTTCAAAATTATTTTTTAAGTTTATTTGTTTATTTATTTTGAGAGAGAGAGAGAGAGAGAGAGAAAATCCCAAGCAGGCTCTGAGCTGTCAACGCAGAGCCCAACGCAGGGCTCAATCTCACAAACTGTGAGATTGTGACCTGAGCCAAAATCAAGAGTTGGATGCTTCACCAACTGAGCCACCCAGATGCCTCCTGGGTCTTAATCCGTTTTGATAGGTGTCCTGCACCTGCGAGTACTACTATATTAAAAAGGGGTCATACACGGCCCAGGGCCTGGCCCTTCAGCAAGTGTTTTTGGTGCAGGCTGCATGCACTCTGTTGTTGCGTTTTGGCTGCTCTATCCCACAGGTTAGTCCTCTGCAGAGCTCCTCCTCGCTTGTAGCGGAGACTGTTTGGACCTTCAACCGGGTGTGCTTTAATTTTTTTGTTGAAGTGAACCTGGGGGAAAAAAAAAAAAGAAAAAGGGCAGCATTGGAAGCAGGGGGGTGGGGAACCTGATCCCATAAAAAGAGAAAAATGAAAGGGGTGAAAAGAAGACCAAACAGAGAATCAAAAAAAAAAAAAAAAAAAACAACCAAAAACCAAAAAACCATAAGGCTAAATCCAGAGAAAGAGAAAGGAAAATAAAGAAGAAGAAGAGAGAGAAAAGGTGGAAAAAGAAGAGTAAAAATGCCTGATCAAACTATGTATATATATAAATTAATTATATATTAATTATTCTATACATTACGTATATAATTAATTAGTATATATTAGTGTATATACATGTATATATACACTAAGATATATATGTATATATATGTGTGTGTGTGTGTATATATATACACACACACACACTAAGATATATACACTTAGAATTGACCATATATACACATATATATGTGTGTGTATATATATATATACACACACACACACACACACACACACACACACACACTAAGATATATCCACTTAGAATTGACCAAAAACAAATCAGAAACTATGAGCCTGATTCCAAAAGAAAATGAGGGTAGAAAGAAAAAGAAAAGAACAGAGAAGTAAAGAAAAAAAAGCAAACAAAAACAAAACCCAAAACGTTTGTCTGCTGGTGCCTGGGACAGGTGGCTGTACTGGTCTGGAGGAGGGCCCCTCTGGTTGGGTCAGTGTCAGTCCCATCCCGGTACAGAAGCAGTTGCCAGGCACGGAGGGGCGGGGTTTGGTGTAAGTCCCGCCTGCACTGGGGGTCGCCGTGCTGCTCTCCGAAGCCCCACGTGGTGTTGACGGGGAGAAAAAGGGCGACACCCCACTCTCCTCCCCAGGACCGGATGCCTCCTACCGGCTGTTCAGGCCGCCCTCACGGAATCGAGAGGGCGGTGAGCACGTCGTGCCGCACGGCCTCCGGGGCCTCCTAGGCGATCGGTTGGGCTGGGGTTCAAAACCCAATGTCCTAAAGGATCCTGCAGCGCGCAGACCCTGTTCTGGCGTAGCGCCACTCTGCCCTGCCGGTAAGAGGCCTTTGGCTCGCACCTGCACGGTCTTCTGTCCTCGGAGAGGCGATGAACCCTCTTCCCGAAGTACTCAAGGAAGGGGACTGTTTTCTCCCCGTGCGCCCCTGAGATCCCTCCAGCACCCCGACCGGCTCCTTCCTCCCAGGGGCGTGCCTATGGCTCCCGCCTTGCTCCAGAGAAAGTCCCGCACCTCTGCATCTCCAAGTTTCATCACCCAAGGCTGTTCACGAAATGGCAACTGGCGCTCTGCGTATTTCTTCTTCCCCGGTTCCTGGTCTAGAGACGTCTTCCTCTTGTGCTAACGCGATTAGAAAGCCCTCTCTCTCTCCCTTTGGTCTCTGCACGGAAGACGTTTCCTCCCCTCCATGCCCCTTCTATCTCCCCCAGTTCACATACATGCACTGCATCCCTCCAAGCTGTCTCCCTCCAGCTATGGAGATCCTTCTGCCTCTCCACAGATTGATTCCTTGGAATTGAGGTGTTCCAAGGGATCTGACCTCAGTTCAGCTGTGAACGAGATACGAGGAAAATCCCGGTCCCCCTACTTCTCCACCACCTTAACTCCGCCCTCTGGTCTTCGTCCATTGTGAGTTGATTTCTGTGTCTGGTGAAAGAAAGTGGTGCACTTTCATTCTTTTGCACGTAGCTGTCCAGTCTTCCCAACACCATCTGTTGAAGAGACTTTGTCCCATCGCATATTCTTGTCTCCTTTGTCAAATATTACAAGTATGTTTCTGGGCTTTCTATCCTGGTTTATCGATCGGTGTGTCTACTTTTGTGCCAGCACCCTAGTATTTTGATTACTGCAGCTTTGTAGTGACTTGAAATCTGGAATTCTGGTATCTCTAGCTCTAGTCTTCTTTCTTCAAGATTGCTTTGGCTCTCAGGGCCTTGTGTGGTTTCATACACATTTGTGGATTGTCCTAGTTCTGTGAAAAACGCGGTTGGTGTTTGGATAGGGATTGCGTCAAACGTGTACATTGCTTTGGGTAGCATGGACATTTCAACGATGTTTGTTCTTCCAATCCGGGAGCTTGGTGTATGTCATCTCAGTGTTTTTCATCGGTGTTTTATAGTTTTCAGAGTACAGGTCTTTCACCTTCTTGGTTAAGTGCATTCCGAGGTATTTTGTTATTTTTGATGCAATGGTAAATGGGATTGTTTTCTTAATTTCTCTCTCTGCTACTTTGTTATTAGTGTATAGAAATGCAAAATATTTCTATAGATTTATTTTGTACCCTGTAATTTCGCTGGATTCGTTTATCAGTTCTGGTAGTTTTTTGGTGGAGTCTTTAGGACTTTCTATATACATACATGTATACATACTAAGTATAGTATCATGTCACCAGCAAATAGTGATAGTTTTGCTTCATCCTTACCAATTTGGATGCCTTCTACTTATTTTTGTGGTCTGACTGCTGTGGTCAGAACTTCCAGTCCTGTGTTGAATAAAAGTGGTGAGAGTGAACATCCTTGCCTTGTTCCTGATATTAGGGGAAAAGCCCTCAGTTTTTCACTATTGAGGATAGTGTTTCCTGTGGGTTTTTCATATATGGTATTTATTATGCTGAGGTATGTTCCCTCTAAACCTACCGTGTTGAGGGTTTTTATTGTGGACGGATGTTGTACTTTGTGAAAAGCTTTTTTGCATCTGTTGAAATGATCATATGGTTTTTATCTTTTCTCTTGTTGATGTCATGTATCTTGTTGATGGATTTGCAAATACTGATCCACTCTTGCCTCCCGGGAAGAAATCCCACGGGATCGTGGTGAATGATTTTTTTTTAAATGTATTGTTGGATTTGGTCTGCTAGTATTTTGTTGAAGATTTTTGCATCTAGGTTGATCAGAGATACTGGCCTATAGGTCTCCTTTTTGGAAGTGTCTTTGGGTTTGGCATCAGGGTAATGCCGAACTCCTAGAATGAATTTGGAAGCTTCCCTTCCTCTTCTATCCTTTGGAATAGTTTCGGAAGAATAGGTACTATCTTTTCTTTAAATGCTTGGTAGAATTCACTTGTGAAGCTGTCTAGTCCTGGACTTTTGTTTGCTGCGAGTTTTTTGGTCACTGATTTGATTTTTTTTACTGGTCATCGGTCTATTCAAATTTTCTATTCCTTCCTGATTCAGTTTTAGGAGGTTATATGTTTCTAAGAATGTATCCATTTCTTCTAGGTTGTCTAATTTGTTGGCATATAATTTTCGCAATTTTCTTTTATAATCCTTTGTGTTTCTGTGCTGTCAGTTGTTATTTCTCCTCTTTCATTTCTGATTTTGAGTCCTCTCTCTCTCTCTCTTTAATTGTTTTTTGATAAATCTGGCTAAAGGTTTACTAATTTTGTTCATCTTTTCAAAGAACCAGATCCTGGTTTCATTGACCTATTCTATTGTTTTGTTTTGTTTTAGTTTCTATCTTACTTATTTCTGCTCCAATCTTTATTATTTCTTCCTTTCTACTGGTTTGGGGTTTTGTTCTTCTTTTTCTAACTCTTTTAGGTGCAAGGTTAGGTTATATATTTGAGATTTTTTTTTTTCTTCTGGAGATAAGCCTGTATTGATATAAACCTCCCCCCTAAAACAGGTTTTGCCGTATCCCTAAAATTTGAGAGCATTGTGTTGTCATTTTCATTTTTCTTCCTATATTTTTTTACTTCCTTTTTGATTTCTTGGTTGACTGATTCATTGTTTAATAGTGTGTTATTTAACATCTAGGTATTTGTCCTATCCATGTTCTATCCATAGTTTTCCTCATGGTTGATTTCTAGTGTCATGGCATTATGGTTAGAAAGGGTGCATGATACGACTTTAATCGTTTTGAATATGTTGAGACCTGTTTTGTGGCCTAATGTGTGATCTATTCTGGAGAATGTTTCATGTACACTTGAAAAGAATGTGTATTCCCCTGTTTTAGGGCGGAATGTTCTGAATACATCTGTTAAATCCATGTTGTCCCCTGTATCACTCAAAGTCACTGTTTTCTTGTTGGTTTTCTGTTTGGATGATCTATGATTGATGTAAGTGGGTGTAAAAGTACTCTACTAATAATAGTAGAATATCATATTACTATTGATTATTTCTTTTATATTCGTTAATAGCTGCTTTTATGTATTTGGGTGCCTCATGTTGGGTGCATAAATATTTAAAATAGTTATGTATTCTTGTTAGATTGTTCTCTTTTGATTATATAGTGTCCTTCTTTGTCTCTTGTTACACTTTTTGTTTTCAAGCCTATTATGTCCAGTAAGTATTGCTACCCCGGTTTTCTTTCATTGCCATTTTCGTGATTAATTTTTTCCCATCCCTTCATTCTCAACCTGCATGTGTCTTCAGGTCTGAAATGAGTCTCTTGTAGGCAGCCTATAGGTGAGTCTTTTTTTTTTTTTTTTTTTAATTTTTTTTTTTT
>NW_024412406.1:29188358-29220848 GCF_014898765.1 Herpailurus yagouaroundi | reverse complement strand
CCAGGCTCTGAGCCATCAGCCCAGAGCCTGACGCGGGGCTCGAACTCCCGGACCGCGAGAGCGTGACCTGGCTGAAGTCGGGCGCTTAACCGACTGCGCCACCCAGGCGCCCCTTTTTTTTTTTATCCATCTCATTATCCTTTGTCTTTTGATTGGAGTTTTTATACCATTTACATTCAAAGGAATTATTTTTAAGTATGTACTTATTGTCATTTTGTTGCTTATTTTATGGTTGCTTTTGTAGTTCTTCTCTGTTCCTTTCTTTTCTTGCTCTCTTGTGGTTTGATGGCTTTTTTTAGTGATATACTTGGATTTCTTTCTCTTTATTTTTGCATATCTATTACCAGTTTTTGAGTTGTGATTACCATCTGGTTTGTATGTAACATCTTAAGCATATAGTAGTCTATATCAAGTTGATGGTCATTTAAGTTTGAACCCATTATAAAAGCACTAAATGTTTATTACTCTTGTACACATCATATTTCATGTATATGGTGTTATACTTAACATCCTTTTATTGTGTTAATTCCTTGACTGTTTTGTATTGATAGCCTTGATTTTCCTGCTTTGACTGATTTATATTGATATCCTTGATTTTACTGCTTTTGTGCTCATGGTCTTTCCTTTTCTTTCTTTCTTTCTTTCTTTCTTTCTTTCTTTCTTTCTTTTTCTTCTTCTTCTTCTTCTTCTTCTTCTTCTTCTTCTTCTTCTTTTCCTTCTTCTCCTCCTCCTTCTCCTTCTCCTTCTCCTTCTCCTTTTAAGTAATCTCTACACCCAAGGTGAGGCTTGAACTCATGACGTCAAGAGCAAGAGTTGTATGCTTTTCTGACTGAGCCAGCCAAGTACCTCCATAGTCTTTCCTTTTCACTCAAAGAATCCCCTTTAACATTTCTTTAAGGCTGGTTTAGTGGTGATAAATTCTTTTAACTTTATCTGCGGAAACTCTATCTCTCTTTCTATTCTGAATGATAATCTTGCTGGATAGAGTATGCTTGGTTGTAGGTTTTTTCCTTCCAGCACTTGGAATAAGTTCTGCCATTCCCTTCCGGACCGCAAAGTTTGCTGGAAAATCAGCTGATAGTCTTACGGGGTTTCCCTTGTATCTATTTAGTTTCTTTTCTCTTGCTGCTTTTGAAATTCTCTATCACTACTTTTTGCCATTTTAATTATTACGTGCCTTGGCATGGACCTCCTTGGGTTGATTTTGTTGGGGACTCTTTGTCCTGTGGATCCAGATTTCTGTTTCCTCCCTCAGATTAGGGAAGTTTTCAGCTCTTATTTCTTCAAATAAAATTTCTGTCCCCTTTCTCTCTCTTATTCTGAGATCCCTATAATGAGAATGTTATGCTACATTGTGTTCCCTCAACCTGTTCTCACTTTTTGTAATTCTTTGTTCTTTCTCCTGTTCAGTTCGATGGCTTTCCATCACCCTGTCTTCCAGCCCATTGATCCATTCTCCTGCCTCCTCTAGTCTTCTATTTAAAGTAGTTCTACTCTACCGCTACCCGCTGGTGTATTTTTTTTATTTCAGTTATTGAGTTCTTCATCTCTGAGTGGTTCTTTTTTCTATGTTTTCTAGCTCACTGACGTGTGCCACTCTTTTCTCAAGTCCAGTGAGTATCTTTATGACCATCACTTCAAATTCTCTACCTGCAGAATTGCTTTTCTCCATTTTGTGTAGCTCTCTGGCCGTGATTTTGTCCTGCTCTGTCATTTGGGACATATTGCGCTGTCTCTTCATTTTGTCTGACTCTCTGTTTCTATGTGTTCAGAAACTCAGCTAAGTCTCCTGCTCTTGAGAGGAGTGCCTTATGAAGAAGAGGTCTTGCGGTACTCTGTAGTGCAATATCCCTTGTTTACCAGAACGTGGCACTTCAGGGCTGTCGCCTACGCGTCCCGTGTGCACCTTACTGTTATGGTTGAGCCACATTTGCCTCCAGTCCAGTCATCTGCAATGGCTCTTTTTGTGTGAGCGTGATTAGTTGCCTGTGTTGTTAAGAGGCCAGTCCGGGGCCACCTTGAATTTGATTCGGGGTAGACCAGGTGCCGGCCAGAGCTCCAGCTGCATGAAACGATAGCACACTTTCCCTGTGTTGTCCCCTGAGAAGCTTTCATTGGTGGCCAGGGCCTGTAGTCAGACCGGACGTCTGCCCCCAGCTCACTGCTGGGGCTGCAGTTGATCTAGTGTGTGTGATTACCTTCCCCTCTCCCCGAGGCAAGCGTCACTTTGAAGTGGTGCTGTCCGTCGGGGCTGCTTGCACAATGCCATGCTTGTGGCACCACTTTGGATGGATCCCGGCCAAGGACGGGTTGGAGGAGGTGGCCCGCGGCGGAATGTGGGGGGCAGGTATGTGGGTGTTAGGCAGGTGTGCATGGGTCTGCTGTGGGAGGGGAACCGGAACCACTTTGGAGACCTGCCAAAGGTGGGTCCTCCTGTACTTGTCCTGATATTAGTAAGTAAATCTCCTTCCCTACACCCCAGGCATCTTTCCAACTGCTGCTTCTGTGAGGTATCTCAGCTGCGTTGTTTGCGATGCTGTCTCTCTAAGGGCAGAAGCTCAGTTTCCTGTCGTCCCCGGGCTCTCCCAGAGCAGAGCTGTTGATTTTAAAGTTCCAGGTGTTAAGTCCCGTGATTTTCAAAGCTGAATGTCATGGGGATTCGTCTTCCCAGTTCAGGTCCCTCATGCCTGGGATGCTTGCTGAGGGGTCTGCGCCTCTTGTCCCTTCTCCGTACTTGAGGCGTCCCTCCTTCCCGTGGTCAGTGTTGCAGGTCAGTTTGGTTCCGACTGTATTCCCACCCTTCTTACCCTTTCCAGTGTGGCCTCTTCTCTAGGATTCGCTGTGGCGAGTCTGCTCTTAAAGTCTTTGGGTTATTTTCTGGGTTAACACTGATGTGGGTGTCATCTAAGTGTGTCCGTGAAACAAGGGGAGCCTGGGATCCTCCTCCTTGATCATCCTCCTGGAGATGGTTATTTTTTCTTTTCTTTTTTTATTAAAAAAAATTTCTTGTAATGTTTTTATTTATTTTTGAAGGAGAGAGGGAGAGACAGAGCATGAGTGGGGGAGGAACAGAGAGAGAGGGAGACACAGAATCCGAAGCAGGTTCCAGGCTCCGAGCTGTCAGCACAGAGCCCGACGCGGGGCTCGAACCCACAAACCGTGAGATCGTGACCTGAGCCGAAGTCGGAGGCTTAACCGACTGAGCCACCCAGGCGCCCCCTTATTTTTTCTTTTTTGAAAATTAATTTGCCTTCATTTTTTTCTAATATTGAGGAAGGCTTATATTTTAATCCTAATAGTTACCTTTTGACTCATAACTTTTATACTTCATTCTCCATCTTTTTCTTTGTATTATTTAATTCGATGAAATTAAATAATATGTTTTCACCCCCACTTATTTCCCAGACAGTGTTTGAAATCATCCTTCCCCTTTTCTCTTGTATCTAGTTTTTAGCTTTATTTCTGCTTCTGTTTATTTCTGCATTTCACATTTACACACTTTTTGTTTCCTTACCCTCACTTTGTGAACTCTTAAATCTACTTTTGCCAAAGCTCCCCATTATTTTGGGCAGAAGAAACCTGATACTCTATGCATATCTCAGGGAGGGCTCATGTGTACAATAGTCCTGGAGTTCTTACATGTTGAGCACTGGTTTTCTATTGCCTTGATAGTTGATGGAGAGTTTGGTTAGATAGAAGATCCCTGGTCCTTGCTGTTTTTTAGTTTCTTAAAAATACTGTTGTGCTATTGCTATGTGTTTTGCTGTCCAGAAGTCTCTTGCCAACCCAATTTATTTTCTTCTTGTCTTTTGGATTGAAACGGAGAACTCTTCTTTATTTTAAAAGTCTTAGAGTTCTATTATGAAATGTCTCAAGAGTTGATTGACACATTTTCCCCAGTTACATGATTTTCCCCGGGGGCTTTCAGGAAGTAGATTTAAGTTTTCTCTTCTGTCAGGGAGGTTTCTTGAATTATATTTTACAATATTAGTTTCATTTCAGTTTTGATTTTGTTTCCCCCGAGAACTCAAATGAGGTAAATATTGAGTCTTCTCTGCCTGTTCTATATGTACATCTTACTTTCTGATGCTTTTCACCTCTTTCTTTTGACATCTGAATTCATGGTGTTCTGTCACACATGTAGTGCTTGTTTAATTATATTTAATTTTTGTCAAAATGTTGTATTTTATTTTTCATTTTCTTTGAGGGTTTTTTTTTTTAATAGATGCGGAGAGTGCTGTTTTCAGCTGAAAAGATTTGATTCCAATTTTCTGTTCTCTTCTTTTAAATTCATTGTGCGAATGATAAGTTTTTACTTGTTTTTGGATTCTCTTAAATCAGCGTCAGCAGGTAATTTTACAAAGTGCAGATGGACACTTTAGGAAGTTTACCTGTTTGTCTTTTGTTTTTAATTTCAAGAGTGCAATCTTTTGCCACAACCTTAAGACGAAATTTATTTAATAAGTATCCCTCCTGATTTGTCTTCTTTTTTTTTTTTTTTTTCCAACGTTTATTTATTTTGGGGACAGAGAGAGACAGAGCATGAACGGGGGAGGGGCAGAGAGAGAGGGAGACACAGAATCGGAAACAGGCTCCAGGCTCCGAGCCATCAGCCCAGAGCCTGACGCGGGGCTCGAACTCACGGACCGCGAGATCGTGACCTGGCTGAAGTTGGACGCTTAACCAACTGCGCCACCCAGGCGCCCCTGATTTGTCTTCTTTTGATTCCTTGGCTGCCTTGTTTTAGCAAACCCTTTCATATGCCTTTTTCATTTTCCCTTAAACACCAAGCCTCCGAAGGACACTTCGTTTCAGGGGATATCATCGAACCCCAAATGGTGCTTTCTCCGAATCGCCCCCCTTGATCCCATGTCTTTTACAAGTTCTTTCCTTTCTGTGCTCTGGTAAATAATCCTGTGATCCAGTGATCAAAACTGTCCTCAGGTTAAACTTATATACACTCATGCCGGGACATTTTCAGGACATAATCTTTGTGCTGTCACCACGAGGACCTCCCTTCTCTTCTGGGGATCCTTTCCTGACTGTGCTCCAGTGTGGTCCGCTACTCCAGATGTTTGTCCGTTTTCATGGATGTGAAGCTTATAGTTTTCCCTGTCTCCTGGGTACGCTGTAAACTGGTTTGGATAGTTTTATTTGTTCTCTTTGTTCTTTGGGGGAGGATGTGTGGATGAACTTCAATTTAGGTGGCAATCGGATCTTATGTGATGGCCAGATTATATTTCTTTTTAAAGAGGAAATAGACCTTAAGCTTTATTCCTACTTGAAATGTGGATTGACACCGTTGTACCATCATCTCATTTGATAGCTAAGGAAACAGAATCTCAGCGCGTTAAGTTAACGGGCCCAAAGTAGCAGAGCTACTTGGGGACTGGGCTGAATCAAAGAACCATCTCTTTGCAGACCAGTATAGCTTAGTCTAGTTCATTGGTTCTTGAAGTTTGTACGTTTCAGGATGCCTTTGCACTACTCAAAATTACCGAGTACCCCAAAAAGGCTCTGTTCATACCAGTTTTATTTATCAGTAATTGCCATATTAGATATTAAAATGTTTTAAGGTATACATTTTAATTTATGGATGCCTTAAAGAAAAGCAAACCCATTGCATGTTAACATAAGTAACATTTTAAATGAAAGATAACCACTTCCAAGGTGAACAAACTACCATAACATCTAGTGAGAAGAGTCATATCGTTCTCTTTTTTGGCAAGTCTTTATAATGACTGTCTTAATAAAAGACAGTCGTCTTTTCATATATGCTTCTGTAATCGCTCAGTAGCAATATGTCATTTTTGTTGAAGTATATGAAGATGATCACGCCCACACAAATACGTAGTTAGGAAAGGGAAGAGTATTTTATTAGCCTTTGCAGATGATTATTGGATTCTTCTTTGGTGCTTCCTCCAAACTTAATAAGTGATAGTTTCTTAAGGGTTGGTTGCGATGTAGAACCTTAAATACCCACACATTTTTTTCAATACATTTATGTACATTGCTGTCATATAATCAGGTGGTCTAGACTGAATGGGTCTTTTACCTATATCCGGTTTTGCTGCATCATACATCAGTCATGTGAAAAGCATCAATTTACTGAATTATGTAGAACTTCTAAGTGTTGACATTTCATTACACAACATTTTTAATGTAACATGTCAAAATATGATCGCTGTGCTTGAGGGTTAACGCCAACAAGCTTAGAATTGGCTGAGATGTTACTGACCTCTAGTCAAGGCATGACATACAGTGATTGATTGATTCACAGCATTTTTGCAGTGATGGGTCTGAGGTGAGTTTTGAGGTTGTTCATACTAGATTATCTGCATTGTATACTGGTAATTGTGAGGTTAATGTCTGGCACCTGATTTCAGTGGGAGCCCCAGGGGAGGGGAGAGATCTGACGTTGGGGCTGCGCATGGAACAATAATGTGCTTTCACGACTGGTAAAGGACAAGAAGCCCTGGCTGGGACTCCAGGTTAGGTTGTCTGGTTTTGAGATGTTCTGTGCCTGTTAATGGGTCCTGGATCCAGAAAAGAAAGTGTTGCCATACGTGCAGATGCCGTGATTATCTACTTCAGGCGATCGAAGAAAATCGACTGAAAAAGATGCAATAGTCAAAATAAAAAGAGATTTCAGCAAGGCAGCAAAATAATCATTATAATAAAAACGAATAGTTTTATTATACATTGGCAATATCAGTTAGAAATATAACAGAAAAAAGGACGCCACTTCCCAAATATTTTTAAACACCCCAAGATAAATCTTACAGGAGAAGTGTTTGTGAAAATTTTACATAGAGGAGACTATAACATTTTGCTGGTGATTAAAAAAATTGCATAAAGGGTGCCTGGGTGGCTCAGTCGGTTGAGCTCCAGCTTCAGCTCAGGTCGTGATCTCTCACTTCGTGAGTTCGAGGCCCACGTCAGGCTCTGTGCTGACAGTTCAGAGCCTGGAGCCTGCTTCAGATTCTGTGTCTCCCTCTCTCTGCCCCTCCCCTGCTCATGCTCTGTCTCTCTCTCTCAAAAATGAATAAACGTACAAAAAAATTTTTAAAAATTGCATAAATAGGAAGATATGCTACATCCTTGAATGTAAAGACTTGACATTACTTAGATACAAATTTTACTTAAATTAACCTGTACATTTGATTGATGGAATCCACCCCAAATCCTCTAAGACATATTTAATGGATGTGGCAAGATGGAAAAAGCATTTCAGGCAGAGCAAATAACTAGCGCAAAGCCCTTTAAGTGGGAATCTGTTTTTTGGGTTTAAGAAATAGAAATAAAGGGGGTACCTGGGTGGCTCAGTCCATTGTGTCTGACTCTTGATTTCTGCTCAGATCATGATCCCAGGGTCATGGGATTGAGCCCTGTGGTGTTGGGCTCCCTCCCTCTCTCTCCATGCCTTCCCCGATTGCATGAGCGCTTGTGCGTGTGTTGTCTCTCTCTCAAAATAAATAAATGAACACTAAAAAAAAAAAAAAAAGAAAAGAAATAGAAACAAGGCCAGAAATGTTGGAAGTTGTGAAGGACTGGGAAGGATGAAACAGATGGGCCGGGATCAGGCAGTCAATGGCTTTGTGAGATGTAGAGTTTGGCTCTTATTCTAAGTGCAGCAGGAAGCCCCAGAAAAATCACATGATTATGAATTACATTTTAAATTAAAAAAAATTTTTAACGTTTATTTTTGAGAGACAGAGAGGGGCAGAGAATGAGCAGGGGAGGGATGGAGGCAGAGGGAGACACAGAATCCGAAGCAGGCTCCAGGCTCAGAGCCATCAGCACAGAGCCCAGCGTGGGGCTCGAACTCATCAACTGTGAGATCATGACCTAAGCCGAAGTTGGAAGCTCAACTGAGCCACCCAGGCGCCCTTATTTTAGATTTTTGTTTGGATGTTGGTTGAAGAACAGATAGGTCAGGAAAAAGTGTAAGAGCAGGTAGACCAGTTAGTAAATCACTAATAAGGCAAGAGATGATGCTGGCTTGGACTAGGGTGGAAATGTAGGCAAGCGGGTGGATTAGGGATGTATTTTAGAGGATAATTAGCAGAACTTGCTGAAAGAAAGGATATTTGGGGATAGGATAGGGTGGGGGAAGGAATGAAGGATGAGTTTTTTGTCTAACACTTGAATGAAGGGTGGTGCCATATATGGAGTTGGGGAAGATTGTGGAAGGAACATGTTTTGGTGGCAAAGTATGAAGTATTTTGGATGCGTTTCGTTTGACATGCCAGTTTTTCCAGCAGAGATGTCGAGTGGGTGGTTGGTCACGCTGGTCTTCTTCAGGAGAAATTGGATGCCAGAGATATTAACATGAGAGTTGTCAGGATATTGATGATAATTAAAACCATATGACTGGACAAGAAAAACTCAGAGAAGCTGCAGGTAGAGAACAGAAGTGGGAAAAAGTCAGAACCCCAAATCTCAGAGACTTAACACAATAGGAGTTTCTCACTCGTGTTGCACATCTCCTGCCCAGTTTGGGAAGCATTAGGCTCGATGTCTTGTAGTTGGCCCAAGATCTAAGCTGACTGAGCAGCTCCCACCTTCCACACTGCCCATTACCATACCAGAGAGAGAGAGAGAGAGAGAGAGAGAGAGCCACACACATCATTTTTGCTCTTAACTCATTGGCCAGAGCAAATCTCCTGAAGGAGCCATGACGTATGAACTTCCCATATACATAGAGGGTGTACAGTTGGAAATGTTTGGCAAATGTGTGTTTGATTACCACAAAGCGTTCCATTTATGATGTCCATTCATTGCTTCTTTTCTCCTAATTGAAGACTGATGCAAGGGTATTTGCTCTGAATAAGAGGGAGTACGTTGAAGAGAAAGAATATTGTTTTGCTGAGTCTCAAAGTTAATGTTATCAAGGAAAAGTAATTGTTGAGTGCCCATTTAGGATTTGTAGTCAGAAATCCAGTGTGATTTTCCAGAACAATTATGGATTGATCTCCATCAGCCTTTAGCTGCTCAAGTGAAGATTCTGAGTTGGCAGTTATTTGGGTTTGACCAGTGTTAAGGTTTTACTATGTAAGAATGATGAAGAATATGTGGGAAAAGGTAAAGTCACGAACAAAAGAATGATTATAATGTTGATGGACCATGGTTGAAACAGGTCACTGAATGACCCAGGTAAGAAGTAGTAAGTTCTTCTTTTGCAAAGTAAGGATTTGTTTTGTAATGTTAGTGACCATTGTCTAATGTGTCAACCAGAGAGGACAATTATTGGTTGTGTACCCAGCATGTCCCTGGGAATAGTCAGTTCCTTCTTTGGGGACATTGGACTTCCACTCCAATTTCAAATCTTATGATGCAAATGGGGGCTTTATCTTGACACGTTACCATTTATGATTGGGTAGACCTCTTACCAGACCTGGGTTAATCTCAGTTGTTCACTTCCTGGCCACAATGATTGGCCCAACAAGGGCAAGATGACCCAAACCGGGCTTACCAAAGCCCTTTCCTGGGTACCATCTAACTGGATGTCAGTTTGGAGGGTCTTTCTTCACGGTGGGAATGAGATTAACAGAAGGGGTGACCAGTGCCATTCTCTGGGTAGCGTATTGCTTTGTGGAGAAACAGATTTCAGGGAACAGACTTGACAGAGCAGGTGAAATGAAGAGCTAAGAGATTTCCACCTCCACTAGGCCTCATCCTGCTTAGCTCTGTGGCCACTGTTGCCTCTGCTATTCTCATGCTCTGTTTATGTGAACCAATAAATTTCCTTTTTTTGTGTAACCGGCTCTGGGTTGCATTCCTCTCACTTGTGACCAGGGAGTCTAATTAATAGGCTGGGAAGTAAATTTGTATTTTTAAAAACTTTTAGGTTTGGGGCACCTGGGTGGCTCAGTAGGTTAAGCGTCCGACTTCGGCTGAGGTCATGATCTCACGGTTCATGAGTTCGAGCCCCGCGTCGGGCTCTGTGCTGACAGCTCGGAGCCTGGAGCCTGCTTCGGATTCTGTGTCGCTCTCTCTCTCTGGCCCTTCCCCTCTCGAGCTCTGTCTGTCTGTCTCTCTCAAAAATAAATAAACATTAAAAAAAATTTTAAAAAAATTTAGGTTTTACAAAGTGCCAAGTATTGCCATTATAAGTGTATAGGTTAAGTAGATGGTTCTTAATGGTCCATTCATTATGAACCTCTGCTCTGTGTCAGCTTTGCTACGAGTGGGGGCAGAGGGAAGCTTGGTGGAAGGAAATCTTCGTGTTGTTTTAATTCCCTCAAAATTTTTCCTACTGGGGGAAAACTCCCACAGTTTAAAAAATAGAAATAAGAAGTTGTTTATAATGATAGAGGTGGCACATAAAGGTAAAGGATGAGTTGTTTCCTACAATCAGAAAAATAAGAAAATTATCCTCTAAGAGTGAAGCTATAAAATTCACATAACAGGACCATTGGAAGCCATTGCAATCGAGCAGTTGCCTCCAAAAGAGGCAATGATTCCTGGGCCTGCACAATTTTAGAAAATACTGATGCTTAAAATTGTTTTCTTGTATGTAAAAACATACACAAAATGAGAGGAAAAAGTGTAACGTATACCCCTACATCCATGACCTAAAATCAATAATTATCAAGATTTTGCACCTAGTTTCTTCACTATCCCTCTTTATTTCCCCTCTGTGAAATAGTTTAAATAAACCCCAGTGCTACAGCACAATCCCCCTAAATACCTCAATATGCATCTCTCAAAATGATAGACGTTTTCTGATTTATTTAGTGATTAATGTCAGCTCCCTCTCTTCGCAACCTCAAAAAGAAAGGATTATTATATTTATTTTCACAGATGAGGAAAGAGGCTTAAAGAGTTCTTTTTTTTTTTTTTTCCAGCCACTTAACAGATATTTATTGATCGTATAAACGTGTTAATTCTAGGCTCCTGGATTGGGGTACCCCATGACAGGATGAGCAAGCTGCCTGTCCTTGCGGAGATTACTTTCTAGTGAGGAGACTTAACACACACACACAAACAAATAATACAAAAGGTCTTTACTGGGTGTGAAGAGTGCCATTTGAGGATTAAGCAGAGTGGTGGGCTGGGGTAGGTCTTCTTGGGGAAGATGGCACGTGAGCCGAGGTCTGCAGAATGAGCGTTAACCAACGCTCAAAACTAGGAAAATCACTCCAGGTAGAGGGGACAGCAACTATAAGGCTGTGAAGTGGGGAAGAGCTTATTGAGTCTGAGGTACAGGGAAGGGCTCAGAACGGCCAAAGCTTGATAAAGGGACGTTGGTAAGAGAGGAGATCAGTGAGGGAGGCAGCATATGCACCCACAGCCCTTGGTGGAGTTTGGATTTTGTTCTAAGAGAAGTAGAAATCTATTAGAAAGAGTTCAACCCAAAGAGTGACAGTATCTGATTTGGATTTTGAAAGATCGTTCTTGTAGTGACATGGAGAAGGGGTCGGACTGGGGTGTGAGTGGAGGAAGGAAACTCAACCGAAGTTGTCCACAATTATCTAAAGATGGCACGTAGGAGTAGTCCGTAGACCCGGGGTGCGCTCTGGAGGGACGAGGGGCAGAACTTGCTCCCGGGTTTGGTGCGAGTGGTGCTGCCCAACGTCAACCAACCTAAGAGGTAGAGCCAGGATTTGGGAGTTGGGCTGCACCTGCCAGCATCACAGTGAAGGTTAAGAACATGCATTTTGACCCAGACAACCTGGGTTTGAGCCCTGCTCTGCCCCTCACATTTTCTCCTCAATAAAATGAGGTAATAACAGAACCTATTTCATGACATTGGTGGGAAGAATGTATGAGTTGGTATATGATCCTTCAAAGTAGACCGATGCATTCAGAATTAATATCATTGGTAATTGGCTAAAGGATACTAATATATGCACATCAGAGGAGTGATACTATATCCAAATAACTTTTGAGAAAGCGGATCCTTGCACATGACAGGACACTCTCTCACCAGGTCACCAACGTATCTCATTTATTTACATAAGGTTCTGTTAAGTGAAGCCAGGAAAATGTTATTTTGGGTGGCAACTCTACGGGAAGATATTGGTCTTAGATTAATACAGAGTTGTTTTAAAAACGACAATATAGGGGCGCCTGGGTGGCGCAGTCGGTTAAGCGTCCGACTTCAGCCAGGTCACGATCTCGCGGTCCGGGAGTTCGAGCCCCGCGTCGGGCTCTGGGCTGATGGCTCGGAGCCTGGAGCCTGTTTCCAATTCTGTGTCTCCCTCTCTCTCTGCCCCTCCCCCGTTCGTGCTCTGTCTCTCTCGGTCCCAAAAATAAATAAAAAACGTTGAAAAAAAAATTTAAAAACGACAATATAAAATAAATGTCATACTATAAAGTTGGAAGATAGAACATCTAAAATGTATTTCTTTTCACACTTCTGGAACCCCGTTCTAAGCTATAGGCAATTCAGATCAATTTTAAAAGTCAGTCGTGGGTTAAAAGTGGCTGAATGTTGAGTGACTGTTCAAGAGACCAGATGTCACATTTGTGTTGGGTGCAAGCCTCGAAGGGGACATTAGCTTGCTTTGTGTCTTAATACTACAGGTCTTTGGCTGTTTCCAAGAGGTGCACAATGTTTGGATAAAGGGTGTTGAATTTAGACAGTCATTCACATGTTTTGTCTACATCCTGTCAAACATCCAGATGCCTGTACGCAAATAGATATCTCAGGGAATTATCCTGTTTTCATCTAAATATTTGGCATCACGTAGTCTCAACTTAGCAGTCTCTCAAAAAGGCATGCCTTCTTTCAGAATTTTATACTCTACAATTTTGTCACCTTACGACAGCACTCCCCCGGTTCTGGAGTTGCAGTGAGCTGAAAGTGACATTGATCTGATGTAATATACGATTCCCAGACATCTCAAGAGGCTGATGATAGCTAACACGATTCAATTCAGAGTTCCGTCATGTCATGGAGCTATGGGTTTTTGAAAAGAAAAGGCTTAAAGAATATTCTCCGCCATAGCTTGTGAAGAAGATCTAAACAGGTAGATGCATCTTTTCCCATGAGAGTCGTCACATCAGTAAACGAAGTGATATTGGCTCTACAGTACCTTCCATAAAATTGGTTTGTTTTTTTTTTATTTTATTTTTTTATTTTTTTTTTCAATGTTTATTTATTTTTGGGACAGAGAGAGACAGAGCATGAACGGGGGAGGGGCAGAGAGAGAAGGAGACACAGAATCGGAAACAGGCTCCAGGCTCCGAGCCATCAGCCCAGAGCCTGACGCGGGGCTCGAACTCCTGGACCGCGAGATCGTGACCTGGCTGAAGTCGGACGCTTAACCGACTGCACCACCCAGGCGCCCCGATAAAATTGGTTTAACCAACGTTAAAGACAGTAACATTTCCTAATTGTGGTGTGAGAAGGAAATCGGTGTTATTTGTTATTGTCGTCATGTGTTATTTTTTCTTAAAAAGGTCTTTTGAAAATCGTTGGTGCATGTAAATCCCAGTGGCCGTTATATTCTTCTTGGTGCTACGTATATACTGAGGAGTCTCAGTGTGATGGGGGTGTAAACATAAAATACTTTTTATCTAATGCCTATGCCCCAAATGGGTGAAATTAAACGCGTACCCACCTTTCTCCCTGGGAAGTGGGTTCTTTAAGGCCACCTGGGTCGTATTCCTATCTTAGCATTCAGTGTCGGTATTAGAACACTCATTCCAGTAGGTACCTCTTTCTTTTTTTCTCCAATTTCAAAGCCCCCTCCTCCAGGGCAGATCAGAACAGTGGATGGTTTACTTTTCTTCTGTTCCCTTGGGGCAGTGAAAAAAAGGGAGAGAAGAATGTTTAAGGAGATGGCCACTGGGTGCAGATTGCGCCCCTCAATTTGGTTATAGTGGCGACTGCTGTTGAAATGTATTATCTGTGGATGCCATTAGGTTATGTGATGTACAAACATGACCCCGTGGTGACAGGTCATTCCCTGGCACCCTTCTGGACTTTGCAGATCTTGGGCAGCTTTGTTCTGATCTCCTGGGGACATCACGCGGGGCTCCCTGACGTACCAGGTGGTCTTGGCAGGCCGGTAGTTGCGAAGTGTCTGCTTTCCTGAGGCCCACTCTTGAGACATCGGACACTTGGGGGTCCGTTCCTCATCTCTTCGGAACTAAGAAGGGGCTGGCTAGTGGCTCGCCACCATCTCATCTCTCACACTTCTTTTCTATTGCCACAGGAGCCTAGGGGAGATCTTCCAGCTCTACAGTAAGCAGACATTGAATCAGAGAACGAAACGCCGGTGTCTTCTTGTCGTGCCAGCCTTTTACAACTGACTCCCTGAAGCCCTCCTCCCTTGGCTGAAGGGAGGAAAGCCCCTCCGTAGGAAAAGGAAGAAGAACACCTCTGTAGCAACACTGCGGTCCCTAATGCGGGCCTCCCTTCCTGCAGACCCAGGGTGGTAGGAGGGGGTTACGCGAGGGGTGGTTGGCAGGAGAACCTGTTCTCTGACCCTCTCAGTAAGCAAAGCGAGACAATGACTGGCCTAGACAGCAGTCTGAACTTCGAATATGGTACCTTAGCAGCAATTCCATGGCAACGCCTACGCAAATTCCTGTCACAATAGTTAGCTTCTCAGGGACTGCTTGTTATGGATCTGGGTTGCTCAGGCCCACACGTGCACAATATAAGGAATGTGCCTGGGTGGCCCACTGCATCTGGTGTACTGATCAAATCCTGCTTGGCACAAGGTGGTGCGTAAATGATTCAGGATTTATCAACACTTGATTTTCACTACGTGCTCTTACATCGATGGAAAAAGGACAGAAACAACCATGACTAATAATAGCACCGTTCTCCCCATCAGCGCTCAGTGATTACATGGAAACCAAGCTGCAAATAAATACGCATCCTCCTGCAGAGAGGTACATTTTCCTGACCTTTTAACTTTGTTTACGCCATATATACAATCCCTCTAAAAATATCCTTTGGTCTTGTGTTTGCAGAGCTGAAAATCTGTCCTCTGAAGGGCCAGTGCGTTTTTCTGCCTCTGGCGATTGGGAAGGGCTTTCACAGCATCCGTGCCTGAACCCTGGATCCACTTGGCATCCAGGTTGTTGGAATGCAGATCCCTGAACTTCCTCAGCCGTGTAGGGAGAGCTGAAAAGGTGTCAGACATCAGAGAATAATTTGTTAAGCGAGGAAACGCTTTCTTCTATCTTAACTTCTTAAGTCATCATATATCTGTGCCAGTGATAAGTGTGAATCGACCCAGCCAGGAAATAAAACTTTGCATGTAAATGATTACTGTTTAAAATACCGCTTTTTTTTTTTTTTTTTTTTTTAACAAGGGTAAAAACCAGCATGTTTGAAAGTAACTTTTGCTTCCTAGAAAGCTTAGTCTCTCAAAATCTCGGGCTTTGTCTTATTTTGTTTGGTTTTCAGTAAACTTTTGATTTCAGAACACATTTGTAGAAGATTTCTCTTTTTTGAAAGAGAGAGAGAGAGCGCATGCACATGCACGAGTTGGGGAGGGGCAGAGCGAGAGGGAGAGAGACTCCATGCTCAGCGCAAGCCCGACATGGGGCTCGATCTCATGACTCGTGGCCTGAGTGGAAATCAAGAGTCGGGCACTTAACTGACTGAGCCATCGGGTGCCCCGAATATATAGAAAATTTCCAGGGAGGAAAAAGGTGAAGGAGAACTCTCAAAAACCCTATAACCGATGTCCCATAGTATTAACATGTTGCATTAGTATGGTGCATTTGTTACAACTAATTAACCAATACTGAGACCCGAATTTTAACTGGAGTCCATAGGTTAATCAGGTTTCCTTAAGTTTTGCCTTCTTCTCTTCCAGGATGTCATATTACATTCAGTTATCATGTTCCCTCAGGTTCCTCTTGGTTGTGACAGTTCCTCAGACTTTCTTTGTTTTTCACGATCTTGACAATTTTAAGGAGTTCTGGTCAGGTATATTGTAGAATGTCCCTCAGTTGTATTTGTCTGATGTTTTTCTCTTGGTTAGAATGGAGTTACGTGTTTGGGGGAAGAAGACCATCGAGGTAAAGTGCCCTTTGGACCATGTACATCAAGGGTGCATACCATCAGTGTGACTTATCACTGTCAGTGCTAATCTTGACCAACTGACTGACCTAGTATTTAGCAGGTCGCTCCACTGTAGAGTTCCTCTGTGCCCCTGCCCCTCCGTAACTATATTCTTTGGAAGTCGCCAGTCACAGACCACACTTAAAGAATGGAGAGTTATGTTTTACCACCTTAAGGGCAGTGTATCTGCAGAAATTATTTGGAATCCTGCATAGAAGATTTATTTATTCTCTCCCTTTAAAAAAGATTCAGTTGGGGCGCCTGGGTGGCGCAGTCGGTTAAGCGTCCGACTTCAGCCAGGTCACGATCTCGCGGTCCGGGAGTTCGAGCCCCGCGTCGGGCTCTGGGCTGATGGCTCAGAGCCTGGAGCCTGTTTCCGATCCTGTGTCTCCCTCTCTCTCTGCCCCTCCCCCGTTCATGCTCTGTCTCTCTCTGTCCCAAAAATAAATAAATGTTGAAAAAAAAAATTTAAAAAAAAAATAAAAAAGATTCAGTTATTTATTTATATCAATATGGACACGCGGGTATTTATCTTTTAGTTTAGGTTAGGATCCGACATTACTATGTGTATTTGTTGTTCACATTGTTCCAGTTTTGGCCATGAAGAGCCCATTCATGGCTCTTCTGTCAACTCTACCAGGCAAGGTTGCCTAGAGGTCATGAGCACAAAGCGTGTAAGTGAAATTGAAATGCTGGAGGGACAAGTTTCTTTGAAGAATCTGAAAAACAGAGAGAAGCAAGGAGAAGAAGAAGAAGGAGGGCTTTAACACAGTTAGGGGACGGTGCCTGTGGGGTGGAAAGACCTACCTCTTGCATCTAGTGCACACGTGCTTATGTGTCCTGTCTGTCCCAGTAACTCATCAGCCTTCCCCGCTAGCGATGTGGTCGTGAGGACCACAGCTGGGATTCGAGCAAGAGGCTCATGGACAGAAGGGACTCGTGGCCAAGGACACACACGTGCTTTAGCAGAAAGACACGGTGATAAGTACCCCTGGGCACAGCCATGGCTCTCCTCTCAGCCCCACGGACAGCCACCGCTTCTCCTTGTTTCTTTGGTGGAGAGCACATGAGTTGAATGGTGTTACCACTGGGTGGCTGACTTCAGACCTCCTCCATATTGAGTCTTTCCATCCTTTCCTATCTATGTTCACACACAAATGCTCTACTTACTTACCTGTTTAATATATATCTCGGGTTACTGATGTATTTCCTATCTATGCTTAACTCATCTCATGAGTTTCATTCGTCTATCCCATTTGTGTGTCTTCTATAGAATTAAATATTTTCCAAAACACAACATTACATAGACACACTGCATATTACATAGACAAAGAAAACATAGTTCGATTGGAAGACACTATTGCAAGTAAGGCCCCCTTTTCAGGAAATGGGAGCTCAAGGGACATTGAATAGATAGATTGATCAAGAAGCTGAAAATGTTGAAAATACCAGCTGTGCTTTCAAATGAGGATGTGGTATTTGATTCCAAGGCCATATGGGGGTCAATTTACTCTGAAGAGCTAAAAGTTCATCCAGGACAATCTCCTATTTTTCTTTCAAAAATTTTGCTGAAGACTTTCTTCTAAGGGATCCTGTAGATGGGTGGAACCGAGGGCTGTCAGGGGGATTGCTGGCTTCCTGTTGTGAAGGGATCTGAGAGAAATAATTTGACAAAGGCACAACTATCTCCACCCTAGAGATGTTCTTGTCAATTGCTACAACCTCATTTAGCCTCTGCTTGGCCCTTGTGATATAAAAAGTGCCAAATTCTTGTACGGTCAACGTTCTATGGAGCCTTAGTAAGAATTGGTCAGGTCTGAGCCCTGGTAGAAGTAGGACAAGCAGAGCCAGCTCCGTGGGAGGAAGTCTTGGTGGAACCAGGCCCTGAAAAGTTTGATAACATTTTCACAGAGAAGATGGCGAAGGGCCTGCTTGAAAAGGAAGCAGCGTGAGCCCAAGAGGAAGTCGGCTACGTGAAACAGACTGGCTTTAACAAATGCTCCCAGGGGCAACTGGGTGGCTCAGTCGGTGAAGCGTCCGACTTCGGCTCAGGTCATGATCTCACAGTCGGTGAGTTCGAGCCCCGTGTGGGGCTCTGTGCTGACAGCTCAGAGCCTGGAGCCTGCTTTGGATTCTGTGTCTCCCTCTCTCTCTGCCCCTCCCCAACTCTCTCAATCTCTCTCTCTAAAATAAATAAACATAAAAAAATTTAAAAAAAAAAAAAAACACACACACGAGTGCTCCTGTAAGGGAATAGAGTCCAGGTGACCTACATGGCTGAAAGCCCAGCCCGTAATGCCCAGTCAGACCAGAGGTTCGTATACAGTTTTCTAGAAGTTGTTTATTGCCCAAACATTAAAACCCCCTGTTACTCATTGGTGTAAGGGGAATACGTGCATATTACCTTTTAAGGGGTGTTGCAAACATCCTCGGGGGAGGAGATGCTCTAAAGCTGGGTGTGAGTTGGCAAGGCTGCAAACCCAGAACAAAAGGTACCAAGATTTTCTGATCGGTAGGGATAGTTCCAGGGGCATCGTGCAGTCTACCATCCCATGAATTCCTCACAACCGCCCCTCTCTTACGTCCATGTTATTATTCTCTCCACTGTCTAGATGGTGAAACTGAAACCCGGAGGAGATGACTTTTATTCATCTTTATTTCTGTTTCTAAAACGTGATCAAAATATTCCAGACACGTTGACGGTGTGTGACAACTGGGAATGCCCTAAAGTGCAATATGGCACGAAGGCCTGGGAGCTACGGATGATCCTTTCATGTTGAGTAAGCCAATGACCGGGTCGATGAATGAGCGAACGCACGCGGCTCCGGTTGAAAGGGAGAATCCTCTTGGCTCTGAAAGGCTGAGAGCATTAGAGGACGCAGGAGAGAAAGAAGAGGAAGAAAATCTCTTTATTTCACCTTCCTGAGAAGCTACAGAGAAAGGAGAATTGCTTTCAAAATCTGTATAAAATCTAATGGAAGATCGGTCAACATAAGCTTGTAGACTTTTTGGTTTCGGGTAAAAAAAAGAAATGTAAGTGTGTGTGGGCAGAGGCCAGAATCGCTCTCAAAGGCTATTGACCGTTACTTTCGATTTTTCTTCTCTACATTCGGGCTTTCCCTGGAAATCTGTTTCTGGTAGAGTTGGAAATTATTGATGCCTTTTTCTGTTCTGCAGTCTTGAGCTTTTGAGAACACGTGTTTCTGCAAGCCTGTGCCTTGACAGTAGTCCTTAGTGACTCTTCCTGACAGAATTGTTAGTGAGGATGTGAGGCAAGTTACTCAAATCAGAGGGCTAAAAGCTGTCAGCAGAGGGGAGAAGGGGGAAGGGACACAAGGGGGAAGGAATGTGTTTTGTTTTGCTGAACCAACACTTCCAGTCAAAGAGATACACTGCTAAGGGTTTCTTAGCCCCTTGCTAGGTGTGTCTGGCCTGGTATCAGGTTTCACGGGTGTGTTTGGGCCAGATTGGAGCTGAGGACCTGCCCAGAAGCCCCCTGAGTTGTTCTGAAGTTACTTTCACTCATCAGAATACTAGGATCTCCTCCTATGGGTGGCGTTTGCCGCCATTTTTGGAACAGAGGATGTATGAACTAGCACGTTGGCATGCTAGACATGCACAGTTGAATCGAAGTGACTAAGTCATAGAATATGTATAAGTTCCTTAATTTATATGCAAGTTCCCTGTCCCCATCCCCTACTAAAAGCTTTTTGTGCTAACCCTATAGGAGACGGCGCTTTGAGAGATACCTCTCTGTCTCCTGATAACAAGCAATAAAAACTTCTTGGCTTCAACACTTCCTTGGGGTGGGTTGAATATAATGCACTCCAAGAGGTGAACCCCTTGAGTTCAGTTACGCAGTTTCCTTGAAAACACGGTGGATCATACTGACTGTATGGAGACCATTGGGAAGACGATCACACTGAAGTTAGTTCCAAACTGTCAATTCGGTCACCGTGAACTCACAGTTTGGAAAAGGTGGGAAGGTAACAGAAAGAGTATCTTTCTAATCTTTGCCCTTCTTGTAGTCCTTTTCAATATTTGGCGAATATTTGTATATTAACTATTCTCTTTCTTGTTTCAATGAATCTATAAACCCATTAGGTTTAACATGAAATTATATCCATCATGTTTTAAAAGGCTTTTGTATGTTATGGTATTCTGACTTCGTAAAAATCTTGCAGGAACCGCAGAAACTGCTTCTCCTGGGGCTAGCCAATTCTTGGAGATGACAAAAGACTTGTCCTAGACTGCGCCTTTCATATGCAACCCAATCTATTCCCAGTCTATCCTCCTAACCACTTCCCAAAGCCAATATTGTCTCCAACTCGTCCCGGGGCCAGGTACCAGACTCCTGGAGATCACCCCATAGCCCAAAGCCTACCAGAATTATTCAGATGAGCCAGTCCTAAACTGTCCAGTCTGCTCCATTTTGCCTTTTCCTGCAGAAATGTCAATAAGGGCTCTGGCCTAGGCTTTCCTCTTCCTCCTGCTTCTGCTCCTGACCAGAACCTGGTGCTGCTCCTGTGGTCCTGGGTGGCATGGCATACGTCCCTTCTCTCAGGAAATGTAGGTAACCAATTGTTCTTCTAATGGCATTGACCTCTTCATGTTGACCCTGTCACTTCCATAAGTTCAAAGCACGTGGGTGCAAACGAGGCGAGAACGTGACTGAGAAAGCCGTGACATGCTAACATACGGACCTTAGTGGTTTTGCAAAAAAAAATAAATCCACTCGCAAATGTGTGTACATATATGCTATGAAGCTGAGCTTGCCTGTATTTGATTTTAAAACGGGGGAGAATTTAGCTATATTGTCAAAGAAGGAAAAAGAGCAGAAAATACAAATAAATGTGACCTGCGAAATTCATATGTTGAACGACATGATAAGAAAAGCAGAGATTATTAAGTCATATTTGCACAGACCTTTAATGCTTTCCAAGCTACTGTCAAAAGGCAAAAGAAACTAAATGCTATTGGTAAAGGTCAAACCTAGAAGAGAAATTATAAAGAAAGAGAAGTCGTATTTGTGTTTTATCCTAGAAAGATTTATCATCAAAGAACCTCAAACCAGTAGTAACTATGTCTTTGATAAGAGCGTGCAAAACCACCTAATTACAGGAAAAGGGGTACTGGAATTCAGTTCCCAGCTGGAAACATCAGAGGTTGCTTGCTATGAGATTACTTATCATGGAGCGCTTCGGCATGAGGCTTTTACATTTGATGAGCACCAACCTAAGGCCATGTTTGTTCACACAAAGTTTATAAGTGTTTTGAAATTCACCAACCACTTTATACCTAAACTCGGGCGACCATATATACTGGCATAATTATTAATACGCCTCCTCACACTCTCAAAAGTGTGCCAGTTTGGACAAAAATTACAACACATTGCACGTTTACGTAACTCACCTTTCTTATTGCTGGGCAGAACTTTCTTTAGCACATGATTAGTGCTGTATGTACTGAAAAAACGTCACTATAAAGTGTTTACTCTAAAAGACACATGGTTGGTAGGATCTCTAAGCCACTGCTTAATATAAATGTTTTTTTTTTTTAGTTGATTAAAAATTCTGGAATTTTCTGTTTTAAGGTTCCATTAACACTGTAAAGTTATATATCACCAACGGTCACTAAAAATTATTACCATCACCAAACCTGATTTCTTGATTTGGTTGTAGATTGATTTCAGTGCCTTTGAGGTGCAGTCAGATTTCATTATCTGGAAGATGCCTCTGAAGTGTCTGTGGGCCTATAGACTTCTAGGCGAACTCTCCCTTCACAAAAGAACCATTAAAAGGCTTTTGTACTCAGATATGTACTGTGTGTAAATCAAACCAGCTAAGACTTTTCATAAAACATTGTGCCCCCAACACCTCATGGATATTGAAAATAACTGATTTTGATCTTATTCAGAAGATGCCTGGTTTTTAGTTTCATATTTGTTCTGAACTTTCCCTACTTCAACCTCAGAATAACTTCCTCTAAAATTCGACAGATCATGACACCTTTAGTCTGTTTCCGGGGGACACAGAATAAGCCCCCGCTCCCTGGCCCGGCACAATCCCCCTCGGGATCTGTCCCTTCCCTCCTCAGCCTCCTGTCCTGCTTCTTCATTCCAGGTTCTCCCTGTGCCGGGCAAACCAACCTGGAATAGTTGCCCAAAACGGAAAACTTCAGTCTTCAGGATTTGGAGTCTTTACCAGCATCTGTGAAACTCCAAAGTCCTAGAAAAATTTATTTTCCTGGGAATTATTTGATTTAAAATTTTATTTGTTAATTTTCTTAATAAATAAAGTGATTTCAAAAGCACTTCCTTTTCCCACTTCCCCTGCTGGAGGCAATTCACTGGTACTCATTTTCAATGTAGAAGCAAGCAGTGAAATTCACTGTGAACCTGTCCTTTGATGAATGAGCCTATCCCACTGTTACCCAGAGAGCAGATGAATGAGCCTATCCCACTGGATGAATGAGCCTATCCCACTTGATGAATGAGCCTATCCCACAGACACCCAGAGAGCAGACCCTGATCGTGGCATCAAGGTCACCGGGAAGCTTGGTAGAAATGCACGTTCTTGGGCTCTCCTCCAGACCAGCTGAATCCAGACCTTTAGAGATAAAGCCCAGGAATCTTCATTTGAACAAGCTCCCCTGGTAATACTAACACGCATGAAGATTGAAGAGCCATCAGTTGGCCGAAAGCTCCAGATCTGCTTCTCAGTGTGGCTTTATTTTCTACTTATTGGTCATCTACAAAAGGATTATCTACAAAGGTCACCTATAGGTTGGGTGGGAACAATTGCTTTTATTATTCCTGCTATTATAAATTGTCACTTTATTTATTTATTAATTTTAATTAGAGAAAGAGTGCAAGCAGGGGAGAGGGCCAGATGGGAGAGAGAGAGAATCTTAAGCAGGGTCCATGTTAAGCATGGAGCCCCATGCGGGGCTCAATCCCACAAACCTGGGGTTATGACCTGAGCCTAAATCATGCACGAGTCATGGGCTCAACCGACTGAGCCACCCAGGCACCCCTGATATTGTCACTTTAAATTGAGAGACAGAGAAAGAAGCACGTCTAAGAAAGTAACGATTCTTGCCTCATAATTACACTTTTTATTTAATCAGAGTGTCATGTCTGATTCAAAGGTGGCCAAAATCTAAGACATGAAGTCTTGTTAATCAAAGTGTGGTCCTTGGATCAAATGCATGGGTGTCACCTGAGAGCTTGTTAAGAATGCCATGTCTCACACTCCCCAGGCTACTGGATCTGAACCTGTGCTTTGACAAGACCCTTGAGTGGTTAGTATGCAATTAAGGTTTGAGAGAAGAGCCAACAGCCCCCACAGGCCCTTTGTGACACAACAAGGAAGGTGTTTCATGAGCCTTGTATCTGTTTACAGCCAGTGCAAGAACTGTCTCATCTGAAGAGAGAGGAAATGTTAGTAAAGGGGGGGTATATATTCCAACAGTCATATATTCCTCTGGAATGTATTTGAAAATTCATGTAGAGTCTGAGGTACTTATTTTAAGTAATAATATGTCACTGTTTCGTACGGGGGGAATTTTAGACTTTATAGGTATTAGTCATGTAGAGGACTTGACAAAATTTTGGGGTGCGCTCATGGCGCCCCATTAATGCATCATGCACGTTCAAGCTGCCATGCTATTCCTTATGCCTAAGGGGACCTTCTCTCTTTTTCCTTGGCATTATCCTTCCTTGCCCTGGCAGAATTTCTTTCTCCTTCTACTCTAATTCTTGTAAAGACAGACCAAGCTGCATGCCTGGGCTTCATGGCTTGGGCCCCTCATGGAATTGCTTGTTCTGAGTTGTTTTGGATTTGTGCTCTTGACATACTTTCAGGGACATTGTAAGAAAAAGCCCTGTAATGTTTGCTATTCTAAAGATGTAGCTCTAAGAGCTGATCACTCTTTTGCTACTACTCTCTCCACTGATGGGACCCCAGTGCTTTGGGTGGCGCAGGGTAACACGACAGGTCTCAATACCAGCTGCAGGTGAGGAAGCAGTGGGAATCCAGTGTCACCCTTCTGTCAAACAGCCCCCAAATGAAGACTCTCCTGACCAGTGAGCTGCTGGAACGGGGCATGGACTCATGGACTCGTTTGATCCAGGGAGCAACTTCGGTCCTTAATTTGTGTAGCTTTGATGGCCCACCCATTGCGGGTGTTGTATATAACGTCTCCCGTTCTCACCTCCACGCCCACACGGACTCCTTCCCCTGAAGGTAATTCCTCAGCGATTTCTTCCCTCACGTGTCTCCCTTTGCCAGGCAAGGGGTAAAAAATCAATGCTTGTTCTGTTGGTCATTGTGATGGTCTTTATCTCTCCTTTATCATGGGGGGAGTTCATCGCAGAAGCCACAGCTTTAATCTATATACTTTGCGGACCAACCTCAACGTTTCACGAGCCAGTGTAGAGAGGGAGTCCTGTGATTCTTCCTGAGCATTTTTCAGGGAAATCTTTTTGCTCTCTTTTGGGGAAGGGGCTTTCATTTCCAATGATGTATCAGCATCAGTATTATAAGAAGATGAATGAGAACTTGTGTGCCAGCAGAGTGCTGTCATTCACATCAACTTGTTAATTCCTGGCATTCTAGCGTATTACTAAATACTTTTTTTGTTTTTTTCTTTAAGATAGTGTTACTTACAGAATTATCACATCTTCATCATTTGGGGTTGGGATCCAGGGCTTCAAATGGGACAGCTTATGAAATCTTCTTTGAAGGTCAGGGGGCTTCTCCGTAGTAGAAAACATCTACCTGGCCCCTTCTGGGGCCTCAGACTACTCTCCAGAGTAGAGGGAACGCCCAGCCTTTCCTGTAGATGAAGGGGGTTTGGAAGGTGTCCTTCGCTGCACTTTTTAGCCCAGATCAACGCAGGTGACTTGGCAAGAAACTGCATTTGCAAAGCTGGTGGCTCAGATGGAAGGTCAGCTCTGTGAACTGCCAGGTGTTTGGAAACTAGCCCAGATAGCACGTGGTTTCAAGATAGCAATGGTGGGTAAGCTTCTCCAGGTCAATAGGGGCGGTTAGGCTGATGGTCATATCTCAGCAGGACCCCCGGGGTTTTAGCACAGGCAAGGCACACAGCCAAGTGGTAGCACTGCGGGCAAGCAGGACCCTCGGCAGGGGGCACTGGTGGCTGTGTTTGCGGAGTCTGCCTTCAGGGGAGCATCCAAGTTCTGCCCTCTCGGTGGACAGCAGGCAAGCTACGTGGAGGACCAGCTTATGGACAGATGCTGGTAATATTTATAGTAGTGAGGGTTGGGAGATAAGGGGGATTCTTAGAAATGGGAAAGTACTTTGGGCATTGGGGGGCATGTGATCTTAGCTTTAATCACACACCAGTGAGGCTGGGACATTTTGGTTACCAAGGAAAGACCATGCCCAGAACAAGAATCACAATTCAGAACATCCCTAAGGAACACACATAAATTTCCTAGAGGCTAAAAGTACCAATGTCATCGAATCATCCTAACTTGGAAGTTACTAGAATGACCTCCCTTTAAAAATAAGTTTTACACTTGGGGCACCTGGGTGGCTCATCAGTCGGTTAAGCGTCCGACTTCGACTCAGACCATGATTTTACGGTTTGTGAGTTCAAGCCCCGCGTCGGGCTCTGTACTGACAGCTCAGAGCCTGGAGCCTGCTTCAGATTCTGTGTCTCCCTCTCTCTCTGACCCTCCCCTTTCACGCTCTGTCTCTCTCTGTCTCAAAAATAAACATTAAAAAAAAAAAAAGAAGTTTTACACTTTAAGTAGAGGACAAAAATTTCTATTCTCTATGAACAGAGCTGAAAAAAAGATCAGTCAAAATAAAGTATATTTTTGAGGGAATGGCAGTTTTCTGAAGCCCCTGTTACAAAGTCACACATAACACCCAGACATCATGCCCCTGTTCCTAGAAGGTTGTGACATGTAGTGATTTGTGATCATAATCAAAGTGTCTCAAAGTTTGTTTTGTAGAACTCTTGGAGTCAAGTAAATTTGGAAAACTTTGCCAGCCTTGTCTTCTTAAATATTCATAACGCATTTGAGCATATTTGATAGATCTGAGAAATAGAATGATAAGCCTCTCAAACCTTATTTAACCAATAATTTCCTAAAATTATTTGATCTTGAAATGCTACTTTCACATGACATCTGTCAAGAGTTTGCATAGTTCTGTTTGATATGACATGTAGGAGTGCTTCTCTCTCTTTTCTTTGGGGGGGAAGGAGTGGGCATTTGCCAGATCTCTTAATGCTGACAAGAGGGAGGCCTCAAGGAATGTTCTTGGTGCAAGGTGTTGAACACAACGTTGCAAGATGTTTAGAACACGCAAGAAGAAACAGGATGGGAACTGTTAGAAGATCAATAGACTATGGGATTCTTTGTTGCCATTTGGAATGTAGACTAAATGCCTGAGCGTCTGATAAGGAGGAAGCGGATGGGACCCAGTGAAAGAAAGGCTGAAGCCCTGGTGATCAAGATGAACAAAGTCCATAAGGTGTGAGAGAACAGAAAAGACCAAAGGCTATACGATTTTAAACAAGACAATCTCAGAGTTGAAGATCTTGGCGGGGCAGGAATTCTAAGTGACAGGTGTTGCCGTGTGTGTATATATATATATATATATATATATATATATATGAGTTGCTTAGGTGGAGGTGAGGTAAAGATCACTGGAGGTGAGGCGGCTGTGACATGTGCTGGGAGGGTGTTGAAGAATCAACAGCAAGGATGGTGGCAGAGGACAGGGTGAGAAGGTGCCTATAACTCAAAGGTTGAGGTTATTAAGGAATAATAACCATGATTTGTTTTATTTTGGAAAGTGTGTGAGCGCGTTGTTGATGCCCGGCTCATACTCAGCACTTCCTGCTTCATTACCCAGAAGCTGCAGAAGAGGGCTCTGCCCAGGTGTAGGGCAGGCCAAGGGTACTGGGAAGCAAGCACCCTGAAAACATCCCTCAACCAACAACTCAGCTTCCTTGCATCTTGGGCAGGGTAACTCCGAGACATACATTTTCTACTTTTCCCCACAATTTCCTTGAAGGATCCAACTCCAGTGACCCACACAGAGGTTATTTACGCCTTCTGGTGTCACGTCTTCCCTTCCTGGTGTTAACTTTTTCCCTTCCCTAGTAAACCTTGCAAGTAAAGGTTTGTGTGTGAATCTTTGCCTCAGTCTGCACGGGGGAACCCAAATTCACTAACATTGTGTCATTTGGCCAACAGGACAACTCTAAAAGGATGGCGAAATAATATCAGTTACTTTTCCAAAAAGGAAACAAAGGCTGTGCATTTCTCAAAGCCACCCACACAGTAAGAAGCTGAACTATTCTTTGGATGAGTGAGTCTTCTGATTTGGGGCTCTGTGTTCTCTTCCTTAGGTCTTGAATCCCTATACTGAATCCCTATACTCAAGACGTGTTCTTGTCCACAGGGTTGATGGATCACAGCAAGGAGGATGGAGACAGGAAAATATAAATGGATGTGTGAATACCGGTAGGTAAAGTCATGGGAATATGGCAGAGAGACAATGGCCTAGGGTCAAAAATGGACATTGTCATTATATGCGAGTCAATTGTAACGCACAGAATTACCCAGAATACAGGATGGCCCAGCAGCACGGGATTGTTGAAAATCGTGTCTCCGCTAGGTGTTAAGAGGAAAATGACCAAAGATAGAGAGGGAAATTCATTCGCTGTAGAAAAGTAGATTTGATAAGAAAAAAAGAACGGATTGACAGGTAGTCCCTGGGCTCTAAAGGGCAGATGCAAACTGGGTAAGAATGCTGGGTGTTGTGATTCTAGTTGCTGTGGCCAGATTGGAAGCTGCTTAGGCACTAGTAATGGTGGGGGGCCCTGCTGCCAGAGAAATCTTCCTCCAGAGTCTTATAGAAAGTTTCTGAATTTACATTCAAAAATATCTTTGAAAGACCAGACTGGGGAGAGGTCTGGAATCTCTTGAGAAGTGCGCGTGGCCATTCATAAGATAACATTCGAACATTACCGAATTATAGAAAATGGCATTACAGACTTGAAAAGATTCCCAGAGAGGTTTAATCTGTATTTTCATTATTCGATTCCCTTTCTCTTTCCTGTCTGACTCTTTCTCCCCATTCACATCTACTCGCCTAAGAATCCTGACAGCAGTTGGCTATTGGCATTCTATTCAGTTGCTTCCAATGACTGCCTTTGTGAGTCCGCAGACACCCAGCTTTCTGACCACACAGAAATCCTGCTGTGCTTTGTAAGATGATGGAGCACATGTGTTCCTATAAAACATGATTTCCACAAATAACCATTGAATTAACATCTATATTGTCTGAATTAATCACATTAGGGCAAACTTTCCCTTTATCTCTACTCTCTCTCCTTCTCCCTCTCGCTCTCTTTCTCGATCAATCAATGGGGATTAACTAGAAGGGCGTTTGTGAAATCATGCCTGGATTTCTGTCTTCATTTTTCCTCTGACTAATTGTGATCCCATGAGCAAGCCATATAATAGTCTCATTAGAAGACCCTGTTGAGAAAAGCAGGAGCAGGGAACCATCTGGTGTGTAAAGTACCTGCTGGTTGAAAAAGTTATGGGGCTAAAAATAATCTCAATATGATGACTCTTTTGGAATTAGGCATCAAATTGGGCAAACAAGCTAGCTATTGACCAACCCAGGACACTGCCATTTTTCCCGTACAGAGTTCAGACACGATAAATCACCTTGGAACAACCACTGCCCTGGTTGCGGGGGTTTGGAAGATTGAGAAGCGTATGGTTTAAAATGACCGTAAAGATGGATTATTAATGATCAATAATCATCATGAGGCTTCTTAACAGATTTGAATAGAGTATAGAGCACACGGGGAAAAAATGAACTAGAAACATAGAGAGGGGTGCTGGACTGAGAACATGATTCACAATGTCAAATATGGCTGAGGATTTGGAAGATGTAGACAGTCCCAGATAAATGTTAATAATAATAATAATATCATGCTATATTAATTCTAAATTTATAAGGAGTATAAAAAAATTTTAAGTTCATATTTTCTATCCTTTTATTATGGAAATACACAGAAAAGTTTAATTCTACATTATAAACCTATATACCCACAACCTAGCTTTTCCTGTTAACATTTTATTATACTTACTTTATTGCTTGTCTATCAATCTATCCATTCCTCTGTCATCCATCAACCCATCCATTTTTTGATGGATTTCAAAGTAAGTCGCAGGCATTAGTATAATTCCCCTAAACTCAATATTGTTGACCATTCCTTTTTTTTTTTTTTTTTTTTGGAGGTAAAATTTACAATAAAATGGGCAAATCTTACGTTTACTTTTCTAGGAGTTTTGACAAATGTGTACACCTATGTATCTTAAATCTCTCAAGATATAGAACATCTCCTTCACCTTAGACAGTTCCCTCAGGCTTGTTTCCAGTCAATCCTTGTCCTTTCTCACCCAGAGGCGGCCATTATGCTCATTTCTATCTCCATGTTAGTTTTTCCTGTCCCAGAACTTCATATAAATGGAATCACACAATATACACTTTTTTGTGTTAGGCTTTTACCCAGCTTAATGTTTTTGAGATTGTCTTCAAGTTGTTGAATATATTAGTAGTTTATTCCTTGTTTATTTCTGATTAGTGTTCCATTTTATGAATATACCACAGCTTGGTTATCCATCTATTGATAGACAGTTGGCTATTTCCAGTTTGGTTATCATGAATAAAGCTACTTTGAACATTCTTCTATTTTGTGGATATGCATTTTGATTTCCCTTGGGTAATAGGGAGGAGTAGAATTGCCAGGATAGATGTATGTTTACTTTTCTTTTTTTTTTTTTTAATTTTTTTTTCAACATTTATTTATTTTTGGGACAGAGAGAGACAGAGCATGAATGGGGGAGGGGCAGAGAGAGAGGGAGACACAGAATTGGAAGCAGGCTCCAGGCTCTGAGCCATCAGCCCAGAGCCCAACGCGGGGCTCGAACTCACGGAGCGCGAGATCGTGACCTGGCTGAAGTTGGACGCTTAACCCACTGCGCCACCCAGGCGCCCCTACTTTTCAAAGAAACTGTAGAGTCATTTTACAAAATGGCTGTTCCATTCACACTCCCACCAACGACGTATGGGTTCCAGTTGCCTCACCTTCTTGCTAGCACTTGGTACTACGCTGTGTAATGGTATCTTACTGTGGCTTTAATTTGAATATTACTAATGACAAATGACGCTGGGCAGTTTTTAATGAGATTATTGATGATTTATAGATCTTTTCTTGCATTCAGTATCTGTTCCACTCTTGTCCATTTTTTCATTGGCTTGGTTATTTGTTTTCATTATTAAGTTGTAGGGGGTCTTTACTTATCCTGAGTGTGAGACATCTGATTGACATATGTTTCTTGAAGCTTGTGGCTTGCGTATTCATTTACTGAAAAGTGTCTTTTAAGAAGAAATTTTAAATTGTGATTAAGTCCAACATATCAATTTTCTCTTTTAATGTTTCTTGTGTTTTTGATGATTTTTTTTCTATTACGCTACTGTTTTGTATATATTTTTTCTAAGAAACCTTTACCTAGTCCCAAGTCACAAAGATAGTCTCTTATGTTTCCTCCTGAAAGTTGTATGCTTGAATTTTTCCATTTAGGTGTACGATCCATCTCAAGTTAATTTTTGTATATGGTGTGAGGTAGGACCCAAGACTTCTTTTTTTGCATGTGGATATCCAGTTGTTCTGGCACCATTTGATGAAAAGATTGTATTTTCCAAATTTCATTTCTTTATCTTCTTTGCTGAAAATCAAATAACCCTATAAGTGTGGGTCTATATTTCTTCTGTGTATGATCCCTATGTGAGTATGATACTGTTTTGAAAACTGCAGATTTTTGTTCTGTCTTGAAGTCAGGTGGTGTAAGTTCTCCAACTTTAGTCTTCTTAAGATTGCTTTGCCTATTCTAGATCCTTTGCACTTCCATACAATTTAAGAACTAGCTGGTCAATTCCTGCAGAAGAGAATGTTGGGAGTAAAATTGGATTTGTAATGAATCTCATTTATTTTTGAATGCAGAAAAAGCTGGTGGGTTATTTGAGTATTTGATTTAATTCTGACTACGCTTTCAATAGGAACAAAAAGAAAATAGAATACAAAAGAGAGAAAGATCAAAGTGATTAAATAACTGTAAACTTGGAACAAGTAACGGGTGTAGGAATGCCTTGGGTTGTGTCTCTAAGAGGCATATTTTCTCTGAATTTTTGCCTAGTATTTTTTTTTTTTTTTTACTGTTTGGTAATTCTTAAAAATTTTTTTTTTCCAACGTTTATTTATTTTTGGGACACAGAGAGACAGAGCATGAACGGGGGAGGGGCAGAGAGAGAGGGAGACACAGAATCGGAAACAGGCTCCAGGCTCCGAGCCATCAGCCCAGAGCCCGACTCGAGGCTCGAACTCCCGGACCGCGAGATCGTGACCTGGCTGAAGTCGGACGCTTAACCGACTGCGCCACCCAGGCGCCCCACTGTTTGGTAATTCTTATATGTGTATTATATAAGGCACAAAATAAACCACATAGCTCAATCTGACTTTGCTTCCAAGATTATTTACTCATTCTACTATGGTTTTTACGCTAGGAATAACAGAATGTATGCCCGCCTGATTGAAACATCAGTGGAAAATTCTGCTCCAAGATGGGGCTCAAGATTTCTATCCCAGCCCTGTTTGTTAACTTCCCTTAGGAAACCTGAGACATTTTCTGTATTGCACTGTGTCTTTCTCTTCTCTTTTGGTTCTTCCCCTTTGATATCAGAAATGCATGACCTTGTCTGCATGACTCAACCTTAAAATGGAAATGGAAAGAAATAAGAAACCAGGAGGGAAAACGAATTTACTTCTTCTATTTCAATCCAGCTTCTTTTTTGTTTAGGTTTTTATTTATTTATTTTGCAAGAGAAAGAGAGAGAGATTGAGAATGTGAGCCTGGGGAAGGGCAAGAAACAGAGGAGACAGGGAAAAATCCCAAGTAGGCCCTGCACTATTAGCACAGAGCCTGACGTGGGGCTTGAACTCACAAACTGTGAGATCATGACATGAGCCGAAATAAATTAAGCAAAATTTATATTCAAATTATGCAAAGGGCATACACGTAAGACAGGAGTTTGTTCTAGGCTTACTAGGCCTAGCAGACCAGTTAACTAGAATTCTAAAGAGATTAATTTTCTATTTTACTGAAAACATCTCTTTAATATGTCCAAATATGTATACTGGGTATGTGTATTAAGCATTTTGTGAGAGCAAAGAGTTTGGAGTTTAACACCGTATCTTCTACTGTCTGCCTTATTTGTTATGACCAAAACTTTGAAATGAGCTAAAAGTCTTAGTCTTGGAGTATCTCCAGTATTTCCATCAGAGAGGTCATTACTGGGCTTTTTTTTTTTTTTTTTTTTTTTTTTTTTTTTTTT
>NW_024412406.1:29182336-29187958 GCF_014898765.1 Herpailurus yagouaroundi | reverse complement strand
TGCCGTTCTGATTTTAGCACTGAAGACAATTTCACAGTCATGTGGTCTTTTAAAAAGTTTAGAGTGTTTTTGTGAGCCTGCCCGGAGGGCCCTCTTCCCCCTGTGCGTTAACAGAACATCTGTGCCAAAGTGCTCTGTGCATATGGAATCGACTACCACCGCTTCAGGGCTGGGACCGGGTTGAATGCAATAGCCATCATTCTAACAAACTGCTCCGTGTTCTGCTACATAAAACAGCCTTAGAATTTACGTACTGGTAGGATCTTCTCGCCGCCTCCCCTAGAACCGATCAAAATTAAATGTTTCTGTGGACTTTCTGATCTTCCCCCCCCCATCTTACCACCTTATTTTAGTATTTTAGTAGTGAAAAAGAATTCAGGGCAGTCTGTCGTGCATCCCGATTCAAGGGAAGAAGAGAAAGGAGAGGAAAGTTTTTCAGAAGGGCATGGGGGTCAGTATGATTACAATATTTATTTTCCATATAAATAGGAAGCTGAGGTCCAAAGAAATGCAATGGTTTACCCCTGGAATGTGACTCTAAACCCATTTGACTTTGAAGCCCAAGTAGTCTCTATTCTGTCACCTTATAGAAAGAACAAAGGGCTCCTATTGCCAAGAGGACTGCATTTCACAATGTTATAGGAAGGGTTCTCGGTTTGATTTCCTTTGAGTTTACAGAAATCCGCATTTACTTTCAAGGCCCCAAGCATGGGGGAAAGATTCGGCTTCTTTCGTAGATTTTGGAAACAGAGTTAAGTAATGATTTTTCCTGGTTCTCACTTTGACGTCTTCTTGCTTAGCTGCCTGTTATCTGTGTTGGGTGCGGGGGATCTGGGTTAGTGACAAAAATACAAAAGGAAAATGCAACCTTTGGGGTAGCAAAAATGCCATTTAGTAGGAAGTTTCTACGTCTTTAGTGCAGTGATTGCTGCTGGCTGGGGTCACCCAGCCAGGAGAGCAACCTGGCAGTGTATTTCTGCCTCCTGCTCGGAAAGCACCTATTGTGTTCATGCTGGTCCTTGGCACCCTGGCACATCCCCATCCTTACACTGTGGTATTCCAATTAGTTTTACTCAGTGTGGCTGGCACCCATCAGCCAAAATTATTTCTTTTTGCTCAGCTACAGAATTATCATTTCTATTTCCAACCGGCAACAGCTTGTCACCCTTCCCAGATATATTTCCATCTTAATGAAGCTCTTATCATGCCAACCCTTTGCATAAAAATTTTCAATGTTTTCCCATTGTAGGTAGAATAAAACCCTCCTTGCCATAGCCTGTAAGGCCTTATGTGATCTGGCCCATCTCCCCCATTTCGTGTCCCATTCCTTCTCTCCTCACTCGTGGGACCCTGCCACACGCCTTGCTTGTTCTCAAACCAAACTCATTTTTAATTTTCATTAGCTGTAACCAGGTACCTTCTCATCATACAGGGCTTTTAGTTGATTTAAAATCAGAGGGGGTCCTTGCTCACTGTCACCCTTAACCCACTTTCTCTCCACTCCACGTTGGCTTTACTTCTATCACATCATCTTTTCCATGGTTTCCAAAGGAAGTTTCACAGTCAAACAATCATGTCTTTATTTGTTCATTTTGTTTTCTGAGTGAGTCTCTTGATCAGATTGTAGGCTCCGTTTGTGAGGGGCCGTCTCTAGCTATTTCCCACCGTATTCCTTGTGCACAGAATGGTAAACATTCCACACTTATTGACCAAATGAGGGCCGTGTATGCGCGCCAAGCGGTGGCTGATCATCAGCAGACATCTAGCCACGATGGCCAGCAGTTCAAGGAAAGATTTTTCATAGAAATGGCGAATAGGAGGCAGGGATTGCGTCCTGTTCACTCCCCAAAACGGCTCCAAATTGTTGACATATGCAAGTCAAGACCAAATACAGGCACTTCTCGTTTTGCATGGCCCTAAGACGCATGAGTGTTCAGTTACCCCGGTGTAGCTTAACCAGCCAGTCCCCCAACAGCACAGTTCAAATTTCGGTCACCAGGATGCATTAACTGCAAATTGCCAGATAGAGTGCAAACTTAACTGCTCGCTCTTCGGCGCTCACGTCATTACATAAGCAACAGTTGTACCCCCCCTGCCCGTGAGACCCCGCGTCTTCCAAAGTCAGTGGGGGACGGGTCGTTGCACGTCTGTTATTCAGTCCACACACAGACAGTAAAGCGGGTGGTCGTGTTGCCTCCTTTGTCTCCCAGGGATAAGCCCGTGCGCCATTTTGAGAAAATAGATACTCAAGGAAGGAAATTGACCAAGAAAGATGAATGTGCACCCAAGACACAAAAATCGCTAATCTTGGAAGTAAAATTTGGATCGAACCTAAACGGAATTACAGACTGTATGCCCGACTGTGGGGATGTTAACACTGTCCCCAAAGGAGAGAACCGAGGTGTGCAGCCAAGGAACGTAGTGAGGGGAACTTATCAACGACATTAATGCGCAACGTGCTGTGGCGGAAGGACGACAGGGACCCAGAGGAAGTGATGCTGCTAAAAACTTCACATTAAAGGAATTCTTGACGACGTTTCATGACATCAAAAGCACAAAGGGTAAAACAGCAGAAGCCAATCCGCTTAGAAGGGAAAACATCAAAGACATCAAGATAGAATGACATCGAAAAGATGTTTACCTCATATTGTAAGTCCTAGGAGAAAAAAGAAGGCAAGCAGCGTTCAAACTGAAGTTTTTTTCCCCCAAGATATAAAGTGATTTGATTCCCAATCTTCCTCATGTTTAAATTACAGTGAATGAATATTTATTTGGCTCTTTTTCACTCTTGCATCTATAACTGGCGGTAAGGCAGTATGCGATATTTTGACAAACACTCGTAAAAGTCTCAGCCCGATCTTACTTTTCCCCTCTGATGGCTGGTTGCTTTGGATGCTTTCAGTGCGCATGCTCGTTCTGCAGCCCCGCACCTTGTTCTTATGGAGCGAAGACTTCCTGTTGACTCATGTGGTCACTAGCACCTCCTTGCACTTGGGTAGGTTCCCCCAGGAAGAACCGGCAAAGAGGTTTTCCGTCAAAGGATAGAATTCCATTCAATTGAAAATTGATTACCGAGTGTTTTTCTTTATTGGTGCGCATTTCTTTCTATACAATACGGCGTCATTATAATGAACTGTTAAAAATTTGGAAACTAAAAATTGTGAAGCCGAAAACGCAAATCACCCTGAAGGCTGCCGCTATCTAATCGTTCCTTAGGGGGACCTGGGTGGCTCAGTGGGTTAAGCATCCAACAGTTGATTTCAGCTCAGGTCATGATCTCACAGTCGGGAGATGGAACCCAGCGCCAGGTGCCGCGTCAGGCGCCATGCGGATGTGGAGCCACTTAAGATTCTCTCTCTTCCTCTCCCTCTGCCCATCCCCCGCTTGCACGTGTGTGTGCTCTCTCTCTCTCTCTCTCTAAAAAAAAATAATCTTTAGTAATATCTTGGGGGATGTTTTTCCATACTTTGCCCTATGCATATATTTTGATGAGATATGGAGCATTCTGTACGTTTCTTCATTTGAAAATTCTTTTTAGCCAAAATGTTATATATATATATATATATATATATATATATATATGTGTGTGTGTGTGTGTGTGTGTGTGTTTACTTATACAAAAAAATGATAAGATAAACTATCTGAGAAGGACTAGTGCTCATGTATATATGCATAAGAGAGAGACACACACACACAGAGATCATAGATGTTACTATCTCAATGTGGGAGTTTGTGTTATTTTATTTAGCATCAGAGTTGGTTAGACGGGCTAGCTCATATACTGATGGTGATAGTGAAAATTGGTACAAAATTTCCAGAGAACAATTTGGCAACATGCATCAAAATTTTAAAAGTAAACATCCTTTGACCTAGGGTAAATTCAAGTCTAGAAATTTAACCATAGAAAATAATGGGAAAACCACAAGGGTGTCCATCACATCTTGGTTTATGAGAGTAAGAGGAGAAAACAGCAGTTTAGGGGTGCCAGGATGGCTCAGTTGGTTGAGTGTCCCACTCTTGATTTTGGCTTAGGTCATGATCCCAGGATCATGGGATCTAGCCCTGCATCAGGCTCTACCCTGAGCAACTTTCCAAATACATAATATAGTATTGTTAATTATAGTTACCATGCTGTACATTACATCCTCAGGACTTACTTATCTTATAACTGGGAGTTTGTACCTTTTGATCACCTCTGCCTTTGTGAATGATCCATCTGTCCAATCTGCTCTCTGTATCTGTGAACTTAATGATTTCTTAACTTGGTCTGTTTGTTTATTTATTTACTTATTTATTTGAGTCTGCATATCCATAAAGTATTTGTCTTCCACTTACTTATTACACTTAGTATGATGCCCTTGAGGTCCATTCATGTTGTCACAAATGGCAGAATTTTCTTCATTTTTTTTTTTTTTTTACAGCTGAGTAATATTTCATTGTATATATACAATACATCTTCTCATCCATCTATGGATGGACATTTAGGATGTTTCCATGTCTTGGGCTATTGTAGATAATTGTGTAAAAAAAACTCGGGGTGTAGATACATTTTCAAATTAGTGTTTTCATGGCATTTGGATAAATACCAAGAACTGAAATTGCTGAATCATGTAGTAGTTCTATTTTTAATTTTTTGAGGAAACCCCATACTGTTTCCCACAATGATTGTACCAGTTGCCATTTCTACCAACAGTACACAAGCATTCCCTTCTCTCCACATCTACACCCAATTGTCATTGCTTGTCTTTTTGATAATATCCATTCTAACAGATGTGACGTGATACCTCATTGTGATCTTGATTTGCATTTCCCTGATGACTAGTGATGTTGAGCACCTTCTCATGTACCTGTTGGCCACCTGCATACTATCTTTGGAAAAGTGTCTATTCAGTTCCTCTGCCCAATTTTTAATGGGATTATTTGGGATTTTGTTTTGTTTTGTTTTTGTTTTCGTTTTTGCTCTTGAGTTGTATGAGTTCTGTATGTATTTTGGATATTAACCCCTTTTCAGATTTATGATTTGCAAATATTTCCATAGGTCGCCTTTTCATTTTGCTGACTGAGGCCCAGAGACATTAAATAACTTGCCTAAGACTCATGTTTTTTCCTCGAAGTAGCAAATACAAATATTTATTTCTTCATAAAAAATGTAGAAAACAACATTTCAATAAGGATAATATGCCTTTTGAAACATGCTGCTTTTTATCTAAATCACCTTTTTACTTAAAAACCAATAAGAAAAGTAGAGATGTTTTCCAGAGGTTTTATAGATATGGCAGAAGACCCCCTGATGTTAGTTACATTGAGTCATTTGCCATTCTTTGGTCACAATAGGCTGATCGCTAAAACTAACGCTTGATCAAATTGTGAAAAAGATGGTTTTTGTCCCAGAGATCCTTCCACACTGTCTCCATGATGGTTAATTTTCTATGTCAGCTTGGCTGGCTATGGGGTGTCCAAATTAAACATGATTTCTATGTGTGTCTATGAGAATATTTCTAGCTGAGATTAGCGTTTCAACTCTTGGTTTAGTAGATTTTCCTTTAAATTGTGGGTGGGTCTCATCCAATCTCTTGAAGGGCTGAAGAACAAAAAGTGGAAGAAGAAGGAATTCATCCCTTG
>NW_024412406.1:29106624-29182236 GCF_014898765.1 Herpailurus yagouaroundi | reverse complement strand
CACCGAGTGAGCCAGGACATCTCATTTCATCTGCACTTGGACTGGAATATTTACACCAATGGCTTTCCTGGGTCTCCATCTTGCAGATGACAGATGGTAGGACCTCTCAACCTCTCACCTGAGCCAATGCTTTATAATAATATTTTTTATATACTATTGGTTCTGTTTTTCCAGAGAACCCCAACCACTTATTACCTGACCCAGCCACAGTAGTTACATTATTTTATCCATCCCTCTTCTATCCATGTTCTATCAGAGTCTTCTAACTGAAGGCAATCAGTGCTCATTCATACTTGTATATAAATTACTGATAACAGTTGAACATTTTTACTTGGGCTAAATAAGTACAATTTCAGATGAGAAGGTATAGGCATTTTCAGCACGGTCCTTGGAGAAGCTCAGAGTCATATTATGTAGAGGGTAGTCTACTCTATTTTTGTGTCAGGAAATTCCTCTGTAAACAGTTAGATATTGTATGACTGTTGCATGAGTTTTTCTATTGATGTGTAACACACCACAAATTTGGTGGTTCAAGAGAACACAAGTTTATCTCACACTTCTGTAGACCAGAGATTTAAATGCTGGGCTAAAATCAAGGTGTCTTGATTTAAGGAACTGCATTCCTTACTGGGACTTTGAGCTCATTTTCATTATCAGTTTTGGAAGATGAAGCTCTGTAGAATTTTTTAGATATTAAAATGTTTATTTTCAATGAATATATACATTGGGTATACTTAGTCTCCTTTCATTCTGAGTCCTTTGTGAGAAATTACCCAAAAACGTTAGATTCACCGTGACAGTCAAATCCTATGCGGAGTGAATTTAGGGACCAGGAAACAGCTTTGTGTTCCTAATATTTCCCTCTCTCATAAATTTGCATGTTAATTACATCTTTAAGTCATTGAGAGTAAGTTTAAAAATGGCAAAGTTTGAGTGAATGCAAACATTTTTTTTTTCTTTACTCTGTTACTGGAAATGGGAATATTATTTATCAGTTTAGCTAATCAGCCACCTGGTGTTGGCAGGTGCGATGGGAAGGGGTGGAGGCCTGGGAAAATGGTGCTGACTGGACCCCCACCCAGTGGGCTGGAGTCTCCAAAGCGGGGGGCTGCACATCACTTAGGCTTGTGCTTTCCCAACTCGTCACAGGGTGAGGGAACCACAGGGCATTCTCTCAAGACTTGGTTATCGTGTACCTGAGGGAAGAGGCACTGTGCTGGGCTCCCACTTCCAGTGCTGGGCCCAGCAGGGGGCCAACCTGCTGGGTAGGTGGAGGGGGTGGTAATCTTGACAATGGGGTTGGCCTGAGGAGATGTGTTTGGGAGTGTGCTGATACGCATCTATAGTATTTTTTTACTACGGTCAGTTTCATGGGCCTCCTCGCTCAGACCCTCTGTGCCTTCCATGGCTTACCACCACCTCCTTAACTTGACTTTGTTGTTTTTGATCTTGTATTCCTGCTCTGTTAGGACGACCCTGATTGGGCCGAGGGCTCTTTCATTGGGAAAAAGCTGACTTACCCATCTTTTGCAAAAAAGATGTATTTGCCTTTGAAAACCTTCATGGCTGGTGTAAGGGAGGCAAGAGAGGAGGGTTATTGTATAGGACGACTTTCACTATGACTAGTGGAATCACTGCTCCCTATTGGCTCAGCGGAATCTCTTTCTGCATGGGGGCCATTGTATACACTCACATGGATGCAGACTACAGCACAGTATTAATACACTTTTGTTATTTATTGTATTTAATGCAACTGGCAATAAGACAGCAGAGGAAAGGGTCTATATCTGTAGGCAACCTGACTGAGAATGAAGCAAAGCTTACTCTGCTATGAAAAAGCAAAGGAACCATAGATACTTTGAAGCGACAGAAAATACACTAGGGCCATTTGTGAGCACTTTCCAACGTTGTGAAAAATCACTGATTTCTGCCAAACACCACGGCCTGAGACTGAGCATCTGGGCATGGGAGATGATCACTCACAATCCCGTAGAGAGAGAGAGAGATAGAGAGAGAGACAGAGAGAGAAAAGAACCACTGGGTCAGTGGTGATCACGTGACATTCGTCGTCACGTACTATTCATATTGCAAGACATGGCTCGTTTATCAAGTTAAAAATGATTAGAAATGTTTGCGCATCTTGCAGAACACTCACAGAACCAGTTACTTGCAATCCAAGGTTTTACTGTACTACCAAATAATCACCACAATACGTCTACTTACCATAGGTCACCGTACACTTGACCCCCTTCACCCTTTCCACACCCCCGTCTCTCTTCCTTTGTGACAACACCAGTTTGTTCACTGTATCCATGAGTTTTCTTTTTGTTTTTAGATTCCACATTTCGGTGGTATCATATATTTGTCTTTCTCTGTCCACCCTATCTCACTTAGCGTAATGTCCTCAAGTTTCATCCATGTTGTCCCAAATGGCCAGATTTCCTTCTCTTTTGATGGCTGAGTAGGTTTCCACTGTGTACGTACATCACTCATTATCCATTCATCTATTGACAAGCACTTAGGTTGTTTCCACATCACGGCAATTGTCAATAACATAGACGTCGCGGGTGCATATACATAAACATAAACATATCATACATATCCATAAACATGGTGGGTGCATATACCTTTTCAAATTAGAGTCCATTTTCTTCAGATAAATATCCAGAAGTGAAATAGTTGGATCATACGGTAGTTGTATTTTAAAAAAAAATTTTTTTTCAACGTTTTATTTATTTTTGAGACAGAGAGAGACAGAGCATGAACGGGGGAGGGGCAGAGAGAGGGAGACACAGAATCGGAAACAGGCTCCAGGCTCTGAGCCATCAGCCCAGAGCCCGACGGGGGGCTCGAACTCCCGGACCGCGAGATCGTGACCTGGCTGAAGGCGGACGCTTAACCGACTGCGCCACCCAGGCGCCCTATATTTTTGATCTTTGAGGAAACTGCCTGCTGTTTTCCATAGTGGCCGTACCAATTTACATTCCCACCAACAATGCACGAGGGTTCCCTTTTCACCACAACCCCTCCAAGACTTGCTATTTCTTGTCTTTTGTTTTATTTTTTTTTAACTTGTAATTTTTTTTTTTTAATTTTATTTTAGAGAGAGAGCGTGTGAGCCAGGGAGAGGGCAGAGGGAGAGAAAGAAACTTTTTTTTTTTTATTTTGAGAGACAGCAAGAGAGAGAGACAGTGCACGCGTGCACACGTGTAAGGGAGGGAGGGGCAGAGAGACAGAGGGAGATACAGAATCCCTGGCAGGCTCTGTGCACTGTCCGTGCAGGCATGGGCTGGATCTCATGAACCAAGAGACTGTGACCCGAGCCAAAATCAAGAGTGGGACAGTTAGTAGACCGAGACACCGAGGTGCCCCAAGAGAGAATCTTTTTTCTGTTTCTTTTTTAAAAATTTATTGTCAGGTTAGCTAACATACAATATGTACAATGTGTTCTTGGCTTCAGCAGTAGATTCCTTTGGTTCATCACTTACATACAACAGCCGGTGCTCATCCCGACAAGTGCCCCCCTCAATGCCCATCCCCCATTTTGCCTGTCCCCCGTCCTTCACCCCCATCAACCCTCAGCTTGTTCTCTGTATTTAAGAGTCCCAAGAGAGAATCTTAAGCAGGCTGCACGCTCAGCATGGAGCTTGACGTGGAGCTCGATCCCATGAGCCTGGATCGTGACCTAAGCTGAAACTCAGGAGTCGGACGCTCAACTGACTGAGCCACTCAGGCACCCTCATATGCCTTTCTTAAAATTAAACTTTTTTATTTTGGAATATTTTCAGATTTACAGAAAAGTTGCAAAGATAGCACAGAGAATTCCCGTACACCCTTTCCCAGTTTCCCCTGAAGTGAACACCTTACTTCATGTCTTTTTTATTCATCAGTGTTTCCTGGGAGCCTAAACTCAGCCTTGGCTATCGATGAGGCATTGTCATTAAAATCACACTGCAAATATATCATGTAATATCTGTTTCGTGGCTCTCATCGGTCATGCTGTTTCAGCCTCTGGTCTGCCTTTTACATCAAGAAGAATCTAGCGTAAGTCATTTGGACCTTGGAATTAAAGGCCTGGGTTTAGGTCCGGACTCTGCTGCTTACCAGTGTCTTCCTCTGTAAACCACAGACGAGACCACTTACTCTGCCAAACTCAGAAAACTGGTTTGAGAATTTGTCAAGTGTCAGCTCTGCAAGGATAATGGCACTTCTCATCTCACTCATTACTGATTCCCTGGTGACTCGTAAAGGGCCGGAACACAGCAATACAGTACTCTTACAAACATGATTGAAATGAATGAATGATGCAACAAGGTAATGCTCGTAATGTTTTTTATAACTTAAAAAAGGGCATAAATACATTAGAAGTTTTAACTACTCATCTACAGAGGATAATGTGTGTGTTAGTTGATGTCGGTCATGATGATTGAAACGCATTCACCAATTCCCATTTTGTTCACGATGGAGTCAAACCCTTGACGGGTCCCTCGCGAGGAGCGGGCATTTTTAAAAGTGGGCTGTTTTTAAAAGTGCTGGGCCAAGAAGAAGTTTGCTATTTTTGCTAACATTTTCCAGCAGCTCATGAGAACCTGAAAACAAATATTGCTCTTTCTTCAGATGTTTACTGGCCTAGCGTGCTGATTTGCATTTTTGTTATCTGTTGTGGTCTTGATTCTATCTCCTGAGAAAAGTAAATGTTTATAAACCATGCACCTGCGTTTTGTTACTTATTTCAGAAACGTCTTCGTCTCAGCCTCGCCTTTCACCTGTAATGAGTTTTGTGTTTCATTTTGATTTGATTTTCTTTCCAGTCTGCTATACCAATAGACAAAAAACCTGAGATATTATATTTAGGATCCCTTTGCTGGAAAGGCAGACTAAACCTTTTGTTTATGCTACAGCCCCTGGAGGTCCCCTGGGGACAATGTCACTATTTCCATTCTCATGATTGTTGTGTGAAAATGGTCTCTTGTTATTACTAAATCTTCCGAGCTTACTGGTTCTGGGGAGGAAGGAAAAGGTGTAAATATTCGAGCCTCCCCTGCACAGAGGAACCCAAAAGTGTCACATCAGTCCAATACATCCATGAGTCAGTCCATTTGCATAGAGAATAAGGTCATGGGAAATAAAGCTCTCAGTAATGTCAAATTTGAATATAAAAATGCTACCCTGAGTTTAAAATATGTATACAAAACCGGAGTTCACTCATGTATAACCTCAAACATTGCTCTGAATGGCAATAATGCCCGTATAGAATTATGAAGTTTTAGAATCAGAAGTTCTATTTTGATCCCCTCGTTATATATGTGAAGAAATGGAGGCCTAGAAAGGCTGGTCGCCTGTCAACGTTCAGACAGCGAGCCACTGGCAAAGTCGATAAAGAAATATAGGCCTTGGGATCTGAACACTAGCTTTCTCCAAACACAGTTGCTTTTTTAGTGGTTATTAATTATTCAGTGTAGAGGTTACCCAGGGCTTACTGCTTTCCCTCCTTGGTCCTGCCTCTGTTTTAAAACGTTTTCTAATTGTATCTGATAGGGCGGGGAGGTAGACCCTCAGTCAGTCAATTTTGTGCTCTTTAGTAGATTGGGTAACGATTTAGTGGGAGGGAAGGAGTTATTTAAAAGATAAAGATAAGCTCTTTACAAGATTCTGTGATTTATATCTATGTGATTATATCTATTTTGATCTATTTCCTCTTGTTAATTAGAAATATTTTAGTGTGTGTGTATTTATATATATTGTACCAATATAGACTTATATCAATATATTATCAGAAATATGATTCCAGATAATATTATTGATTAACAGGCTTCATTCTATGATGTAAACAAAAGAAACAGAAAATAGTGCTTTGCAATCTGGTTCAGTTGTCACACATGGGTAGCAATAAACAATGCACGTCCGTGTAATTCATGCCACATTCTTGGAAATAAAATTAAAAAAAAAATCTGAAGCTAGAGATGGGTTATAGATACAGGTGTGGCAGAGGTTGGATTGATGGAGAAAGATTTTTAAAGTGTAGTGTGAAAATGGGGCTCCTGAGTGGCTCAGTCGGTTAAGCATCTGACTTCGGCTCAGGTCATGATCTCACGGTTCGTGAGTTCGAGCCCCATGTCGGGCTCTGGGCTGATCGCTCAGAGCCTGGAGCCTGTTTCTGATTCTGTGTCTCCCTCTGTCTGCCCCTCCACTGCTTGCACTCTGTCTCTCGCATTGTCTCAAAAATAAATAAACATTAAAAAAATTAAAACAAAAAATAAAGTATAGTGCGAAAGTGGTTCTGCTAGTTGAATAAAATTTAATTTTTTTCATGTATGTTATACACTAAAGGCAATTATAACATTTTTTCCCAGTTTTGCATAAGATATTTTTAAAAAGACTTGCATAGGATTACCACGATACCCATCATAAAATTGTCATTGTCAGTATACTTATAGAAGACATAATTTCCAAATTTACTTCTGTCTTGGGTTTAAAAAAATACTAGAGATATGTCCAAAAAGAAAAAAAAGAGAAAGTAAGAAAGAAATACAGAAAGAAAGAGAGAGAGGGGGAGAGAGAGAGAGAGAGAGAGAGATCCTTACAGAGGCTCATGTTTAAAAAACAGCCAGTGATGACAAAATTGCCATACACACATGGTTCTTAACACTTTGGTGGCTTGATTAGGGGCGTTTCTTCAACAATTCTCTTCTCCGTAGCATCAATGTTTCTTTTCATACTTAATTACTCCCCCCATCTTTAAAACACAAATAAACTTCTCCTGAGGCCACCTCTTCTCCAGCTACCACCCAAGAGTTACCTCCTTACCATCCTCAATTCCTTTGCTTCCTTCCAAATTGTGTCCTTTTTATTTCCTTTTCTTGTCTTGTTACATTAGCTAGAACTTCAGTTTGATGTTGAACAGGAGTGTCGGAAGGAGGCATCCTTTCATCGTTCCTGATCTTAGTGGGAAAGCAGTGAATTTCTTACCATTAATTACGACGCTAGCTGTAGGTTTTTGGTAGATATCCCTTATCAAGTTGAAGAAGATCCCCCTCTGTCCATAGTTTACTGAGAACTTTTATCGTGAATGGGGTAAGATTTTGTCAAATGCTTTTTCTGCATCTATTGATACGATAATCACGTTATTTTGCATGTTCAACACGTCGATGTGATGTATTATGTTATTACATCGATTTTCAAATGGTGAACCGATCTTGCATACCTGGAATAAATCTCATTTGGTAATGGCGTACAATTCTTTTTGTATATTGTTGGATTGGATTTGCTACTGTTTTGTTGAGGGTTTTTGCATCCGTGTTCGTTCCAGTCCCTTTTTTGCCGTTGTCTCTTAAACCACTTGAAAGTGTTTATTTCCACCCTGCCCGGAGACTGCTTTATTCACAGGCCCCAATAATTGCAGTAGGTGAAACCAGCGGCCTTTTCCTGTTCCCACCTGCTCTAGCAGAGGACACGGATGCAACTCGTTACTTCTGATCCTTGAAGCTTTGTCTTTCCTTGGGTTTCCTCCAGAATCTTGTGCTCTTCTTCTCTTCTCCCCTGCTGACCCTCCTCTTTGGACCTCATCTGTATCACACCCAGGTTCATGGCATTAGATATCAGCTCTACAGTATCTATTCCCAAATATTTATCTTCAGCTCAGTCCCGTCCTCCAATATCTGATCATGTGTCCAGTGTTCTAGGTGAAATCTTCAAAATCTGTCCAAATCGCACTCTTGATTCTCCAAACTCTCCTGCATCTGGCAACTTGATCTTCCAATTGGCTTGGCTCCAAATTCCAAGTTATCCGTGATTCTTCCCTTTGGCTCTCACACTTCAAATTCAGTCATCAGGAAAATTCTCTTGGCCCTACCTTCAAAATATCCACTGACACTTGTCACTCCTCCACTCCTATGCCCTGGTCTAAGCCACCGCTGTCCTCTTCCTCAAACCATTTTAATGGACACTTAACTCTTCTGCCTGCGTGCTCTCTTTCCCCGTTCTGTCTCCCCAGCGTATTGTCAACTAGAGTGTCACTTCATAGCTGAATTCTGGGCGTGTCGTCCCCCTGCTCAAGCCCTCCAACACCAAACGACCTCCGGGCAGAAGCTTCTCTGTCTTCACTGTTGCTACCTTCCTTCTCCTGGCCACTTTGGTGCTCCTTGACCACTGGACACGTTTCACCTCAGTGTCATGGCGATGTTCCCATTCTGCTACCTGTGTTGCTCCTCCCCCACATGTCCCCATGACACCTGTTCTCAATCAGCGTTTCTAAGTCTTTGTTCAGTTGTCACCTTCATGATGAAGCCTTCCCATACTGTCCCTTTTAAAGCCTCAGCCCGTCCGACCTGTGGCACTGGCTGTTCCGCTTCTTCACTTTATTTTTTCTCCCAAGTGTTGATCTTCTTCTTTTTTAAAAAAAAATGTTTTCTAGGGGCGCCTGGGTGTCTCAGTCAGTTAAATGTCAGACTTCAACTCAGGTCATGATCTCACGGTTCGTGAGTTCGAGCCCCGCGTGGGGCCCTGGGCTGACAGCTCAGAGCCTGGAGCCTGCTCTGGATTCTGTGTCTCCCTCTCTCTTTGCCCCTCTCCAATTCACGCTCTGTCTCTCTCTCTCTCTCTCTCTCAAAAATAAGTAAACGTTAAAAATAATGTTTGTTTATTGGGGCCCCTGGGCGGCTCAGTCGGCTAAATGCCTGACTCTTGATTTCAGCTCAGGTCACGATCTCACAGTTTGTGGGATTGAGCCCCAGGTCAGGCTCCACGCTGATGGTGCAGGGCCTGCTTGGGACTCTCTCTTTCCCTCGCTCTCTGCCCCTCCCCCACTCGTGGGCACTCGCACATGTGCTCTTTCAAAATAAACAAGTATGCCTATTTATTTTCTCAAAATAAAGAAAATGTTTACTTATTATTTCTCTTAAAATAAATAAATAAGCAGATTTATGACAGAAAGAGAGAGAGAGCAGGGGGAGGGGCAGAGAGAGAGAGGGGAAAGAATCCCAAGTAGGCTCTGTCCTGTCAGTGTGGAGCTGACGTGGGGCTCGATCCCAAGAACCGTGAGATCGTGACCTGAACTGAAATGGAGTCAGACTCTTAACTGACTGAGCCACCCGGTTGCCCCCCGCAGGCCAACATTTCTCTTCTAATAGCATATTGTTTTACTTATTTTTGTGTTTATGGGCTGTTCTCCCCCTAGGATGCAGGCTCCACTGAGGTCTACATTTTTTGCCAGTTTTTTCACTGTTCCATATCCTCTGCCTAGTGCAGTTCCCGTCGCTCGGGAGACACTGAAATGTTTGTTCAGTGGACGCATGAAAGCAAGTTGGGGTCTATAAACCTGCTGAAAATCCCGCCGGTGTAACTCAGGGTAGGTAATGGCCCTCCCTTGGGACGAAGTTTATTGATTTGTAAAACAAAACCAATAAGACCTCTCATATGTTGTTTGGAGGCATAAATTTTATAATTGTGCGTAAAGCGCAGAGCAGAACCCTTAGTGAGTTCTTCACATATTGTAATTGCGTGCGTGTTTTTACTCACTTTCCACCTGTGTATTCTTTCAATAGTGGGTTTTTTTTTTTTTTTCAAAGTCAAGTAGAAAAATTTTAGTGACTTGTTTCTTCCCTGGCTGGTAAAATACTTGCCACATAACCTTCAGATCTTCGTAGTTGTAGTTGAAAATATTTTGAGTTATTTTTCCTAAAATTTCATTCAAGAAAACTTTCAATGCTATTATTTATAAGTTGGTTTTTTTTTTCCTCTAGAAAATGTTTGCACACACTTTCGTATCACTGTTCACGGTGAAGAAGCATATGTGGTCTCCAGAGATTGCTGGTATCTTATTCATGGTGTTTCAGGCTAAATAGAGCATTTCGCTTTTCCTTTCATAAACCATAATAAAGTAAATTTTTAGAAAATTAATTGCCTTTTGATGTTTAATATTAAGTGGAAAAAAGTCAACAGCATGAATGCTAGATGTGTTTTCCTTCACTGCTAATATTTGATAATAGCTTTAGTTTTAAAAAATAAATTGCTAATGATTTTCCCAATGGCAGATACCATTTATTATTTTAATCAAAAATAGGTATTGTATTAACATTTAATATTACTACTTGTACCCATCTTAGCTAACATTCCAAAAACGAACTTTACTGTGAATAATACTGTTTTTAAAGACTCAGTGCTGTAATGGTACACAGCTGCCTAAGAATATTGCTCAAATTGAAAATAATTTGCTTATTTCTATGATGTATGGTTTTGACAAAATTTTACAGATACCTCAAATGCACCTGGCCTAAAATTAAGTGCACATATCTTCTGAACTGCTTTTTTCCCTCTGTTCCTTCTCTCAACTAAGAGCATCCCACAAAGCTGGGGGGCAGGTGATTACCTGGGGATGATCTTAAATCTCTTTCTGTCTCTGCACTCTGACAATACCTGGTTAGGAAAAAAAGATTGACGTTTGCCATTCAAATATCTCATAATAATTCCTATTACCTTAGATGAATATGAGTTGCTCTTTCCTATAAAAACTACTTTGAAGACAAGCTCGTCATTGAGCCTCTGGCTTTGGCCCCTTTGGATCTACTCATCTGGTTCCTCCAGTGATGTGTCTGTAGGTCTAGGTGGCCTCTATGCTCCCGTCCAAATATCTTAACAGAACACATACCATCTGATGTTCAGACCACTTGGGGCTGGAGTCCTGTTAGACAATGAGCTGAGGAGAGCACTTTAGCCAGAGCAGACAAGTCTCCCTTGGTCACCCAGTGTGTGCCATGTTGTTCGTACAAACACAGTCCTCCGCAAAGGGGAGAACGCCTGGAAAGGGTGTGGGTTGGCAGAGGATGGGGCCACACAGGTAAAGCGAGACCTGAAAGCTAAGACAATATGAAAGAAATAATAAAAGACAGCCCTATGAAGCAGGAGGCGAGGAGGAGAGACTTTTTTTGTTTTACGCTTTTTACTTCATTTAAAATTAGTAAAATGATAAACACAGTTTTAGGTAAATGACGATTCAGTACACTTAATTGGGTGATATAAAAATATACATACTCACAAGCGCCTTCACCAACATCGAATATTTCAACCCTTTTCGTCAGAGTACCCTCGAATCCCACAATTTTGTTGTCAATTTATTTTTTTCAAATCCAAATTCTCTTTTGGCCCAAGAGTTTTAGAAATATGTGATCACTCCATCTGTTAACAGCTTCTTTGGCTACTTTATTTTCTCGGTGTGTTTCCTCTCTGACTTCCGGGTCACAATCTTTGTATTTTTCTACTGCTGCCCTTAGCTATTCCCTTTGGTCTCAAAGTTAAAAAGGAAAAAAAAGCTCTTTTTCTAGCATGGTTGGCTCCTACCAACTCATGTTAGTTTCCGGATGCTGTTTGGTAGGTCTGGGTGCTTACGATGTCTCTCAGATAACTGAGATTCCAGAACCTCCTACTTACATTTCCTCCAGGAAGAGCTTTACTTCGAAAAGCCCAATAATCGTTGGACATTCCGATCCTCTCCCAGACAACCACACCGTCATCAACTAAGCTTGAAAGGACTTCTGATAGAGCAGTAATCCCTTTCTGTTTGGGAACAGCCTTCTCCATGTCTTTAACCGAAATTTATATTTATGTCAAAAACTATTTCCAGCAGGTGGGCTCTCTTTTCCTCTGAGCTCAGTCCTTGTTTTCTTCGCAGGATCTAACCCAGCGTGGCATGCAAGCAAGGCTAAGTGAGGTGCTTCCCTAATAAAGCCACTAACTCCCTATCAACCAGCAGCCAAAGGGCAGAGGGGCAGTGATTCCCACCCGTTAGTGAAAACCCACAGATTTTCACCGAAATCATCTAACTAGTGTTGAGTGATGATTCGTTAGGTTACTTTTGAAACTGTGAGCAATTTGGAATTGTGCCCTACATGCACATACATGTACACAGAAGGCTCATGGGTCAAAGATCAAGAGAGCTTTTGGGGATCTGGGGTGTCCCAAGGCACCTGCCTGCCAGCCGGCTGACACCTTGTTTCTCTCTCCTGATAAGGGGTTGCACCTTTGGTGGCCCTAATCCAGGAGCCTGGGGCACCGGTCCTGAAGTGACTCGTGGTGCTTTTGAGGCTGTGCGATGTTCAGGTAACTTCTCCAAAGCCCAGTGTGTTCAACGGAACCTGCCCTCGAGGGCGCGGTCAGAGGGGAGGGAGGTGGCGGGTCCCCACGCTTAGGTCCCATGGTTCAGGGGCGGGCGAGGAGAGGCTCGAAGACACTGGGCTCCCTCGGTTGGTTTGTGATGAGGGAAAGGACTGCACAGGCATCACGTCCCCCGTCTTTTCCCAGGCCAAGTGCGGTCAGTGGTCTCCCCCTTGGCTGGATGCCAGCCGTGAGCGCTTCTTGTCCCCACCGAACCCAACCTGCTCTTACCTCCGCCTTTTTGCGAGCTGCTCCCTCTGGCTGGCAAGCTTTACTCAAGGTGCTTGCAGAGTTCTCTCCTCCCCACCGAAATGAAGGCGTCTGTGCATCTCCTTCCAAACCCTTATTTTCCAAGAAGAATAGAGCACCTGTCCTTACCCGCATCACACTTTTGTAATATTGTTGCCACTCGAATTATCAACTTGCGTGTAGCTTTCTTTTTATTGACAGCCTTACTCCATTATCAGCTGGATCCCGGAGGGCTTTCCCCCTTCCATTTTCTTGCACAATATCCCATATAGATCAAGCTCTCAAAATGTTTTCTGCGCTTTAAATGTCAAACACAATCTTAATTCTTTCCCCATGGAGTGATGGTAGAAAAGGAAGAAAGTCACCCCCGCCCCCCAGAGCGTACTGTTAAAAACATGTAAGTTGATTTTATACTAAAAGAAGATTTTATTTTTGTCATTTTGTTTTCATTTTTTAAATGTGTATTTATTTTTGAGAGAGAGAGAGCACAAGTCGGGGCAGGGATAGAGAGAGGGCGGACAAGACCCAAAGGGGGCTCTGTGCTGACAGTAGTAAGCCTGATGTGGGGCCCGAACTCAGGAACTGTGAGATCAAAGTCAAAGTGGGTCGCTCAACTGACTGAGCCACCCAGGCGCACCGAAAAGATGTTAAATGGTTTGCATCCTTTTTCTACTTTTCAGTGTTTCACTTGTTTTATGATTTTGAATGTTAAGGTGGCTCGGGCAGTCGACCTGAAGAGATCAAGGTTTTCCATTGGCAAAAATCACATAGTAAGGTTCAGTTTAACGAGGATATAACACCTGCTGGGTCCCAAACTCTAGTCACCAGGCGGGGTGGGCTGGGGGTGGAGGGTGGCCGTGGAACATAAGGAGGCAACTCTGGTCAAAATTTGGCTTCGAGGTATTTTGAGTGGAGTTTCTACGAGTGGAATTTTTACGCTTCCAGCCCACAATTTAGAGTTGCCAGCTGTCGTAGAGTTGGGAGAAATGACAACTTCTTCATCCCTCTGCTGCTTTTTCTTGAATCTGTCGATTCGCCACGCAGGCAAAAAGCGACGCCTTGGGGTCAACTGTCTAGTAAGAAAATCTATCAGAATCTGTGTTCCGGCAGTGGTAGGAAGAGCTGTGTGTGATGAAGTCAGGAGAGTTTTGTTGTGGATTCTGCTGTCCTTTATGGGGTGCGGGTGTTTCTGGTTTCATATGTGTAGTGTTTGTTTAATTCTGAGTAACCTAGATTTTGCAAAATGTGGTGCCGGCTGATTGCAGCAGTGGAAATGAAGCAGAGGAAACCGAGACCACAGACTTCTCCTAGGGTTCTCAGGCTTAAAATTAGACTTGCTGGCGAGTTTTCTTTTTTGTGAGAATGTACCTTCTGAAAATAGAAGTGATATTTTAAGTCTTTGCAAAAATATGCACCCCATGTATAAAGTCTATGAGGTTCCTGCGTAACTGATCTCAAAACGTACTGTCTGCATTCTCCCGTTTAAAAAATTGTGTAATGGATTAAAGTATCACTTTGCGTACCATCGATGAATGTTCCCCTACTTACCAGAGTGATATTCTTTCCTTTTATGATTGTGAAAAAAAAAATGTCTGCCCTGACAGCTCTAGCAATATGAAAGCATATAGAAAGTGCATATATATGCTTTGTAACTTCTTTCTTTTCTCCCCTCTCATTCTAGAGCTCCAGAAGCCACCTCTATTTTCAGTTGGGTGGACATCTTCCTAAAATCCTTATTGTGTGTGTTAGTTTCCTAAAAACTAGGCTTAGTCCTTACTGTGTGTATTAGTTTCGTACGGCTGCCATAACAAATATGACAGATGGGGCGGCTTAAACAGCAGAATCTGTTTTCTCCTACTTCTAGAGGCTGGAAGTCCAAGATCAAGATGTTGGCAGAGTTGGTCTCTCCTGAAGGCTCTCTCCTTGCCTCACAGATGGTTTCCTTCTTGCTGTGTCCTCATATGGTCGTTTCTCTCTCAGGTCTCTCTCTCTCTCTCTCTCTCTCTCTCTCTCTCTTTAATGTTTATTTATTTTTGAGAGAGAGAGGCAGGGGAGGGACGGAGAGAGATGGAGACACAGAATGCGAAGCAGGCTCCAGGCTCTGAGCTGTCAGCACCAGAGCCTGATGTGGGGCTCGAACTCACGAACCACGAGATCGTGACCTGAGTCGAAGTTTGATGCTTAAATGACCGAACCACCCAGGCGCCCCGCAGATGCCCATTTTTCTATTGGGTTGTTGGTATTTTTCTTATTCATAATGGCTCTTCATATGTTATGACCATTTATCTTTCATCTGTTATACACTTTAAAATACTTCTTTTAGATATGACTTGAGTTTTAATTTTGTGTGTGGGTTATTTTGACCTGGAGAGGTTTTACATTTTTATGTGACCAAATCTACACGTTTTCCTTTGAAAAGTTTGCATGTTTTTTAGGAATGCCATCGCTACTAATAGGCAATGGTGCTTTTCCTCTACTTACATGCATCCGTATCTCTCATTATAAAAACATAAGATCAGGAGTTATGTCTGTTCATTTCACTTACTTTTTCCATGCAGCAGTATGGCTCAGAAACTTTAAATGTCAGGCCAAATAAGCCTACCTTATTCTTCTTAGTTTCTTGGAAACTTTAAATGTCAGGGCAAGTCAGCGTACCTTAAATGTTGGTGCACAGTGCTGTGTTATACTTTATTTAAGTACTTCGACCGTGATAACCATGCAACCTTTTCCAAATTGTTTTGCCATTATCACAGTTTCGGAAAGCAGAGTCGCTAGTCTCGGTGATTAATGTTTAGATTTTAATTCACTTGATATTCTGTTGTATAGACAACATTACAAGATTCTTAGACATGTAACAGCTCATCTTTTCTTTATCAGTTTGAAATGCAGCTTTCTTATGTTTCACACTATTATACCTCATTCTGCTTCTTTTTTTTTTTTTTATTTTTTTTTAACGTTTATTTATTTTTGAGACAGAGAGAGACAGAGCATGAACGGGGGAGGGGCAGAGAGAGAGGGAGACACAGAATCGGAAGCAGGCTCCAGGCTCCGAGCCATCAGCCCAGAGCCCGACGCAGGGCTCGAACTCACGGACCGCGAGATCGTGACCTGAGCCAAAGTTGGACGCTTAACCGACTGCGCCACCCAGGAGCCCCTCATTCTGCTTCTTGACTCACTTTTATTATTTTCCTATTGCTGTGCCAAGACAATACTCTTTTAATTATTGAATAATTATAAAATGTTTGATTATCTGCTACAGCAAGTTAATCTAGATTATATATATATATTTTTTTCCCCTAAGAGTGTTTAGGTAGTTCTTGCCATTGGCTTTATTTCCTTAACGAGCTGGAAACAGCTTGTCAAATTATAGACCCTTTTTGAGTCTGATTTAGATTGACAAACTGATTTGGGAAATGTTGACTTTTTTAGCGTATCAAGACTCCTAGGGTATCAATGGTATGTCTCTATTTTTTCTAGTTCTCTTTGCTGTCCTTCAATAAAGGTTTCTTTATAAAGGCTTCACCTGTTTATCTTTAATTACATTCCTAGGTATAGCATTGCTTTGGTGTTAGAAATGAGATTTTTTCCTATTACATTTTAGAATTGGATATCGCCGTTATGTAGGAAAGTTATTGTTTTCGTTGGATATTTATCTTGCATCCCGTTACATAGCCCTGTCCCCAAGAGCTTACAAATTTAATGCAAACAAAAGCCGATCTCTAAATTGGAACATAAGGATAATTAGAGGCACAATCGCCAGAGATAGCAATGAACCAAAAGAAAAGGTGGGGATGATTATGGAAGTTCCTCAAAGCTCTTCGAAGTGAGTATTTTGGCTTTAATTCAATAAATGATGGGAATCATTTTGGGGTCAGGGAAAGGCCATTGAGACCTTGGAGTTATAGAATTTTTTTTGTCACCCTGGATGCAGTCTGGAATCAAGGTAGCCTCCTGGGAGGCTATTCTGGTACTATAACCTCATAGAGAAAAGGGCCTCACACAAAGTGGCAAATAAGTCGATCACTTCCAAAGAAGACACAGGGGCGCCTGGGTGGCTCAGTCGGTTGAACATCTGACTTCCGCCCAGGTCATGATCTCACATTTCGTGTGTTCGAGCCCCGTGTCGGGCTCTGTGCTGACGGCTCAGAGCCTGGAGCCTGCTTCAGATTCTGTGTCTCTCTCTCTCTCTGCCCCTACCCCACTTGTGCTCTGTCTCTCAAAAATAAATAAACATTAGGGGCGCCTGGGTGGCGCAGTCGGTTAAGCGTCTGACTTCAGCCAGGTCACGATCTCGTGGTCCGTGAGTTCGAGCCCCGCGTCGTGCTCTGGGCTGACCGCTCAGAGCCTGGAGCCCGTTTCAGATTCTGTGTCTCCCTCTCTCTCTGCCCCTCCCCTGTTCATGCTCTGTCTCTCTCTGTCCCAAAAATAAATAAACGTTGAAAAAAGAAAAAAAAGAATTACTAAAAATAAACATTTAAAAAATTTTCAAAGAAGACACAACTAGGACTTAAAAAGGTTGCATATGAGAGAAGAGCATGGTATTTATAATTTTTATTTTAGTAGAATGGAATAACAATGATATGATTTTCCGCAGCGAGTGGGAAGCTGGTTTAATGAAAGACAAACGACGTTTGGATTAAGACACATTTAGATAAGTTTTGAAATAGAAAAGCACGCTTGGTATGAAACCAAATCTGGGTGATCGGTGCACTGAAATAATTCAACAGCATAGCACGCTTCTGTTCCTGGGACAACTCACCATTTCCCAATCTGCTTTTGAGTCGCGATGTAGTTAAGACCTATTCCTTCCGGGGTGCTTCCTGATGTGGTTAAAGGTCTTCTGTTTTTGCTTTTGTTTTGTTCGAAAATTATTAAACTGGTGAGAAATGATTAATTGGAATGAGTTTACAGGGAGTGTGATTCTCTAACAAGTACACCTGTGCTCAAGTTGAGCTCTTTGTAAATGGTGTTTTGATGACCGAAAAAGGGTAGAGACATTAGATTTAAAGTTAAAGGTCACATGTATGGGGAATAGGAGGGAAAATGAGCGATGCTTTCAAAAGCCTTTGCAAAGGAATAATTTCTGTTGATGGACAGTACGGATGTTTGAATCATAGAAAGTCACAAAATGCAACTTACGGTATTTATATGTATCATTAATGTTTTTTATTTTAATCAATAAAGAGTTATTGACTATTCCATATTAAAAGTTTCCTAAAAGTACTCCCGAGAAATCTCAAAAATAAGGGGGGGGGGGAATATTTGATTGACAAAAATAAATTTTTGGAATTTCAAAGTTATCTCTTTCATAGGATAGATGTTATGAATAATATCCAAGCAGCAGTTGTAGATGTAAGTGAAAATACTATAGGTGAATTTTAGGCATCCTCTTGTTAAGCTTCTTGTTAAGGGATTATGAGAACATAATGCATTTTATGGTCCATAGCACATTATAAGGGCCAATCAGAAAACTAATAGCATTTCAAGGATACAGAGATTTCCAGTAGGAACTCAACATTTATTTGATGGTCAATGCTAATTACCTATCCATACAAATAGTTGAAAAAAATAGAAATGCTTGATTGAGAGCTGCCATCAAGTGTTCGGACTTTTTTTTTTATGTACAGTTTTACCAGTTTTATTTTATTTTATTTTTATTTTAGAGGTGCGGGGAGAGGGGCAGAGGGAAAGAGAGAGAAAATCTAAAGCCGGCTCCACGCTCAGCATGGAGCCCCACGCCGGACTCCATCCCAAGACCCTGGGATCATGATCTGAGCTTCAATCGAGAGTCGGATGCTCAACTGACCGAACCACCCAGGAGCCCCCAGTTCCACCAGTTTTAACACATAGAGAGTCGTGTTGCTGCCACCACATTCAATATACAGAACAGTTCTGTCACTAAAAAGTCCCTCATGATGCCCCTTTGTCATCATTTCCTTCCTCGACCACCGACCGTTGGCAACAAAGGATCTGTTCTCTGTCACTGTGGTTTTGTGTTTTTGAGAGTATCAGACAAACAGTATCATACAACATGCAACTTTTGAGACTGGCTTCTTTCACACAGCCTTATGCGTTTGAAATTCATCCAAGGTGTTGAGTCCGTCCACAGTTCATTCCTTTTCATTGCTACAGCATCACTTCGTTGTGTTGTCGGACCTCCATTTATTCATCCACTCGGCCACTCAAGGACATTTGGATTGTTTTTGGCTTTTGGCAATTATGAATAGAACAGCTGTAAATATTTAGCTAAAGGTATTTAAGTGAGTATAAATTTTAATTTCTCTAAGGTAAATAAGTACCTAGGAATGGGATTACCAGGTCATATAGTAAAATGTAGGTTTAATCTATTGAGAAAGCGCTACATTATTTTTCAGAGTGGCTGTGAGAGTTTGCGTCGCCGTCAGCGATGTTGGAGATTTCCAGTTAACTTCATATCCTTTTAGCACGTGGCGTTTTAGCCATTTTCATTGGTGCGACTCTCACTGTGGCTTTAACACGCATTTCTCCAATGGTTGGTATTGTTGAACATGTTTTCTGCGTGTTTATTGGCCATCCTTATGCCCCCTTTGATGAAGTGTACGTGTAAGTTTTTGTCTATTTAAAAAAAATTTTTTAGTGTTTATTTTTTTTTTTAGTTTTTAACGTTTATTTATTTTTGAGACCGAGAGAGACAGAGCATGAATGGGGGAGGGTCGGAGAGAGAAGGAGACACAGAATCTGAAACAGGCTCCAGGCTCTGAGCTGTCAGCACAGAGCCCGATGCGGGGCTCGAACTCACGGACCGCGAGATCGTGACCTGAGCCGAAGTTGGACGCTTACGGACTGAGCCACCTAGGCGCCCCAGTTTTTGTCTATTTTTAAACTGGATTATTTTCTTAATGTAGAGATGTGAATTTTATTTACTTATTTATTTTTTTGGTATAGTCTGAACACAAGTTGTTTGTACAAATGAATATTTTTTCCTAGTCCGTAACTTGCCTTTTCAATCTCTTAACAATGTCTTTCCCAGTTCAAATGTTTTAGAATTTTAATACTATTTAAGTAATCAAGATTTTCATTTTAAAGATTGTGCTTTTGGTATCATGTGTACTCTAAGTCACAAAGATTGTCTCTATTATTTTCTTGTAAAACTTTATAGTTTTATGTTTTTTTATTAAAAATTTTTTAAAATTTTTTTATTTATTTTTGAGAGAGAGACAGAATGTGAGCAGGAGAGGAACAGAGAGAGGGAGACACATGATATCCACTTTGAGATAATTTTGGTATAAGTTGTAAGGTTTAAGTCAAGTTTTACTTTTTTTTTTTTTTTTTTTTTCAGGCATTGGTTCATTTACCTGGGTTGTTGAATTTCTGTGTGTAGAGTTATCAGGACATTCCCTCCTCCTCCTGGTAAGGTCTGTGGAGTCTGTTGTGATATTCCACCCCTTCCCACACCCCCACTCTCTTCCCCCCCTCTTATAACCCCCCTCCAATTTCTCCTCCCCCTTTCATTCTTGATATTGATGGTTGTGTCTTTCCTTTTTTTCTTTGTCAGTCTTGCTTGAGGTTTATCAACTTGAACGATTGTTTCAAAGAATGAGCTTTTGGTTTCCTTGATTATCTTTATCTTATTTTGGTTTGCTTTCCATTTTATCAGTTTCTGCCCTTTAAAAAAAACATTATTTCCTTCTTTCTATGTCTTTGCTTCCCCCCGCCCCCCTACTATCTTAATGGGGTAACTGAGACTATTGGGTTGAGGTTTTTGTTCTTTGCTCTGACTTTCCCTCTAAGCACTGCTTTATATTTGTTCAGTTCAGAAGGTTTTCTAATATCCTTTGAGGTCTTTGACCCATGAATTACTCAGAAGTGTATCGGTTAATTTGCAAGTATTTAGAGACTTTTTTGTTCTTACTGCTATCGATTTGTAGTTTAATTCCATTATTGTCAAAAAATATTCTTTGTATAATTTAAATACTTTAAGTTTGTTAGGGCTTGTTTAAAACTTAAGATGTGGTCCATATTGTTGCATGTTTCACGTGCACCTGAAAAGAATGTATTTTTGGTGTAATGTTCTACACATACCAGTTACATTCAGGTGATTGATTGTATAGTGCCTTTATATCTCTTCTGTATTCATTTTTTCTCTACCTGTTCTGTTGATTACCGAGAGAGGAATGTTAAAGTCTACAACTATATTTGTGAATTGCTCTCTTTCTTTCCGTCTTCTCAATTTTTTTCCATTGTGGTGAAAAACATATATAAAGTTTATCATTTTGGCCATGTTTCGATGTACGATTCAGTGACATTCGGTACGTTGACTTTGTTGTGCAAACATCTCTACTACCCATTTCCAAAACTTTTTCATCATCCCAAATGGAACCCTAAATGTTAGCGACTCCCCATTCCTGCCTCCCCGCAACCCCTTGTAACCCTTATTCTACTTTCTGTCTCCATGATTTGCCTATTCCAGGTACCTCATGGAGGGAAGATCACACAATATTTATGGTCTTCTTGGTCTGGGGCTGCCTTGAGCCTAGGCCCGGGCACAGCCGAGGAAAAATGGGAAACTCATCACTCGTTTGGAGTCGAAGAGTCAGGATGGATGTGGTCATGCTGTCTTGCCTGGAACTAAACCTCTTCCCTTTGACATGATTGTTTTATCACAGCTTGTTGAGAAAACTGCAGGATGGAAAATGTTTGCCAGAAAACACGTATGGGGGCACCTGGGTGGCTCCATCGGTGGAGACACGAACTCTGGATTTTGGCTCAGGTAATGATCTCACGGGATTCGTGGGACGGAGCCCCATGTCAGGCTCTGTGCTGACAAGCAGGGAACCTGTTGGGATTCTCTCTCTCCTTCTCTCTCTGCACCTCCCTCCAGCCTCCGCGTGCACTCGCACCCACGTGGGCTCTCTCTCTCTCTCAAAATAAATAAATAAATAAATAAACATTAAAAAAATCACTTATAGGGGTACCTGGGTGGCTCGGTTGGTTAAGCATCCGACTTCAGCTCAGGTCATGATCTCACAGTTTGTGAATTCGAGCCCCGTGTCGGGCTCTGTGCTGACAGCTCAGAGCCTGGAGCCTGCTTCCGATTCTGTGTCTCCCTCTCTCTCTGCCCCTCCCCTGCTTGCACTCTGTCTCTGTCTCAAAAATAAAATAAAAACATTAAAACATTTTTTTAAAAAATCACTTAGAAACTAGAAACTAAATTTATTCTTAAAGTTATTTTTGACTATCTAGGTAATGTATTATTAATTCTCCTTGCAATAGTTAATTAACATAGTTAGGACCAAAAGTTTCCTTTCATCAAACTGTCTTGTCTCAGTTTTTTTTTTCCCCCTTTCCCAGAGGGTACTTCATTAAACAGCTTTTTTCTCCTCTCAGTGGCATGTCTTAGAGGTCTAGCCATGTTTGTCCATATGGAGAAACCCCACTTTTAACTGGTTCATTGTATATGATCGTTGCGATTTACCTCAGTTCATTAGGCCATTCTCCTATTTAAGTACCTAGATTTTTAAAATAAAGACCACGTTTGCTTAGAAAGAATGTTAACATCTGTGTTTTAAATGATCCCTGCGGCTTCAAGTAGTCTGATCCTGTGAGTTTTAATGGTGTTTGCTGAGGTTCTTAATTTGATTGCTAAAAGCTCACATTTTTTGTTTCTCAGCATCAAACTGTAGTCTTAACACTATTAAACCAAATGTCAAGTCTCTTTGCTCGAAAGCAACGCACTCAACTGAATGCCGGTGGAAATCAGTCACCTTTAATTGAATTCCAGTAGCTTTCCCAAGAGTATAATTAAAATAATTGGCTCAATCCATAGCCACAAAAACTCAGTCCAGAATAACATAGCTTTCCTTATAATACTCTAATAGGATTTGATTTCTATACAAACTGGATTTTTGCCAGACTCCAAATCCTCATCTAACATCATTATTTATTTATCGGGCCATACATGGTTCTGCTTCTTGGGGTGTTGAGAACTGCATTTTACTCCAGCTACAATACTGATGTTCTCTGGAAATCCATACATGAAGTCTCTATTTCCCTTTCCCCTAAGGACAGACCATGTGATTAGCTGAGTTTAAGTCATGTCTCTGCTCCCTGGAGGTACTGGGGAGGGGAGAGAGAAGGTAGATTTTCTGTTCCTTAATGGGAAATGGGTGCCATGGAGGTCACAATGGGATCAGTCATTTTCCAAAAGAAAATCATTTAGCTGCTCAAAAGTGATGTTAATTACATTAATGCCAGCTGCTAGCCTTTTAAATGAGCATGACCCTTCCCATCTTTTATTTTTATTTTTTTAGTTTATTTATTTATTTTGAGAGAGAGAGACAGAGAGACAGGCAGAGGGGGCAGACTGGGGATCTGTATGTGTGTGGAAGTCCTGGACCCAGAAAAACTTGATTTTCTCTCCCTTTTACTCTTTGATTCCCAGTTGATCTGGCAAAGAGCACGTGTGTGTTTGGTCAGGGATCATCCCTCACTGTTCCAGTTCAGCATGCAGAGGGGCGTAGGGAAATTATTTGCTACTTGATTTAGCTATGCTTTGCTGCATGGAGTAAGTAGGCGATTATGGAAAGCCTAGAGAAGAAGATATCTAAAAAGAGAGAGAAACATAGGAAGTGATGGTTAGATATGTTGGGGATGGAAGTAATAATTAACTATGAATTCAGAATAGAGCTTCAAAGTCTGTTCTACTTAATCGCCACACTAGCTTGTTGACTATAGACAAAGATAACCATAAAATAGGGGGAAATAATTTCAATATTCCCTGCTACCTAAGTAGGCCTGGGAAACAGTTAAGGAATAGTGCTTGTACTTGCGGGAAAGTGTTCAGAGGGTGTGCATTGACATGCGTACATACACGCACAGCAGGGGAACTAACAGGCAAGCAGCAAGGCGGAACCACTCTGAAGAGAAGAATGGTAGGTTTTTGTTTCCAGATCTGAGTTTGGGGAGTAATTAAACAGCATTTGGGAGAGAGCCTCAAGACCAGAGGGGTCCTTTAGTCCCTCTGCTGCTTCTTCTTCTTCTTCTTTTTAAGGAACTTTATTTTTTCTTTAATGTTTATTTATTTATTTGTGTGTGTGAGAGAGAACACACAGGAGGAAGGGCAGAGAGAGAGGGAGACGAAGAATCCAGAGCAGGCTCCAGCCTCTGAGCTGTCAGCACAGAGCCTGACGTGGAGCTCGAACCCACGAACCATGAGATCATGACCTGAGCCAAAGTCAGATGCTTAACTGAGTGAACCACCCAGGCACCCAGAGTCCCTCTGCTTCTTTAGAGGGGCTGAGTTGCTAGTGGTCCAGCCGTGTCCTTTCTACATTCCTGCCCCCCTGGTGGGGAAGTGCTACAGGAGAAAAACACCTTCAACACAACTGGAGCTATGACAAGTTGTCCTTCCATACTTGATGAGTCTTTAATGCTTTCTGTTTCCTTGTTCAGCATTCTCTCTTGTGGCCTCATAGGGGCTATTTTCTATTTCCTGCATTCTCTGACATCTCCTTTTTTGGTTACTATTGGGAAATAACTCTACTTCCTAGTTTATGAAGAAAGACGGCACCATAAGCTTGTACTTTCCACAGCTTCTGTTGCCATCTGTGTATTGATAACTCTGGGTCTCTAACTCCGTCCCAAATGCGTCTACCGAACCTGAGTTCTACAGACACTTTGGGTGTTACTGAACGTACTCTCCTTGTCACCCCTTGTGATCAGCACCCTATAAATAGTACTCAAGTTAGGACCCTAGGGAGGGATCGTTCTTGATGTCCCCTCCCCTGTCCTTAAAACCATGTCTCCTCCCCTTCACTACCATATCCCATGGGACCAATCACCAGTTCTAGTCGGTCCTGCTTTCTTACTATTTCTCTTCAGCTCTTCTGTCCTCTGGATGACTCTGCCTGAGTCTCTCCCAGTTCCAGGGCATTCTTCCATGCCACCTCTAGAGTGATTTTTCTAAAGTAGAATTCTATTCCCTTTTTGTTTTTATGTAGATCCTGGCTGTGGCTCCTCCATTGGACTCAGGAAAGTCTCAAGTTCCAAACCTTTGGTGTTCAAGAACCTCATGGTCCAACACTGCTCACCTCACCAGAATCCTCTCTTGCTACCTCCCCCCTTCCCAGACTTCTGCCTTGCCAGAGGATATACGATCCAGAGTGCCTATGTATTCTCTGGAATGCTTATTTAAAATACAAAGTCCTAGGCTCCAGATTCTGAGGTAGTACATAAGCCTCAGGGCTCTGGAAGCTGCATTGCAACAAGCTGGGCAACTCATATGGAGGGGACTTATGGACCCCACCTGAGAAATCCTGCTGATCAGGTTCAAAGCTAGGCTATTTCTTAAAGCTTCATGCTGTTTAGTCTCTAGCATTTCCATGTGCTGCATTCACCACCTGGAGTACCCTTCCCATTTTTTGTCTTCTGCCTTCCTTACTTCCAACCCTGCGTGGTTCTTTATCCTTCCCTTCCAGGATGCAGCTTTCAGGTGGTGTCTTCTGAGAAACCCTCACCACCCTTTCAAAGCTAAGCGGGTGAACCCCCCTTCTTTGTACATGCTAAGGAATTTATTACACCATCACTGCCTGGTCCCTGGTTTCTCCTATATAAGCGGATGAGCTCCTTATGGGCTTGCCTCTGATTGGTGAAATCTTCCGAACTTGACATTTTCAAAAGAATGGCAGCGCTGTACGAGGGCCATTAAATAAGTCCTATCCCCTGGCAGCACAAAATACCACAGAAATGGCATGGCGACCTCCTTCCATCTCTCTGTTCAACATAATACCAAGAGTGAATTTCTTTTAGCCTTAGTTATATAACATGTTGGCTTTGCTTAGGGAGAAGCATGGAAACATCTCCCAATAAGTTCAGTGTTGAGCCCAGAATTAGCTAACTTTCTTTCTGTCTTTCATTCATTTGATTTTTAAGTAATCTCTACACCCAACATGGGACTCAAACTCATGGCTCCAAGATCAAGAGTCGCATGGTCTACCAACTGAGCCAGCCAGAGTGCCCTTCAGAATGAACTAACTTTCAACACAACATTTCAGGGGAGGATAATTAACCTCACTGAAGTGGATGATGAGTGTTTTTGTAAATATATTTTAAAAATTGAAGTCTTATGTTTAATAAGACCCATGGTAGTACATCTCTATGAAAAGCAGATCTTAAATTGTGTAGGGTTTTTGTGTTCGTTTGCAGGTTTCCATTGGAAGAGGGGAACATTTCTGACAACAGCTAGAGCTATTGGCAATAGCAGGAAAAAGATTATTAGTTTTTGAGCTTTCAGGCAAGAAAATTGATGAATTCAAAAGCCTAACGCATCACTGTAAGCAAACCAGATTTAGGTGAACAATTATCATAGAATGGGCCGAACTGCCACCCATGCTTCTAGGTGTCCAGGGCAGGAATAATTTTCCCTCAAGCTTAATTTTGAATTGTTTAAAAAAAATTTTTCCCCATAAACAGGAAACAATTGTGTGACTCAATTCTGACATTTTTGTATTTATTACCACTCCTGCCTGGCAGTGTGTCAGGTTTGTGCAAATCAGCGATGATCTTGGGTCACGTTAACTGAGGTGTTCTAAGGAGTTTGGAAGTCAGAGAGTCTTCGCTTGGTATTCTCCCCTAGGGTGTGTGCAGCTTATTGCTTTGACCATGCTACTGTTAGGTGGGAGAGAACTTTAAATGTGGCATAGATTGGGTTTTAATGAGAAAAATGAAATCAAAGAAAAGGGAGTGACTGAAGGCACCATCGGCATTTTATGGGATATGTTCCCTGGTCTCACTTGAGTTCATTGACTGCACCAAATGCACCACATCTCAGACATATTTCGTTCAAATACAATTGTTGAAGTATTTTTTTAAAGTCTTTTTTTTTTTTACTGATTTTGAGAGAGAGAAAGAGAGAATGGGGGAGGGGCAGAGAGAGAGAGAGAGAGAGAATCCCAAGCAGGCTCTGCACTGTCAGCGCACAGCCTGACACTGTGGCCTGACACGGGGCTCGAACACACAAACCATGAGATCATGACCTGAGCCAAAATCAAGAGTCGGATGCTCAGCCGACTGAGCCACCCAGGTGCCCTGTGAAGTGTGTTGTAACTGATGGCCCCATCCTGGGGACTTCTTCCAAAGCATTCTGTTTTGATTTCCCCAATATAATCGTCGAGACTTAACATCCTTCTCTATAGTCTTTGTAGAGACACTATATTTTTGTGGGCATTTTTTTTTTTGTCAGATAAATACACAGGAAGTGTTTACCATTATATCTGATAGCTGTACCATGCCATTAGAAAAATATATGCACAGTACATGCTGATGACTAATCAGTACCCATACAAGCCCCAGAGCAAGGCTGACAAGTAGCTTCGTAAGCCGGACGTCTCTCAGCTGTCCTTTAGACACTGTGTTTCCACCTTTAGTCATCCCATTCCTTCCTTGTGTCCAAGAGACCAGAGTTCCAATGCCAAAGTCAGTGGTCCTGAGCCTGGAACCTGAAATTAAGTTTGCCTCTTGGTGGAGATCAAGGCAAAAGAGTGGGAAAAGGAAGGGTTTTACTTGCAACCAGTAAGGGGAAACCAGGATATTTCTCACAGCAGTGCCCGCCCCTTCCCCAACAACAACCTTGGGGAGGTTTTAAGCTGAGGGGGCATGCACATTCATGGACGGTCTTGGCAAAGGAGAGCTCCGTGTAGAATTGGGGCCAGAGTCATCCTGGGTGGACAGAATCCGGGTCCTGGTTGATCGAAGTCATGGGGGCCAGCAAGGGTCCGCATCAAGGGTTCTCTGGATCCAGTTAGTCCAGGATTTGACTTCTCAGAGGGGCTTCACTCCTGCAAAAATGACTTAAGACTCTGCCCTAGGTCATTACTTTTGAAATAGCACTGGGAGTGTTACCATTGCTTTATTGTCTCTGATAGTGTTAGGCTATTTTTAGGCCTGGTAGAGGCTGTTAGATTTTGCGTTCTCTTTATTTCCTAAAATATTGAACTATCGTGGTCTATTTTTCTGCAATTTGAACATATCCCAGGCAGTTCTGCAAGAAATTGGCTTGGGCAAGTAATGCCGGTCAGGCATGGGTCACAAAATGGCGGGGGGGGGGGGGGCGCCTAAAATGATATTCCTTATGTTAAGAAAGCTATGTCTCATCTTTCTTTTTCCAGGGGACCCCTAACTTATCTGTCTATAAGCCCATCACCATGGTAACCCTTCTGGGGCTGCTCTTTCCCTCAGCACCCAGTTGCTTGAACATACCCTCTCTCTCCCTTTGACTTCCCATTTCTTCAACAAGAAGGTACAGGAAAAGGTGTTTGAATTTGTGGCCTGCATGATGCTGCTTCCTACTTCTGTACCTGTTGGCCTCATGGATCCAAGGACAGAGATTTGTTGATCATTCAGGGGGAGGAGTCTACTCTGTTTCCTCATGTTTTTAAAAAGAGGGCTAGGAGTACCAGGCACGTGAACATTCAGCTTCCATGGTAAAACATCTAACTTTGTTCATGCAGAGATAGTTCCAGAAATGAAAGATGATTAAAGTTCTCAGAAAAAGTGCATCAACTCTCTCCAACCTTCAAATTAGCTTGTCTACATTTTGGCACAGATATCTTGATCTAGGGATCAGAAAGAACCCTGGATGTAGTTACCTAGCAACAAGCTTTAAATGATAATGAGGTTAAGTAAGTTTGCCCAGGATCCAAACTGAATGAGGAACAGACACCTGGCCAAGGTACAGCAAAATCCATTAACTTGAAAAGTCCCAGGAGTCAAGGTTGCCTTCTTAGGTATAAACAAATATAATACTTCAAAGAAGGTAAATTGTGTTGATGTTTTGAGCTTTTATTGCATTTGAAACTGTCCCCGTGATTGTTTTCTTTTTTCTCATTTTGTTTCTCTTTTTGTTTCTCTCTGTTTCTCTTTTTTCTCATTCTGCCTGTCCTCGCCCCGTCCTTCCTCTTCAAACACATCCAGCCCACCACTGAGTCTTGCCAGCCGTCCCTCCTCACACCTGTGACGTCAGGTGCCCTTCCCTACTTGCTCTCACCCCCTCCAGTTTACGTTGCTATGGCGTCCCCTTGACGACACTCTTCTCTGTATCTTCCGAAACCAGTCCATAGAGACAAAGTGCAAACTTTTATAATTAATTTGGCTTAGACTTTTCTGTTCCTCTTTCTAGTCCTCCATGGCACTGGAATTTGTTGCGAAGCATAATGCTTAGATGATTAAAGTTTATAGTTAAGACAATTGTGCAACCAGGGGCTCAAATGGGACTGAGTGGGAAGGATCCGTTTATGTTCATAATCACGTGTGTTCCCCCTGTGACCTGAACAGGTGTTTCCTGGGAATTGTTGAGAAAGGGTCCTCCCTTCTCCTCACCCACCTCTCTTCTGAGTTGAGTGCCCATGTGTGTCCGGACAGACGTGCACAAATTGCTTGCAGCCTGCCTTTTTCTCTGGGTCATTCTCAGCACCGGAACGGGCAACTGTGCCTTGCGAGAGACTATGAGGGAACACGGCCGCTGATCCTTTCTCAAGATGCAAAATTGGAGTCCGTGTTATCTGCTCATTTTCTTTGCTCTGCTAATGGAGGGATCTACCCCTGGTGATAACCTAGATGGACCTGAAGGGCATTATACTAAGCGAAATAAATCAGAGAAAGACAACTACCGTATGATCTCACTTATAGGTGGAATCTACAGCAAAGCAAAACAAAACAAAACAGCCAGCAAACTCATAGAAAAAGAGTTTAGGTTTGTGGCTACCAGAGGCAGGGTGTTGAGGAAGAGGGAATTGGCAGAAGGTGGTCAAAAGGCACAAAATGTACAATATGATGCGTGACGGCTAATGCTGGTCTATCATCTATAGGAAAGTTGTTAAGAGGGCAGATCCTAAGAGTTCTCATCACAAGGAGGATTTTCCTTTTTCTTTCCTTTTTATCGTATCTACACAAGATGATGGTCGCTAACTAAACCTATTGTGGTCATTTCACATTGTATGTGTATCAAATCATCACGTTGTACACCTTAAACCTTATACAGTAATATATGTCAATTATTTCTCAATAAACTGGGAAAAAAGGAAAAAGATATTAGAAAATAAGTTTTTGTTTTTTTATGCTTTTACTTTCAAGTAATTTCAAATGTGCAGGGAAGTTGAAAGAAGAATACAAAGGATTTCTGTATATCTGTATATCTGTATATACTGTCTCTCACTCTCTACACATCTACACACACACACACACACACACACACACACAGTTCATATTTTTCTGAATCATTTGAGAGTAAATTGCAGACATGATACTCCATTACCCCGAAAACGAAGGCACTGTCCTCCGTAACCAGAATATATCCATCAAAAGCAGGAAATCAACACTTATATGATCCTACCATCGAATGCACAGACCTCATTCAAATATTGAGCTGACCCAATCACCTTTTCTATTCAGGAACGGGATTCAGCCTAGGATCTCATGTTTCTTTTTTTTTTTTTTTTTTTAATTTTTTTTTTTTTTTTTTTTTTTCAATGTTTTTATTTTTATTTTTGGGACAGAGAGAGACAGAGCATGAACGGGGGAGGGGCAGAGAGAGAGGGAGACACAGAATCGGAAACAGGCTCCAGGCTCCGAGCCATCAGCCCAGAGCCTGATGCGGGGCTGGAACTCACGGACCGCGAGATCGTGACCTGGCTGAAGTCGGACGCTTAACCGCCTGCGCCACCCAGGCGCCCCTAGGATCTCATGTTTCATTTAGCTACTACCTGATTTTATTTTCCTTCATTCTAGAACAGTTCCTCACATTTTCCTTGTGTGTGTGTGTGTGTGTGTGTGTGTGTATGTGTGTGTGTGTGACCTTGACATTTTTGAAGGCCAGGTGTTGCTTTCATTTCAATTTAGTCTGATGATTTCTTATGATTACATTCAAGTGATGCATTTGGGGCAAAGACACCAACAGAAAGCTATTTTTTAGGGTCAGGCTTCCCCAGTCCATCATGCTTTATGTGTGACCCCCAGATGTTCCTCAGATGCGAGCAGTGATTTTGTGGGTCATTCCACAACTGTTCCATCACTGTTTTCTTTTTCCTGTGCCTCTGCCCCAAAGCAGAGGGGAGGTGGGGAAGGAGGGAGGAGTATGAGGGGTGGAGAAACCGGGCGGTCGGGTTAGGGAGGGGTGAAGTCAGGGACAGGGTTACAAGCGAGGCCAAATTGGATTTGGGTGGGGCTGGTTGGAAACACAAGTGACACGGGAGGGAAGTGAAAGCAGCCTCACCCTTGAAGGTCCTGGGTTAGGGTTGGGGTGAAGCTCATTACCGTGATGCACTGCTCCGAGGTATGGATAAGTTCTTACTAACTTTGGACAGGTCAAAAGTTAACCCACCCTCCCGGCCTGGCATCCACTTCTTCAGCAAGGCCTATCCAGTGACCCTAAAAGATCTCTCACCACTTTGCTAATCAGAGGGTCCTCTGTGTATCAGCAGCCTGGCATCCTGTGGAGGGATCTACCATTCTACCAATGGAGAAACTCAGCCAAACTCCAGACTGGCTAAATCACAATTTCCATCTTAACAAGCTTCTCAGGTGGCTCCTATGCACATTCAGCTTTGAGAAGCACTGTCCTGGAGAATGTCAAATCTGCCCTATAATCTTCATTAATTCATTCCAAAACATCCCAGCACTCACATCATGTGTTGGGCAATGTGACAGACTGGGGTAGAAGGAGACTGTTACTCTTTTTCTAGTCTTGGACTGAATGCATTTGACTTTTAAATGCATTTTATACTTCTCTTTTAAACTCTAAAACAAACGTCCCTTCACCTCAAATATTCTAATTCAACCTTTCTAGTGTGGTACCAGCGTCTTTATTTTTTAAAGGCTCCCCTGGTGATCCTAATATGCATCTAAAGTTAGGTCAGTACCACTTTTTTCACACGCGGAGGAATGATAGGAGTTAAATGTATACATGTGCAGCAATCTTAGGAAGAAAAAACTTCCAATACTCCTGCCTCCTCATTCTTGAACTTCAGGATTCAGGATTTTCCTCCCTAGTTTGTTCCCAGGCTTATACAGATGTTACAATTAAGAAACACAACCTCACCAAATCCCAATTTCACACGGTTCACTTTCTGACCTTCACCTCCTCTCCTCTGCTCGCTGTCTACGGTATCTGGGCTCCAGGAGTCCTGCGACCCCACTAGAATTTATAATCTATCCATCCCACCATATTTTCACTTCCTGCCTTATCAAGATTACATTTAGTGGCCCAACACCATAATAGCTTCTTCCTTTCCTATACCCCTGACTCCCTTGCCCCTCCCTCCTCCTCCTCCTCCTTCTTCTTCTTCTTCTTCTGTTTATTTATTTTGAGAGGGTAGGGAGGGGTAGATAGGGAGAGAGAGAGAATCCCAAGCAGGCTCCACACTGACAGCACAGAGCCCAGCGAGGGGCTGGATCTCATCAGCGGAGAGATCATGACTCAACTGACGGAGTCAGGCGGGGGCCCCGTCCCTCCCTTATCTCTTACCACACCCTCGGCAAACCCCAAACCCAGTGGAATGTGACTTTCTCTCTGTTCACACCCGAACCCATGCGATAGAGTGTGGATGTAACACAAACACAACAAATACAAAATCCCAGATCGTGTTGACCTGCTGATTGATCTCGCCTTAAGTCCAATGGACCGTCGGTGCTGCCCAACAATCCTACCCCATTTCCCTAGTCTGGTAACCTGCCACATGATTTTTTGTATTTTAGCCTTCCCCCCGCCAGACCTCCTGTTCCCACTCTCAGCAATGGTTCCGTCCTACCTCCGGGAAACAGAGTAAGAAGTCCACCAAGCTCCTACCACCACCTTACCGCTGCCTGCTGAATTTGCACACGCTCGCCTGGCCTCTCTGGCTGGTCTGTGGGCGAAGAGCCCCGTCCTTAACCAACACCATCCCTGCCCTTGCACTCCAGATCCCACTCTTCCGTCTACACAGGCACCCGAGTGGCTCCTGCTCTCCTAGAACACCAGTCTTCGCCTCCTCATTTCTATCAACTTTCAGGCGTGATTCGCATCCCATTAAAAAAAAAAAATCTTGGGTGCAGAGTTTGGTGAGCTCTTTATAGATTTTGGATACTAGCCCTTTGTCCGATATGTCATTTGCAAATATCTTTTCCCATTCCGTTGGTTGCCTTTTAGTTTTGTTGGTTGTTTCCTTTGCTGTGCAGAAGCTTTTTATCTTCATAAGGTCCCAGTAATTCATTTTTGCTTTTAATTCCCTTGCCTTTGGGGATGTGTCGAGTAAGAGATTGCTACGGCTGAGGTCAGAGAGCCAAAGCATAAGAGACTGTTAAAAACTGAGAACAAACTGAGGGTTGATGGGGGGTGGGAGGGAGGGGAGGGTGGGTGATGGGTATTGAGGAGGGCACCTTTTGGGATGAGCACTGGGTGTTGTATGGAAACCAATTTGACAATAAATTTCATATATTGAAAAAAAATAAATAAATAAATTCAATGCAATCCCACCCCCCCCCAAAAATCTCTTGAACCAGCCTCTCAGGCTGTTACCCTTTCTTTTTCCATTTTGCTCTCTCTTATTTATTTTTTGAGAGGGAGAGAGAGAGAGCACGAGCAGAGGAGGGGCACAGAGAGAGAAAGAATCCCAAGCAGGCTCTACGCTGTGCACCGTGAGGTCATGACCTGAGCTGAAATCAAGAGTTGGAGGCTCAAACAACTGAGCCACCCAGGCGCCCCCCCTGTCCCCCCACTTTGCTCTCTTCATAAGGGGCTGTCTATATGCATTATCTCTCATTTTTTTTCAGGCCATTATTTCTTGAACTCACTTTAAATTGCTATTTTATGATAAAAAAAAAAATGATCTCCATGATGCTAAGGGCAACGAATATTCTCAAGTCTCATTTTACTTCCTTGGGCAGCAGAATTTCAAGAATCAGCCCACTTTACTGGAATATTTCATTTCCGTTTTCATTTCCAGGACGTCCCTCTGTGGTTCCACTCTCTCCCCTTCTCTGTCTCCCTTGCTTGCTCTGTTTCCTCTACTCCCTTAATATTAAAATGCCCCACGGTTCTGTCTTCCGTCCTCTTTTCTCCTCTCTCTGCACCTGCCATCCTGGCGCTCTCAACCGGTCTCCTAAGTTTAAAAGCTCTGCTAGGCCTTCCGGGGGAGGCCCTGTGGTCTCTGACGTCACCTTCCGCTGCCGTGGTTCCTTCCGGCTGCCGCCATCAGCAACCCCGCTCCTGCCCCCCCACAGGCAAGCTCCCTGCAAAGCCGCCCTGCTTGCGATTCTTCCCCTTGGAATCTTCTTTCCCAGATTTCCACGTGACTTGTTCCCGGAGCCCCTCCCAGTTGTTATTTACATGTAGGGCCTTCCTGGATCTCTGTCCTTCCATCTGTCCGTGCCCTTTCCGGCCCTGGGCGCTATTATCTCTTCACTGGCTGATTTTCCTTTGTGCTTACACTGCGCTGTATAATTCACTTATTTACTTTTTGGGTTGTCCTCTGTACCAATTGAAGTCCTCGCAAAGACAAGATGTGTTTTGGGTTTTTTTTTTTGCCTGATACTATAAATATCGGTAAAATGAATAAATCCTAGAATAGATCTCTAGATACAACAGCTATCGCTCCTTACATGCTAGAAATTTAAACCAGAATTTAATTTTCCAACATATCCTTCCCCACTCTGTCCCCTCCCTACACCGTCTTCCTAACTCCCCGCTATATTCCGTTTTCTTACCTTATACAGATAGCAGCATTGACTTAGATTAGGCAGCTTCTCTAATATCTCGCAGCTAATACACGGCAGAGCTGGCATGGGTTCCCTGTTTAACCAGAGAATCGGTCACTCTGTATTTTCAGACATTCCCAACCACTCTCTGGAGGGTGATCCAAATACAGCAGAGTCTGATGAGAAACCATCCTACCTTTTTTTTTTTTTTTAATGTTTATTTATTTTTTGCAAGAGACTGCACGAGTTGGGGAGGGGCAGAGAGGGGCTAGAGGATCTGAAGCAGACAGCCTCTGCTCCGGCTCACGAACCCTGAGATCATGACCTGAGCCAGAGTTGGACACTTCCCAGCTGAGCCAGCCAGGCACTTCTGATGATCAACTGTTCTGTCGTTAGATGGTGACCTGGTGAATGACATCTGATGTTCATTGTCTACAATCACGTGGTGAGGGTGGCCAGTGAGAAGCTCTGTCACCTGGATAGGGACTTCAGGCAGCTGCCCAGGACACCTATGCGAACATGGACGAGGAGGCCACTATTGGGAAAGACTTCTTCCAGGTACCCAAGAGGGGGGTGTGTGGTACAAGGTGTGATGAGTCAGGGTGGGAGGAAGGAAACTTGGCCGAGACCCCTGGTGGGTACGTCCACAGAGATTTGGCCGTGAATGCACAGAGGTATTTCTGTTCATTTATAGCCACAGCCCCCCTTAGTGACATCCAAACTATTTATAGGATGTGCTGTCTCCAGCAATCAGGTGATTCATGCAGATTAGTCTTTATTATGCTTTTGGAATACCTGGTGTAAATTATTTTATCACCTTCAAAAGCTAATCCATCAGCATTATTATCAGAAGAAAGTCTACATCACGTTTCCTGATAAAAGAAAACGATATTAGGTCCTTTAAAGGTCATTTCAACCGTTGTAAGCCACTGAAAGGTTGTACGAATAATTTTACGTTTTTTGTCACCAACTTGTGAAAGTTTCCCCTTGATGATGACTACCAAGTGAAGACAGTATTGTTCAAAGCTCTTATGAGAGCTCTTATGCATGTGGTTATTTCAAGTTAAAATCTGTTGGTAAAATCAAGTTCAAATATTGAATTAAGAACTAGAACACATTTTATTAGAAAGTTTTATTTTTTTCCTATCATTATATCATATCAGTGTATATGATGTATATGTATTGATTATGTATATTGATTGTATATGTATTGATCATTGTATATGATGTATATGTATTGATATGATATATATGATGTATATGATATATAACTATACATATATAGTTGACACACAGTATTACATTAGTTTCAGGTGTAGAACACAGTGATTCAACAGCTCAACAGGTTATGCTCCGCTCACCACAAGTGTGGCCACCATCTGTCACCATACAACCCTATTACCATACCCTTGACTGTGTTCCTTCTGCTGTACTTTTCATTCTCATGACTTACTCATTCCATAACTGGAAGCCTGTATCCACCATTCCCTTCACCCATTTGGCCCAGCCCCCTCCTTCCCTCCCCTCTGGCAAATATCAGTTTGCTTTCTGTATTTATGGGTTTGTCTTTGTCCATTTGTTTTGTTTTGTTTTGTTTTTTTGGATTCCACACGTAAGTGAAATCATATGATATTTGTATTTCTCTGTTTGACTTATTTCACTTAGTGTGATATCTGGTAGGTCCCTCTTTGTTGCCACAAATGGCAAGATCCTTTTAAAGGCTGAATAACATTCCATTATATATATATATATATATATATATATATATATATATATATATCACATCTTTTTTATCCACTCATCTATCAATGAATACCTGGGGTGCTTCCATATCTTGGCTACAATAAACCTGGGGTGTGTGTATGTTTTTGCATTAGTAAATACCCAGTAGTGGAGTTACTGAACGTAGTAATTCTATTTTGAAGATTTTGAAGAACCTAAAAATAGGATTTACCATATGGTCCAGTAACTCCATTCCTGGGTACTGACACTAATTCAAAAGCATATCCATACCCCTATGTTTATTGCAGACTTTTTTTTTTTTAACAGAGTTTCATGTTTATCATAGAATTTGCCCAGAGAGCTGAACAAAGGACATTGTTTTCTGCGTGTGCTGTGATGTGAACAACGTTCGAGCGAGCACAGAGCTGCAGCCTCGCTCAGGGAGAGGTCCGAATCTCAGTGGGTGTCAAGACGAAGGAGCTGTGATCGTCACTGAGGTGCCCCAGTAGTGTCAGAGGCCAGTGTTAATCAGAAATTTGAGAATTGCGGTGTAACTTCTCAGTGGGACACTAGGGCTGACTGAAATATACAACAGTGATATTAAAATGTTACTAAAGGTCTCCGGTTCTGTCTTCGATTCATTGATATTAATGGTTCATTTTGAGCAACACATGGTAATTGCCAGTGTGCTTTTCCTTCCCTTTAATTGTGTAAAAGACATTAACACATAGTTGTCTTTAATCTAATTAGGGATTATTGATCTCAGTGCAGGTATGAGTGCCTTCGTTAGTCCCAGTCAACTTCAGTCCTACACTCGTGTATTTCTGCACTGTCGTTTCTGGTTGATTTGCTTCTTCCGTCACCAAGTGACTTTTAATTGCTTTCCTGTTGGCAGGTCCCATTAGTTTCTCTCATTCTGAGGTGGGTTTCTCCTTTGTTTGAAAGCCCGTACTGTATCTCATTTAATAAACCACAGCAAATCTTTTTAACTGTATGATGTCATCAGACGATGCTTCTTACCTACTTCGGCACGTTCTCTTGCTGGTTGTTCTTGTGCCAGACGATTTGAAGCTGGTTCCGGAATGTTAACTGTGGCCAGCATGGCTAACTCAGGTTTGCCTCTTTTAAAGTCTCTTTGTCAGAAGCCTAGGTCTTTTGCGTCACTAAATTAGGAAAAGACCATATTAAATAATAATACCCGTGGTTGTCAAAATGGACTTGAATCCACTCTTGTGCTTCCTTGGTGACTTTATAAAATCACATAAACCTTTGGAAATTAATTTGGTTATATTAAGCACGGAGAAGGCACTATTCACTTACATCGTTTCAGGAATTCTACTGCAGATATCATCTAATACAGGGGAAAATGATATCAGGATGTTTATGCAACAGGGGAAAGAGTGAAATTGATGGAAACAAATGTTCAAAATGGAACGATAATTAAATTAACGATATTATTTTTGTTCTAAGGAGCATTTTGTGACAAGGAAATATCTGGCAACATGAAAAAATTTACTTCACATACTACTAATTGAAACTCACAACTAAATACACTGTCATTACAGCTATGCGCAAAGACTCATTTCAAAAAATCTTGCAAGGAAATGAACAAGAATGGTATTGGGTGAGTTAGGCAATGATGACGGGATCACAGGATATCAATTTTCATTCTGTAATTTTCAAATTTCTATATAATACAATTATACTTACTTAAATCTTAAAATAAGTAATGTTCAAGAATAGGGCCATGCAATCTGAATTTGAAAAATCCTGACATATCATCCAACTGACCGACATGGCCCTAATAGAGGGTGTGAGAACTTTGATTCATCACATGCTCTGCACCCGTGCGAGCTGTCTTTCAAAACATCACCATTTGTTAATGTAAGAAGCAAACGTGGTTTGTTTCTATTGTAACTTTTGTCCTTTAAGAAAAAAATTTATTTATGGAGTGCCTGGGTGGCTCAGCGGGTTGGGCGTCCGACTTCGGCCAGGTCATGATCTCACAGTTCGTGGGTTCGGGTCCCGCCTCAGGCTCTGTGCTATATCAGCTCAGAGCCTGGAGCCTGTTTTGGATTCAGTGTCTCCCTCTCTCTGTGCCCCTCCCCTGCTAATGCTATCTCTCTCTCTCTCTGTTTCTCAAAAATAAATGTGAAAAAAATTTTTTAAAAAAAGTTTATTTATTTTGAGAGAGAGAGAGACAGAAGGCACAAGCAGGAGAGGGGCAGAGAGAATTGGAGAGAGAGAATCCCAAGCAGGCTCTGCACTGCCAGCACAGAGCCCAACGCGGGGCTCGATCCCACAAATCGTGAGATCATGACCTGAGCCGCAATCAAGAGTCAGATGCTTAACTGAGCTGCTCAAGCTCTCCTCTTTGCCTGTTTTTCCATTTTAGTATTTTTTGGTGATTGATTTATGGAAGACCCATGTAGATTAAGGAATTTTGGAATGATTGTGGAATCGTTGTGTTCTTCTTCTTATTTTGTTTATTTATTCTTGAGAGAGAGAGACTCAGAGTGGGGTGGGTCAGAGAGAGAGGGAGACACAGAATCCAGAGCAGACTCCAGGCTCTGAGCTGTCAGCAGAGAGCCCAACGCGGGGCTCGAACTCATGAGCCCTGATATCATGACCTGACCCGAAGGTTGGCTCAACCGACTGAACCCCCGGGCGCCCCCATTGTGTTATTTCTTATTGCCAATTTTCCCCTTTTAATTTATTGAATAATGGTTTTAGGTACAAAGATGTTTAAAATATTTTTTGTTATTTAAATCAATAATGTGGATTCTATTTTCTGTACATAAGTATTTCCTACTTTTTTCATTTTGGGGCACTGAAACCACTTAAGAGTGTTTTCTACACACACATACAATTTCACATATATGAAGAAATGCAACGTTGCCAACATCCCAGAAGCCTCCTCTGTCTCTTTTTCACTTTGTGGTCACAAGACCCCTCTTCCCTCCAGCGGTAACTGCCTGTGGGAGGCAGCCTCCGTCCGTGTTCTTCCCTTCCGCGTGGGCTGGACTTGTTGAATTGCCACAAACCAGTAGAATCCAGGAGAGACAATGAGGTGGCAATTTCGAGATTAAGTTCCATTGCGGTTTCTGTTTCTCCTTTCTCCTCCTCTGCTCCTCCTTGTCCCTCTCTTAGCCCTTGCTCTGGGGAAAATCAGCTGCCTTGTCGTAAGCCCTGTGGAGAGGTCCATGGGACCAGGAACTGGCATCTCCTGTGAACAGCCATTGAGCATCTGAGGCTGCCAACGGCCACATGAGTGAACTTGGAAGAAGATCCTGACCCGGTCCAGCCTTGAGATGATAGCAGCCCCTGTAACATCTTGCTTGAGCCTGCGAGAGGCACACAGCTAAGACGCACGGGGATTCCTGACCTATAGCAACTACGGGATAAAAAATGTTTACTGGGGGCACCTGGGTGGTTCAGTTGGTTAAGTGTCTGACTTCAGCTCAGGTCATGATCTCACTGCTTGTTACTTGAGCCCTGCATTGGACTCTCTGCTCTCAGTGCAGAATCTGCATCAGATTCTCTGTCTCCCTTTCTCTCTGCCCTTCCCCTGCTTTCTCTCTCTCTCTCAAAAATAAATAAAGATTAAAATAAATAAATAAATACATAAATAAATAAATGTTTACTGTTTTAAGCCACTACATTTGGAGATAATTTGTTATGCAGCAATAGCTAACCAATACACTATTCATTTTTATGATAATAATTTACATGGTAAATGGACCATGTAAATTTGGCTTCCCTAAAATTGCAAATTGATGTATAGCTATATCCTACCATTATTTATACCTAGCTTCTGCCACATAACGATTGTAGGATTCATCAGTTTTGTGGCATGTAGCTGTCGTTTGTTTATTTTTATGGCTGTGTGGTATTCAATTTTAAAATATATATCAATTTATTCACTAACTGTCAATGGACATTCGATTTGTATTTTTGGCTATTACGAGCTATGGTTCTACATGCACAGTGGTGCAATACCCATTTATTACCCAGCAGCGGAATTCGCTGTGTGATAAAATATCGATGTCTTCAGATGTTCAGACTGTTTTCTGAAGTATTGTACTAATTTATTCTCCCACAAGCAGGTTATTAGAGTTCTTTCATTCCACTTTCTTGTCAAATGTCATAAGACTTGAAATATTCCTTCAATCTGGTGGGTGTATGACACTATCTCATTGTGGTTTCAGTTTTCATTTATTTTTTATAATGCAATGAGGAAGTTTTTGTGTATTTATTCGCCATTAGGATGTTCAATTTGTCAAGTATCTGAGTTTATTTTTTTTATTTTTTTAAAAATTTTTTATTTTTTTTAATATATGAAATTTATTGTCAAGTTGGTTTCCATACAACACCCAGTGCTCATCCCAAAAGGTGCCCTCCTCAATACCCATCACCCACCCTCCCCTCCCTCCCACCCCCCATCAACCCTCAGTTTGTTCTCAGTTTTTAACAGTCTCTTATGCTTTGGCTCTCTCCCACTCTAACCTCTTTTTTTTTTTTTTTCCCCTTCCCCTCCCCCATGGGTTCCTGTTAAGTTTCTCAGGATTGAGTTTATTTTTAAATGGTGTCAGTTGTCTTTTTCTTTCTGATTAATACAATTTAAAAATACATTCTGTATAAGAGGTAGTTTTTTGTGGCTATGTGTTACAGATGTCTTCTCTCATTTTGTGGGTGTTCTTTCTTACTCTTACAGCATATTTATTTGAACAAAATTTTGTCTTGTTTAAGAAATCCTTCCCTGCCAGGAGATCATGAAAATATTCTCCTCGTATTTTTTTCTAGTTTGCTTTTCACTTTAGGTATTTAAGTGGACTTAAATCCTTAAGTCCTTTTTAATGGACTTTTTGCTGTAGGTGTAAGGTGGGAGTCAAATCTATTTTTTCCTACACGGATACTTAACTGTTTCAACACCATTTATTAAAAAGCCCACCACTGGGCGCCTGGGTGACTCAGCCGGTTAAGCGGCCGACTTCGGCTCAGGTCATGATCTCGCGGTCCGTGAGTTCAAGCCCCGAGTCGGGCTCTGTGCTGACAGCTCAGAGCCTGGAGCCTGTTTCAGATTCTATGTCTCCCTCTCTCTCTGACCCTCCCCCGTTCATGCTCTGTCTCTCCCTGTCTCAAAAATAAATAAAACGTTAAAAAAATTTTTTAAAAGCCCACCTTTTTTTCCCCCTTTGCTGCTGGACCTGTCTCTAGGTACTAATTCTGCTCCATTGGTATGTTTTTCCAAAATCAAGACTCTGAGCCTTAACCAACTGAGCCACCCAGGTGCCCCTCTACATACATTTTAGAATCAGCTCATGTAGTTGTGCGCACACACACACACACACACACACACTTACACCCCAAGGCTCGGGGTTTTCTTTGAGACTGTATAAATTAACTCAGAATTCACATCTTTACATTTCTGCCTATTCCTTCCCCCCCCCAAATTTTTATTTAAATTCCAGTAGTTCACATACAGTGTAATATGAGTTTCAAGTATAGATTTTAGTGATTCATACGTGTATACAACACCCAGTGCTCATCACAAGTGACCTCCTTAATACCCTCACCTGTTTAACCCATCACCCCACCCACCTCCCCTCCAGTAATTCTCAGTTTGTTCTCTATAGTTAAGAGTCTGTTCCTGATTTGCTCTCTTCCCGCCCCCCCCATGTTCATCTCTGTTTCTTAAGTTACGCATATGAGTGAAATCTATGGTATTTGTCTTTCTCTGACTGACTTATTTCACTTAGCATAATACTCTCTAGCTTCAACTGTATCGTTGCAAATAGCGAAATTCTGTTCTTTTTATGGCTTACGTAATATTCCATTGTATATATATACACCGCATCTCTCGTATCCATTCATCAGTCGATGGACATTTTGGGCTGTTTCTGTAATTTGAACATTGTTGATAATGGTGCTATAAATGTTCAGGTACATGTATCCCTTTGAATCAGTATTTTTGTATCCTTTGGATAAGTACCTAGTAGTTCAATTGCTAGATCTTAGGGTAGTTCTATTTCTAACTTCTGGAGGGATCTCCATACTGTTTTCCACCAACAGTGTAAGAGTGTTCCCCTTTCTCAGCATCCTCGCCAACACCTATTAATTTCCTGTGTTGTTGATTTTAGCCAATCTGACAGGTGTGAGGAGATATCTCATCATCGTTTTGATTTTTATTTCCCTGATGATGAGTGATGTTGGGCATCTTTTGATGTATCTGTTAGCCATCTAGATGCCTTCTTCTGCCCATTTCTTTTTAACTGGGTATGTTTTTTGGGTGTTGAGTTTGGTAAGTTCTTTATAGATTTTGGCTACTAGCCCTTTATCAGATATGCCGTTTGCAAATATCTTCTTCCATTCTTCCGGTTGCCTTTTAGTTTTCTGGATTGTTTCCTTTGCTGCACAGAAGTTTTTATCTTGACGAAGTCCCAATAGTTTATTTTTGCTTTTGTTTCTTTTGCCTCAAGGAGACGTAGCTAGTCAGAAGCTGCTCTGCCTGAAGTCAGAGAGGTTGCTGTCTGTGTTCCGCTCTAAGATCTCAATTGTTTCTTGCTTCACATTTTGGTCTTTCATCCATTTTGAATGTATTTTTGTGTCTGGTGTAAGAAAGCGGTCCAGTTTCATTCTTTTGCATGTAGCTGTCCAGTTCTCCCAGCACCATTTGTTGAAGAGACTGTCTTTTTCCTATTGGGTATTCTTTCCTGCTTTGTTGAAAATTAATTGGCCACATACTTGTGGGTCCATTTCTGGGTTTCCTATTCGATTCCATTGCTCTATGTGTCTGTTTTTGTGCCAATACCGTATGTTCTTGATGACAGCTTTGTATGAGATTGTGATACCTATAGCTTTGGCTTTTTTTTTTCAACATCACTTTGGCTATTTGGGGTCTTTTGTGGTTCCATATAAATTTTAGGATTGTTTGTTTTAGCTCTGTGAAGAATGCTATTGTTATTTTGACAGGGATCGCATTGACTATGTAGATTGCTTTGGGTAGTATTGACATTTTAACAATATGTCTTCTTCCAAGCCATGACCATGGAATGTTTTTCCATTTCTTTGTGTCATTTCAGTTTCTTTCTTAGGTGTTTTATAGTTCTCAGAATACAGATCTTTTACCCCTTTGGTTAGGTTTATTCCTAGGGTTTTGGTACAATAGTAAATGGGATTGATTCCTTGATTTCTCTTTCTATTGCCACATTATTGGTGTACAGAAATGCAACACATTTCTGTACATTGATTTTGTATCTTGAGACTTGGCTGAATTCATTTATCATTTATAGCATTTTTTCTCTTTTCTTTCTTTCTTTTTTTTTTTTTTTTGGTGGAGTCTTTTGGGTTTTCTACATAGAATATCATGTCATCTGTAAATAGTGAATGTTTGACCTCTTCCTTGCTTATTGGATGCCTTTTATTTCTTTTTTTGGTCTGATTGCAGTGGCCAGGACTTCAGTTCTATGTTAAATAACAGTGGTGAGAGTGGACATCTCTGTCATGTTCCTGACTGTAAAGGAAAAGCTTTCAATTGTGCCCCATTGAGAGTAATATTAGCTTGGGTTTTTCATACAGGGGCTTTAATACATTGAGGTATATTTCCTCTAAACTCACTGTGTTTACTTTGAGTACTTTACTCACTGTGTTTACTTTGAGTACTTTACTCACTGGGTGGTACTTTGTCAAATGCTTTTTATGCATCTGTTGAGAAATTTATATCGTTCTTATTCTTTCTTCTACTAATGTGGTATATCACATCGATGTATTTGTGAATATTGAACCACCCTTGCAGCCCCGGAATAAATCCCACTTGATCATGGTGAATAATTTTTGTTAATGTATTGTTGGATTCAATTTATTAGTATTTTTTGAGAATTTTTGCATTCATGTTCATCAGGGATACTGGCCTATAGTTCTCTTCTTTAGTGGAGTGTTTGTCTGGTTTGGGAATCAGGGGATAATGAAGGCTTCCCTCATTGAGTCTGGAAGTTTTCCTTCCATTTTAATTTCGTGGAACAGCTTTGATTGTTTTTTATCTTCTCTGATTTGGGATTTTACTTAGTTGGGTATTTTCTCTTTTCTTTCTGACAAGTCTGGCTAGAGGTTTATCAATTTTATTATTTTTTTCAAATTAACCAGCCCCTGGTTTCATTGATCTGTTCTTCCTTTGTTTTAGTTTCTATATCATTTACTTCTGCTCTAATCTTTATTATTTCCCTTATTCTGTTGGCTTTAGACTTGGTTGTTTTTTTCCTACCTCCTTTAGGTGTAAGCTCAGGTTATCTGAGATTTTTCTTGCTTCTTGAGGTAGGCCTGTATGGCTATACACTTCCCTCTTAGGACTGGTTTTGCTGCATTCCAAAGGCTCTGGACCATCATGTTTTCATTTTCATTTGTTTTGATGTATTAAATTTTTTTTTCTTTAATTTCCTGTTCATCCATTCATCATTTAGTAGCATGTTGTTTAACCTCCATGTATTTGAGGGCTTTCCAAATTTCTTCTTGTGGTTGGCTTCTTGTGGTTGGTGCTGTGGTCAGAAAAGATGCATGGCATGATATCAGTCTTTGTGTACTTGTTGAGGCTTCACTTGTGACCCAGTAGGTGATCTATTCTGGAGAATGTCCCATGTGCACTCGAAAAAATGTGCATTATGCTGTTTTAGGCTGAAATGTTCTGAATGTATCTGTTAAGTTCATCTGGTCCAGTGTGCCATTCAAAGCCCTTGCTTTCTTGCTGATTTTGTGCTTGGACGGTCTGTCCATTGATTTAAGTTAAAGTCCCTTACTATTATTGTATTATTATCCATTAGCTCCTTTATGTTTGTTGTAAGTTGTTTTATAACTTGGGAAGGTTTTATAAACTTGGGAAAGTTGGGGGCATAAATATTTGCAACTGTCAGATCTTCTTGTTTGATAATTCCCTTTATTATTATGTAATACCTTCTTCTCTTATTACAGTCTTTGGTTTAAAATCTAGATTCTCAGATACAAGTATGGCTACTCCAGCTTTCTTCTGTTGTCCTGTAGCATCATAGATGCTTCTCCATCCCCTCATTTTCCATTTGCTGTTGTTGTTGGGTCTAAAATGAATCTCTTGTAGGCAGCATATAGATGGATCTTGTTTTTTAATCCGTTCTGACACCTTATATCTTTCATTTAGTCCATTTACATTCAGAATAATCATTGATAGATATGTATTTAGTTCCATTTTATTACTTGTTTTGTCATTGTTTCTGGAGGTGTTTTATCTTCCTTTGTAGTCTTTGTCACTTTTGGCCTTTTTTTTTTATCATTCAGAGAATCTTTAATATTTATTTTTTTAAATATTTTTAAATGTTTATTTATTTTGGGGAGACAGAGAGACAGAGTGCAAGCAGGGGAGGGGCAGAGAGAGAGGGAGACACAGAATCGGAAGCAGGCTCCAGACTCCGAGCTGTCACCACAGAGCCCTATGCAGGGCTTGAACCCACGAAGTGCAGGATCATGACCTGGGCTGAAGTCGGGCACTTAACCAACTGAGCCACCCAGGCACTCGTAGAGTCCTTAATATTTCTCGCAAGGCCTGGTTGAATGGTCATGAACTCCTTTAGTTTTTGTTTGCTGGGAAACTCTTTATCTCTCCTTCTATTCTGAATGATAGCCTTTCTGGATAGAGCATTCTTGGCTGCACATTTTTCCCATTCAGCATGTTGACTGTATCATGCCACTACCTTTGGCTTGCCAAGTTTCTGTTGAGAGATCTGCAATTAGGCTTATGGGTCTCACCTTGTAAATTAGGGTCTTCTTTTGTCTTGCTGCTTTTAGGATTTTTTTCTTTATCACTATATTTTGCAAATTTAATTATAATATGTCTCGACATTGGCCTGTTTTTGTTGATTTTGATAGAAGTTCTCTGTATCTCTTGGATTTGGATATCTGTTTCCTTCCCCAGATTAGGGAAGTTTTTAGCTGTTATTTCCTCAAATAAACCTTCTGCCTCCTTTTCTGTCTCTTCTTTTGGTACTTCTATGGTGTCAATGTTATTATGTTTTGTTTTTTTAATTTTTTTTAACGTTTATTTATTTTTGAGACAGAGAGAGACAGAGCATGAACGGGGGAGGGGCAGAGAGAGAGGGAGACACAGATTCGGAAGCAGGCTCCAGGCTCTGAGCCATCAGCCCAGAGCCCAACACGGGGCTCGAACTCATGGACTGCGAGATCGTGACCTGAGCCGAAGTCGGACGCTTAACCGACAGAGCCACCCAGGTGCCCCTGTTATTATGTTTGATGTAGTCACTGAGTTCCCTAAGTGTGCTCTCATGATCCTTAATTCTTCTTTCTCTTTTTTGCTCAGCTTCCTTATTTTCCATAATTCTATCTTCTGTATCTCCTACGCATTCTTCTGCTGCTTCTCTCCTTATGATTATTGCATCCACTCAGTTTCAACTCTAAGTTAACACATTTTTCATTTCTGCTTGATTGTTTTTTTACCTCTTTTATCTCTGTGGTAAGGGTCTCTCCCTAATGACCTCCATGTTTTTCTCAAGCCCAGAAATTATCCTTACCATTGTTACTTTAAATTCGCCACCAGGCATATTACTTGTATCTGTTCGATTAGATCTCTGACTGTGACCTTTTCTCACCCTTTCTTTTGGGATGAATTCCTCCATCTTGACATTTTGTCTAGGTCTCTGTCTTCTTTTCTATGTTGGAAAAGCCTGTTAAGTTTCCTGCTCCTGAGGGTAATGGCTCTATGAAGAAGAGGTCATATGGTCTTCGGGGCCTGACACTTAGGGAGCGTCTCTGGTATGTGCTGCGTGAGCTCTGCTGCTGTGTCTTGACTGCTCTGTTCTTCAGGTCAGTCATCCGCAGAGGTTCTTCTTGCCTGCAGTGGGCAGTGCTTTGTCCTTGGCCAGCATGTGGCAACTTTGAACGGGATGTACTCTGTTCTGCCTGCTAAATGAGACCTGCTGTTATTTCCACTAGAACTGAAGCCCTGGAGACTCTACGGTCAGTAGACATGGTGCGTAAGGGGGTTTCCACCAGTCTTCAGGGGAAAGGGCCCGCTGCACTGGGCCTCGGGAACACTTGCTCAAGAAAAGGAGTCCCAGCAGAGTGCACGGGGTGGTACTTGGGGTAGACAGGGTAGACAACCAGTGTTGGCACCGTGCTGTTTACTGAAGTTGGTGTATGCTGGGCGGGGGGGGCGGGGAGGATGGCACCAGCCAATTTCTTTGTCCCTGGAGGTGGGCGGGGGGGGGGGGGTGTTCCATGCTTGCTGCTCTCAGGGAAGCATCCCCTGAAGACTGAATAATTTCCCCTCGTGTGTCACAGGCATTTTTCAGATCGCCGTTTTCACAGTCTGTCCCTAGAGTGTTTGCCTACCTGTAGCAGTGCAGTGAACCTTGGACTGTATCCCAGCAAAGTCTGCTGATTTTTAAAACTCCAAACATCAGGGACATGCTGTGGCAGGGACTGTCGCTGGTCTTCTGGGAGGGTCTTGCTGTGCCGGAGAGCAAAGCAGGCTAAAGAGTCGGTTCAGGTTAGCTGCTCCCGGTATGTGTCCTTGCGCAGATGCTAAGGGGTAGTGGAAGGAAATGGTGCCCACTGGCTCTCTTGTCCCCGGAGAGGTGACTCTGAGATTGCTACCTCTCACAGATGTACTCCAAGGAGACGTCTCTTCCGGTGTGCTTTAGGGGATCCTTAGGGTTGTTTGCCTGTTTCTTTCAAGGAGTAGGGAAGTGCCCTCTGGGTTCTAACCCAGCCAAGTCTGCCAACCACCAAAAGTCTAGTCTTTACGCCCTCTGGTGGCAAAAACTTGCAAAAATCGGCCCCTCTCATCTTTCCAGCCAATGGCTTGGGGGAAGCGTTCTCTTTGTGTGTATCCCCGCGTTCCCCCACTACCACCTACTGGACTCTCTCTGCAATCAGGGCCCCCTCTCCTCCACAGCATCCATGATCTGTTTCTCCCCCCAAACCACATCTCTGCACTTTGTAGCTTCCTCAGTGTGGCCTCTTCTGTCCCTCTGGTTGTTCAGTTTGTTCTGTCGGTCCTCAGGTTGATTTCTTGGGTATTCAGAATGTTTTGATAGTTACCTATTTGTGTTCAAGGGATGAGGCAAGCCTAATGTCCTCCTACTATCTTACCGTCTTAGTTCCTCCTCCCTATAAGTCTTCCAGTCCATGACCATATTATAACAAATATGTCTCATGTACTAACTTACGGTTATCTATAGAGGTTTTGAACAGATTTTGATTTCATTTGATCCTTAGTTACGTGATAATTTTGAAGCTATTAGTGGTATTTTAAAAAATATAGTTTCTTGGTTTGTTCATTTACTTTTTGCTGGTATACAGCCATTATATATCATATATTATTTTTGTGGGTTGTATGTTTTGTTAAATTCTCTTATTAATACTAAGGGTTTATTTGTAAATTCTTTTGGATTCCTTAGTTAAGCAATCATGTCACCTGTGAATAATGACAATTCTTTTTAATTTCTGCAATTCATTTTATGCTAAAGAAATAGTTATCGCCTTCCAGAACAAGTAGCCAACTAGTTTTACTAATATTTGTTATACGTTAAAGTTTGTTTTTATTGGGGCGCCTGGGTGGCGCAGTCGGTTAAGCGTCCGACTTCAGCCAGGTCACGATCTCGCGGTCCGTGGGTTCGAGCCCCGCGTCGGGCTCTGGGCTGATGGCTCAGAGCCTGGAGCCTGTTTCCGATTCTGTGTCTCCCTCTCTCTCTGCCCCTCCCCTGTTCATGCTCTGTCTCTCTCTGTCCCAAAAATAAACAAACGTTGAAAAAAAGTTTGTTTTTATTTACTTCATCTGCCCCACTGATTTGTTGATTCTTGTACCAATTACTGTTTTTTTAGGACTCTTAAATTGATGTAGCAGAGTTTGTGCTTTAAAAGCCAGGTCTCCTGTAAACGGAAGGTTCAGAAATTAGAGCCATATTCAAGATTGTTTTTAAGTCATTGGTAAATATTTTCTGAATCCCATAATGACCTAAAATGTATCCATTTTCCATTGGTGCTTCGGATTTTATGACTTCGTGGCTATGAAATTACTAATTTCTAGGGGTCGGGTGGTGCAACTTTTCTGGGAAAAGGTGCGGCATGTAATCCTGTCCTTTGTGAAGAAGAAACAGGTTACTTGCCACCGTATCCATCCAAGGAGAGTGTAGCCACATTGGTGAAGGGCATAAGCCTAGCACAGTGAGTGCACAGTGCAGGCATCAGTATTCTTGCTGGCTCTATTTAAGGGAAATTTGGAATTGTGAGCTTTGTTATTTGTTCTCTTTATAACCAAATGGAAGCTATCATTCAATATTATATCAATATTATATTATTAACATAATCTGTTGGGAGTAATCAAAATCATTACCATGTTCTCATTGACTCGCAGAAGATTTGAGAAGTATATTAATTATTTGGTAAAGGTTTTCTAATCGTTTTCACGAAAGAGGCCGAGTTTCAAGGCCACCTGGCTGTCTTTGAAGTTTCAACTTACAGAGGCAAAACATTTGTTTTCCTGTCCAAATATGACCCCCATCCACTTCCTTATCAGGCTGTGTAATAGAATGCATGGCAGGTTTGGATAAGCTCGGGAAATGGTATTGACTGGAAACCACACATTTTGGTTCAGAGATTTCCTCCTTTTAAGATGTGGTTAACGCTAGACGTGAGAAGGCAGTACTATGATTTCTGAGTGTTGGGAAGTATATTTCAGGCTTTGCCTCCTGCCAGAGACTGTTGGGTTGCCATTGCCCCTCAAAGCTATCTTTGAAGTCACAAATGTCTTCTGGTGCTGTAGAAGGAGATCTTTTTAGACGTCCCACATGGTCTTCATCCAGAGAGAGCAACTTTGTTCTACCTAACAAATATGCCATGGGCAGTGGCCAAGAGCTCACTCCCTTCCTTAGCTCAGAGTTTTGTTTCCAACCCACTGTCGTGGGACAGTTAAGAAGAGGCAAAGGAAAGGTATAAAGAATTTTTATTATAATTTCATTGCTCTTGACTTGGTAGAGAGAACATCATAATAGAGTTTTCTTAATCTGACATCACTGTTTCAATGCTGGAAATCCAAAATCACGGGTTCAGTACTGGAAGTGAGCTTTTGACTCATTTTCTAGTCTAATTATTTTAGCTCTTTTCTGTCCCCTTTTTTTGTGTGCCAGAAATGTAATTGTCTTCCTAGTAATTTCTGAATAACAAACATATTAGCACACCTGTTTTTATCTCTTTCCATTGTACACTAATTAGCTATTTTACTGAATGCTAAGTGGAACATTAAATTCTGAAGACCTCTCTAAAACAGAAGAAACATAGTGACAGTATCCTCATGGTATGGCCCCAAAACCAAGAATTTGACTTATTTTGATTGTACTTATATAAAAAAACAGTAAGCAAACAATCAAGATGATTAGTTGCTAAGACTATATTCCCAAATGCCAGTTTAGATGTGTTGCTTGGAATCCAAAGGTATTTTTTCTTTGTTGTTGGAAAGTGCCTCCTCAATCATACCAAATCATAATTATGTATTGTTTCAGGTTGAAAGATTAGCTATCGATCATATAAACTACCTGAGATCTCCGCCCACTAAGGAGATCTGTTAAATTATTATTTATTTCAAGCATTCTCACTTGGATTTATTCTAAAATAAATAGAAGTGAAAAAGTATTATATAAACTTTACAAGGAACATAGGAAGACTATTGACATGGGAAATTCGGCAGAACCGTAGCAAGGCATCACAGTGAGGTATTTATGCCTCATTTTCTCTTTGTGAATAAATAATTCCTCAGAATGGTACTGCTTCCATAGAGATATTGAGATGTTCCTATTGTCTACCTTCATACTATATTTTGCCTTGGTGACACTGCTTTGGTTTTTTTGTTTTTTTGTTTTTTTTTTATGACAGGAAGAGAACTCAGCATAGAATTTTAGAGTGAGAAGGAACATTAAGGGCATCTCATCCAATCACTCACCCACAGTGGTAATTTCTTTAACCATATCCATATCCATACCATGTGGCCACCCATGTTGTCTTACATGGCAGGATTCCTTCTTTTTTTAAGAATGGAGAATATCCCATTGTGTGTATGTGCCACATATCATGGGTCCAATCATCTGTTGATATTTATCTGGATGGTTTCCATACCTTGACTACTGTGAAAAACGCTGAAATGAACACAAGGGACGTATATCTCTTTGAATTCCTGATTTCATTTCTGGATAAATACCCAGTAGTGGCTTTGCTGGATCATATGGTAGTTATGTTTTTACTTTTTGGAGGAACTTCCACACCGTTTGCCATAGTGGCTATTCTAGCTCCATCGAAGCGTTGCATAAGAGCTCCCTTTTCTCTACATCCTAGCCAAAACTTATTTTTCCTGTCTTTTTGGTAATAGCCATCCTAACAAGTGATGGAATGATATTTCACTGTGGTTTTGATCTGCATTTCCCTATGCTTGGAGACATTGTGTACCTTTTCATATACCTCTTCACCATGTGTATGTTTTCTTTGGAGAAATATTCAAGTCCTTTTCTCATTTTTTAATCAGGCTATGATTGTTTTTAATGTTATTCAGTTATATGAGTTCTTTATGTATTTTGGATATTGACTCCATATTAGTTTGCTTATTTTCTGCTACTCCATTTTTTTCACTTTACTGATGATTTCTTCTGTTGTATAGAAGCTTTTTGGTTTGATGTAGTCCCACTTATTTATTTTTAGTTTTGTTGCCTGTGTGTCTGGTGTCCAATGCAAGAAATCACTGCCAAGACCATTGTCGAGTTTTTCGCTCTATATTTTCTTCAAGGAGTTTTACGTTTACGGTTTGAGCTCAATTTGTGTTAATTTTTGTGTATAATATAAAAGTCTAATTTCACTTTTTTTTTTGCAGGCAGATTTCCAGTTTTCCCAACAGTATTTGTTAAAGAGACTATCCTTTATCCATTGCTTTGTCTCTCTATTCTGTTTCATTGGTCTATATGTCTGTCTTTATGCAAGCACCACACTGTTTTAATTACTGTAGCTTTGTAATATATTCTGAAATTAGGAAGTGTGATGCCTTCGGCTTTGTTCTTGTTTGAGGTCATTTTTGGCTATTCAGCATCTTCTGTAGTTCCAAATGAATTGTAAGATTGTTCTTCTATTTCTATTAAAAATGCCATTTGCATTTTGATAAGTATTGCACTGAATCTGTAGGGTGCTTTTGGTAGTACGGACATTTCGACAATATTAATTCTTCCAATCCATGTACATGGGGATGTCTTTCCATTTATTTGTGTCTGCTTTCATTTTCTTCATCAGTGTTTTCTAGTTTCAATGTACAAGCCTTTTATCTTCTTGGTTAAGTTCATTATGTTAAGTGAAATAAGCTAGTCATAGAAGGACAAATACTATACTGCATTGTTTTACTTATATGAGTTATCTGGAATAGTCAGACTCATACAGCAAGAACACAGAATGGTGGTTGCCAAGGGTTGGGTGAGGGCACAGTGGGTAATTGTTTTCATTGAGAATAAAGTTTCTATTATGAAAGATAAATAGATTCTAGACATCTCCTGTGTAACGCAGTACCTATAGTAAAGAATATGGAATTGTATGTTGAAAAATGTGTATTGAAATAATTTCTAGGCCCAAGAGGGACCTGCCCCTGCCTGGAGTGCCACATCAGTGAGTCAAAACTTAGATGACTTTTCCATTCCTATAAATGTAATGTATTTGGATAAGCACAATGGAGAAACTTCTGGATAAATACCCAGACAAATATCATATGACTTCACTCATACGAGGAATTTAAGACACAAAACAGATGAACATAAGGAAAGGGAAGGAAAAATAATATAAAAACAAGGAGGGGGACAAAACAGAAGAGACTCTTAAATGCAGAGAACAAACTGAGGGTTGTCGGAGGGGTTGTGGGTGGGGCATGGGCTAAACGGGCAAGGGGCGTTGCGGAAGACACTTGTTGGGACGAGCACTGGGTGTTATACGTGGATGACAAATCGCTGGATTCTACTCCTGAAATCATTATTGCACTAGATGCTAACTAACTTGGATGTAAATTAAAAAATAAAAATAAAAAATATACAAAAAAGAGGGGACATCAATTTGATACGTAAATTTTGAAGTAAGGTAAAGAGTAAGATTATGTCCGATAATGTGAGGTTTCAAAACAATATTGATGAGGAGTTTAATGCCAAAATTTTTGCCATATTTAACATCTGTAACATATTTCTCTATATTGTTTAAATATCCCAAACAATAAATAAATAGCTAGAATAAAAACATTACCTAAAATCCCATCAAATTAGTCAAAAGCATCTTTAAGTTTACTCTTAGCGATAGAGAACAAACTGATGGTTACCAGAGAGGACGTGGGTGGGGGGATGGGTAAAATATATGATGGGGATTAAGGTATGCACTCTAAAAAAAAGGTTTTTTTTGATGTTTATTTTTGAGAAAGACAGAGCGCAAGTGGGGGAGGGGTGGAGACACAGAATCCGAAGCAGGCTCCAGGCTCTGAGCCATCAGCACAGAGCCCAACGCGGGGGCTTGAACTCACAAACTGTGAGATCATGACCTGAGCTGAAGTCGCTTGCTTAACCAGGCTGAGCCACCCAGGCAGCCCTAAGGTATGTACTTGTCATGAGCATAGAATGACGTAGGGAATTACTGAATCACTATATTGTACATCTGAAACTCCATATAAGACTGTAGGTTAACTATACTGGAATTGAACTAAAAGCATCATTAAATTTGATTTTGATGTCCACAAATGAGAAAAAATGTAATATTCTTAGAAATTGACACTTATTAACTTAACCACTATTTTCTGAATGACCAAGAGGCCGTTTCTTCCTCACCTCCCAGGTTTGTTCTGCCAAATAGGTAAAATTGTTTTTGGTAGCAAGTAACATACTGTCCGACTATATCGGCTAAACAATAAGGCTTACCCTTCAATTTCACATGAGAATCAAAGATTCAGGCCATTTTTGGGTTGGCTACCAAACAATTACATCAGAGGTCCAGGGAGACAATATATATGCGCTTCAGGACCTATCCCCACCCTCCCTTCTGGCCAGGAGATCTATAAAGAGGGTTAAGTTATAGTATAACTCATCTAGGGGCATACTGGGTCTGATAGGGGAGGAACAGGTCATACTTCACAGCAGGTACAAGGACCTAGATAGCATGTACTGGGGGACCGCTAGAAATTCTGATGGTGCTTGGTCAAAGTGGCCAGAACATAAAACATAAGAGAGAAGGAGGGAGTTCATTGTTCTGGGAGGACTCTCCCCAGATAATGGATTTATCATCTTATCACAAGTTCCAGAGATGGTACAGGCTCAGTGGTAGGACGGCTGCTAGAAACATGAAAAAACGCAAGGACCCAGGCTTGTCAAGACACCAAGCAGTCTCTGAGCAGTTGGTGTGTTAGAAAGGGTATGCCGTGTAAGACTGGAAGGTTCGTAGATGATTAGGTTTTATGGGCTGGCCCAAACAATAACCATTTACTAAAGTCTTGTCTTATGCAAAGTGTTGGCAAGGAGCATCATTAAAATATTCAATGATGGCTCTCTATAAGCCAAGGCTGATTGGGAAGAGGCCATTACGGAACTAGACTCATCAATAACAAAGGGGATAATAGAATCCTGCAATAATGGAGGCCAAGAGGTGACACTTAATTTGCCGAATTTCCTGAAACCCACCATTATAATGAGGTGTAGGGTCAGAGTGGTTGCCAAGGATGACGGACCTGCAAAGAGATGATTGATAAACCCAGATAAGACAGATGGGTACTACTCATTTTGCATTTCAGAAGAAATCAGGCATGGATGGCCAGGAGTCTGAGGGCAGTCACTCCATGAAGTCACATTCACTTTCCCAGTTTCTGTACTTGAGTCAGTTTTTAGACTTAGAATCTATTAACTGAAGAGGAAGCTGGATCCTTAGGAGGAAGGAATTTGCAACACCATGATAAGCATCGATGGTTATGACTGCCCTAATCCTTCCCCTAGGAGACCTAAGGCTATTTACACAGGTAACTGTTAGCTGGTGAAAAGGGAGTATCTGGACGATTCCAACATAGGATCTGGTTTACCTGTGAAATCCAAAGACCCAAAAAGTCATCATAGCCCCTCTGCTAGAGTAGGGGTATACAGAAGCTAGACAAAAATTGCAGTCTCGGCTAAATTCCTGCTTAAATGGATCCACTGGGTTTGCAGTCCCACCTGATGATCATTTCTCCGTTCTCGAATGTGTATCTGTGATTCACATACTTAGTAGTTGGTGCAGTCCCCACCTTGGGTTCTTGACCTATGAATTTGGTGCTACTTTAGTAGGGAAGGCCAAGAGATAATCTCTGATTACCCCCTGCCTACAGCCAATATAATCAATCAAAAATAATATTGTCTTCCAAGATGGAATAGGTGTACAAGTTAGATTCATTGGTGGTGACTGGTCAGGGGCCTTGAAGAAAAAAAATTGGAAAATTAGGAGAAGGAGGTCTGGGGTGGGGGAAGTAGGATATACATGTGGGAATGGAACAAAGTATGTTCTATAAAAAGCATCCACTACTAAACAACTGGGTTGACAGGATGATTTGGCCACATGATCATCAGCCTTTGTCATCGGCCACTCCAGTACGGGTGTGATAGGTACATACATGAAAGGGGGAGAGTGGGAGAGAGAAGTTATGCATTGGCCCACCAGTATGGGTTTGCACTTAAAAAGGCTTATTTAAGTTCTGCAGTCATGGAGGGTTGAATTTGCCTGTAACAGAGACCAACACTGAATTGGTACAGTCTCATCCCACAGAGAGACCAACCACTGCTCAGTGGCAAGTTGACTATATCAAATCCCTTCTACCCTCGAAGAACCAGAGAGCTGTTCTAACAGGAAAAAACACAAGCTCCAGGGAGAGATTTGCTTTCTTGCCTTCAAGGTCTCAGCTAAGATGACTATCTGAAGGGTTTGATCCACTGCGTCCCACATAATGTCACAGTAGACCAGAGGATCTGCTTTGGAGCAAAGGGTATATACGAATGGGATCATGAAAATTAGACCCACTGGTTTATTGCCCAGAAACTGCTGTCCTTATAAAACACCATAGCAGCATCCTGATGGTAGAGTTAAAGGGACAACTTGAGGGAGACACTCTATGAAGATGGGGTGACATTTGCCGGCTCTACATGTGCACCCTGAATCCAAGACTTTTATCGGCATGGTATTCCCACTGAAAATAATGTTGGTGGGGCGCCTGGGTGGCACAGTCGGTTAAGCGTCCGACTTCAGCCAGGTCACGATCTCGCGGTCCATGAGTTTGAGCCCCGCGTCAGGCTCTGGGCTGATGGCTCAGAGCCTGGAGCCTGTTTCCAATTCTGTGTCTCCCTCTCTCTCTGCCCCTCCCCTGTTCATGCTCTGTCTCTCTCTGTCCCAAAAATAAATAAACATTGAAAAAAAAAATTTTGAAAATAATGTTGGGGTACAGGAACCAAGGGGTGAAGGCAGGAACAGCCCCACTTGCCATCATTCAAAGTTTATGCTCTCCTTCCCTTTAACTCTGGGCTCTGGACAGTTAAAGGTCCTGGCCCCTAAAGGGACTGTACTTCGCCATAGGACAGCAAGAGTGCTATTGAACCACAAGCTACAACTGCTGCGTGGCACTTGAGATCATGGGTTGCGGGGCTAGCAGACAGGAGGAAAAGCCTCCATCTTGGCAGGATTATTGACCCCAATCATGGAGCAGAGGTGGGATGCAATTATAGAATGGGACAGGGAAGAATATCTGTTGCACTCGGGTGACCCACTTGTATGCCTCTTAATGCTTCTTGATCGATTGTGACTGTAATTGGACAAGTATAGTGATCTCAGCTTAAGCAGAGCACAGCGACTATGGGCTCAGACCACTCAGGAATGAGGGTTTGAGTCACACCATCATGTCATCTACAGAGACCAGAGGAGGTAATAGGTGAGGGCAAGAAGAATCCAGAATGAAGGGCAATGGGCATTAGTCCCGAGAGAAGACCAGTTGCGTCAGTAGAGCTGTGGTTTGCCCTACTAAGCTCTCTTTGCCTTCTAAAGAAGCGATGCCCTCTGGAATCCTGGAGAAGACAGTCCCACGTGGATATGACAGAAATCCAAGTGACACAAAGGGGGACTGTGGTGGCACAGAGATGTTCTACCCTGACCCTTCCGTGAGGAAGCACTTGTTTGTCCAGCTGTCAACAGGAGCTTCCAGATAGCAGTTCCTTAGGGGTCTGTCTCAGCCGAAGAGAGCCGCTAACCCACGCACACACCCTTCTGGGGCACTTGTTTCCGATGACGGCGCGGGAGGAAAGAGATTGGCTGTTTTGGCCCCCCTCAGGACAGCTCTTCGCGGCACGTGTGCTTCAGGGTCTGTGTGGGGTAGGCGGAGGCTTTGCTGGGCTACAGAACAGGATTTCTCCCTATGCCCAATCCTGTATCCTCCTCAAAATGCCACCCCCGAAAAGGTTTGATATCTAATACGTTAATACGTTGCAAACCAACTTCTAGACAACAGAGCCTGGGACAATGGCCTTAGCATGATAGCACCACAGGGAATGAACCAAAATGGCTGAAGAAGACTTAGCATGTGTTCTTATCAAAGTAACTCTCTGAAAAGTTTAGCATTGTAAGGGTTAGCATGCCTCCATTTAAACTGAAATACACACACACACACACATATATATATATGTATATGTATATAGCACTGGATAATTTCTTTGGGGCCATTTACCTCTAGGCAAGTAAACAAAACAGGCTTGAATGTGAAGGCATGGTTTGGATTTCTCTAGATCTTTCTGACAGATTTGATCAGCCACTGTAGAATGGGTACTCAAGTTAGAATTCTAGGCCAGTGTTAATCTCAAGAATTTCCCCTAGTATTTACAATTGAAGAAACGAGATGAAATTGGACCCTTAAGCGAATAAGCTTTTGAAGGGCATTCACTTAACCCTGGGGGCAAAATTTTATCATGATAGAGGGAAGAGGAGCACATGGGGTCAGGCAGCCCAGCCTCCAATTGTGAGTAGATATGCAGACAGCTAGACTCTCTGCCATTGTGAAGGCTTCCCCAGGCAGGTGGAGAAGAGCCTTTGCTAACTCATTCTTGTGTGCAACCTTCCTAGCAGCTTCTTGGTCCCGAACGTAAGGACTCTCAATTCCAGTTATATGGAGCTCAGGGATATGGGGAGCTGCTTGTGGCTGACAGAAATAGTTGTGCCAGAGGTTGTTGAATGCAAAAACAGTTAAAAAAAAAAAAAGGAGAAAAAGTAAAAAAGAAACTAGGAAAGAAAGCTAGATTATCTAGAGTATAAACTAGGATGAACCATTAGGGGAAAAAAAAGAGAGATACGGAAGGAAACAACAAAGTATATTCATAATTGAAATATTTAATATCTGTTTGTTGTTTGAAGCAGAGGGATGGTAGGAAGGGACATTATTACAAGAAATTTTTCTCGAGTATTTTGATATAAGGATGTATATTATATATTGATATAAGGGTATATCAAGTAAGCTTATCTTATTTTTCTCTTTTTAATAATTTATTTATTTTCTGATTTACATCCAACTTAATTAGCATATAGTGCCACAGTGATTTCCGGGGTAGATTCCTTAATGCCCCTTCTGCATTTAGCCCATCTCCCCTCCCACAGCCTCCCCTCCCCTGTCCAGCAACCCTCTGTTTGTTCTCCATATTTAAGAGTCTCCTATGTTTTTGTCTCCCTCCTTGTTTTTCTATTCTTTTTGCTTCCCTTCCCTTATGGTCATCTGTTTTGTCTCTTAAAGTCCTCAGATGAGTGAAGTCATATGATATCTGTCTTTCTCTGACTAATTTCATAAGTAAGCTTATTTTAAACAATGCTATCTGGTAAGGATAGAGCTATTTTAAGGGCAAGCATTTACTTATGTCATCAAAAGACTTGCAATTTACAGTGGAGTGTGATTAAGATATTATATCAAGCCTGGGATGATTCCTGTTTGCTGCTAATTAATATTTTTATGCAGTCTTGAGGCATGTTTTGTTTATTTAGTTGTACCGTCGTTATGTTCTCCTTAATCCTGACAGTCTCCAAGGGGCGATGAAAGGGGACAGGCGATCATCACTTCTGGAAGATTTGTGCTCCAGAGCAGCGTCACGTGACTCCAGGTGGCAGGGACAGAACTGGGAAGAGTTAGTCCTCGGGAGCTACCGGGTCAGTTTTTGTTCACGGCACTCGTGGCAGTCGGGGTGGTGGGTAAGGTGACAGAAGGTGAACCCGGGACATTCTGGGGAATTCAGAGTTTGTTACATAAATGGGGAGAAGAATAAATGATATTAAAATTGTCAAAAGAATGAATAAATTTTCTACACAGAATATGCATTTAAATGGACATATATTAGGATCTTTTATATTTTATGGATTTATATTTACATATTCATTTCTCTGGGTACGTATGTGTGTAGGTTCGACGGTAAAGATACTGATGGGGCAGCACCTTTGTAAATGTATACTTTGGACCACAAAAGATCTTTAAGGAAAAAAACAACTCAAAGCATTAATGGCACCAACTGACTTTCTGCCAGTTTGAGGGGTTTACATGGTTTAATGTTCAACCATTAATGATAATCATGACAAAATAACTTGAGTGAAGAGTTTCTGCTCTACCATTTACTAGCTGTGTGATATTTTGAAAATTTCTTATTTCACCTAGCCTGGGGTTCTCATAAACATCAAGGGACAACCTGTACCTTCTTAGCCTCCTCCATGGCAAATTTCCTTTATCTTCAGAATGGTAAGTATCAACTTAAAAATATGTATATGTAAATATTCAAGGAGTAAGAAGAATTGTATGTATAGTATATATAATTATATATAATTGATAATTTATATAGACAATTGTTCATTATATATTAGAATAATTATATATATATACATATACATATGTATACATATATACATATGTATATATGTATACATACATATATATGTATACATACATATATACATATATACATATACACATATGTATACATGTATACACATGTATATATGCATACACATATGTATATATGTACGTATACATATATGTATATATGCATGTATACATATACACATATGTATACATGTATATATGTATACATGTATGTATACATGTATACATATACATATGTATACATATGTGTATATGTATACATGCATATATACATATATGCATACATACATATATACATATGTATATGCATATATACATATGTGTATACATATATGTATGCATACATATATACATATATATGTATGCATACATATATACATATATACATATGTATACATATGTATATATGTATATATCTCTAACATTTGAAATCTGGAGTCAAGATATGTACAAAACTATTAATACTATTTCCTCTAGGTAGTGGAATGGGTTAAGGGAAGAACATTTTTACTTTTCATTCCTTTCTTTGCTGTTGTAATTTTTTACTAAGTATAGATATTATTATTCTAATATTGAAAAATAAGCAATAGCCTGTCTCAGGCTTTGGTATTTTCCCAACTTGATATTGTCCCAGGGAAAACAGGTCAATAGCACATATATAAACAGGGCAGTGTTCACAGAACCTGAGAAATTTGTTTTGGACAAGCCATAATACAACTTACTTGGCCATAATACAACTTACCTGTAGCTTTGCCTGTGGATTACGGAGGATAATCAACTAAATATTTTAAAATTATTACTAATAGTATAACTTGTTTATTTTGACATTTTAAACTTGCAGAAAAGATGCAAGTATAATATGAAGATTTCCTCTGTGCCTTTCACTTAGATTTATTAATCTTTTACGTTGGCCTTATTTGCTTTGTACCTCTTTATGCATACATGTACATGTATATATTTACATAAGTATACATAATATTAATACGTATATGCTTCTGGAATGCTGGAGATTTGAAGTGCAGAAACTGTGCCTCTTGACCTTTGAATGCTTTTGTGTATATTTCCTACCTACATAGAACTACAGTACAGTTATCCAAATAGGGAGAGTTGCCATTGATACAAACTTAGTATCCAATCCATATTCCATATTCATATTCTGCTAATTGTCTCCATATATCACTTATAACTATTTCCCCAAGACCAGGATCCAATTAAGAGGTACGTATTGCATTAAGTTGTCATTCCTCTTTATTCTCCTTCATCTGGAACAGTTTCTCCGTCTTTGTCTGTCATGATCTTGACATTGTTGAGGAGAACAGGACATTTACTCTGGAGAATCTCTTTCAGCTTGGCTTTGGTGTTTCCTCACTTTGATTCAGGGAAAAAATTTTTTTTTGTTTTTCCCTGAGAAATGCTGGAAAGAGGATGTTGTGTTCTCGGTCTATCACTTTCTAAAGCATCAATGGGTGATCACTTGGTTTCTATGGTGTCAGTAGATTTCTTCACTGTGAAGTTCCTACTTTTCTCCTTGTAATTAATATGTCATTTGTGAGGAGATACTGTAAGCCCAAGTGCATATCTTTTTTCTCATTGTGATGATCTCCTAATTTTAATGCCCATTGAAGATTGTGGCCTGACACGATTATTACTTTGGTGGTTGCCGAACGGCGGCATGCCATTTCATTCCTTCTACGTTTATTGGTTGGCATTCTTCTGTAAGGAAGAGCTATTTCTTTTTCCACTGTATTTATTTATTCACTTGTTTATTAATATCTGTATAAGCATATGGGTTTTTATTTAATTCAACCAGCTATAAACTGTTCTATTATTGTTCTTTCGTTCTTAAGACTTTATTTTTCAGAGCAGTTTTAGGCTCGCAGCAAAACTGAGTGGGAGGTACAGAGATTGCCCACATACCCCCGCCCCATTCAAGCATAGCTTCCCCCATTATCAATACCCCCACCGGGGTGATGCATTTATTGTAGTTGATGAGCCTATACTGACACATCATTATCACCCGAATCCATAGGTTACATTAGGGTTCACTCTTGGTAGTATAAATTCTATAGGTTTAATGACAAATATTTAATGCCATGTATCCACCATTATAGCAGCATGCAGACTGGTGTTGCTGGCCTAAAAATCCTCTGTCTTCTGTCTGTTCATCCCTTCCTCTCCCTGTAATCCCCGGCCAACACTCATTTTTTCACCGTCTTAATGGTCTTTTCCAGACCATTCCAGAATGGTCGTATGGTTGGAATTGCATAGTATGTAGTCTTTTCAGACTGACTTCTTTCATTTAGTAATATGCATTGAAGTTTCCTTCATGTCATTTCATGGCTAGAGAGCTCATTTCTTCTTAGCACTGAGTAATATTCCATTGTCTAGATGGATCACTGTTTGTTTATCCACCCACCCACCCACTGAGGGACATCTTGGTTGCTTCCAAGTTTTGGCAATTATTGTTTGTTTTATGCTCAAATTATGCAACGTCTGGTCAATGGTAGTCGCTTCAGCTGTCCCTGGGTCCTTTTGATACAGTCCCAGTTTTCATTTGTTTGTTTGTTTTTGTTTTTGTTTTGTTTTTAGCATTTCCTTACTTTCTGGTACAATAAGATATTTTAAGCCTTTCTGGTATTTTCCCTGTCCCAGTCCTATCTCTCCAAGAAGCATTGCTTTCTTTTATTGCAAAATGGCATTACTCCCACCATCTGGGTACTAAATGTGTTCGCTGCTACGAGAATGTCACAGCTTCTAGGACCTCTTGGTGGATAAAGAAAACACAGGCACACAGACACAGACACAAATATACTCATACACACATGGACACACACACTCGCATATACATACACTCACACGTACACACACATACATAATACACACAGGCACAAAGCACACTTGTATATTTAAATACTTATTTAAAAATCCAGTCATACTCATATGATACTTCCATTTCCTCCTAATTTAATACCCCAGAGTTCATTCTGTTCTCTCTCTTTTCTATGTGTGTGACTGGCCGTGTGGAAGAGAGAATGAAATCAACGTACGGAAAAGCAAACTAAAGCTGGACAACGGTTCTTGGTGACAACACAATCCCTGACTGCAGTTGCCCTGAACCTGCTCTGCACCTACCTTTCCTCGGGTTTTTGAAAATTCCAGGAAGATGCTTAACTAGCTTGGTTGGATGATAGTCTTTGGAAACTAGGATAGCATTGACTAATGCTGCAATGAAGGACAATCCGGTGCACGGTCATTGATGTGTCCTCCCCTGTTCTGTCTCCAACAGTATTGGAATGTAACTCACTAAGTTTGACCCTCGTGCTATTTTACTGTATCTGCCTGCAGGGGTGAGGAGACTATAGATATTACGATGTGGTGCTGAGTCTTTTAGGCATGTAATAAAGTGTAGTCCCTGTGAACACGCGGAGTTAGGAATAGAGCCCCATTTACAGATAAGGGAGTTGGGGTTTAGGGAAGTGAACAAAGTTCTTTGGGCCACACACGTTGGAATGAAATCGTTGGCCTCTGGAAAACTCTTGGTTGTCTTGCCCACACAATGTCACCTCTTCCGCAACTCTTTACTGTGTGAATTAATTGGACAATTGGTTCTGAGTCCTGCACACGCCCATCTACACTCGGGTTGAGGCAACAGACTTCTCAACGCTTGTCAACTCTGTTGGTTCCTTCGGCACTTCGGAGAAATTTTAAATTAACTCATGTGAATTGCACTCACATAATAGTGGGAAGGAGCTGAAAAAAGTCTTGAGTCAAAGCTCTTGTATGCAAAGAATAATAAGTAAATTAGTTTACATTCAAAACTGGTTCTGGTTTCCCAGGGGGGAAGGATTACGTGCTAGTGTTCATAAATACTCATTAGCAAATGCTTCTTGTGGTATTATATACAAACAATAGTCATTATTTCCATCTAAACTTCTCATAGAGATGGCCCCTCAGAAAGTTTCTTCGGGGTGGGCCTGACTCCTACTGCTGGATTCAGATTCAGTCTCATGAATCAATTGTTCGTGCGTAGAGACGGCGATAATATTTCAAAGTTATTAGATAATGATCAAAACACTAACACACAATATTGTCAGGTAGGAATGAAATGTTTTATGTCCTTAGAAATAGCTCAGCTATTAGAATCCCAAGGCTCTGTGAACCCCCCATCTTGGCTACGCATGATGAAAGTAATCACTGTTGTTCTGTGCTTTAATGTGGGTAAGCCAGAGCAACAGTCCAGAGCATGCTGGGTAATGAGGCTTCGGGGTTCTTTGAACACCCTGTGAGCAAGCCTCTCCTCAGAGGACTTCGCCACATCAGACAGCTGCTGCCCTGAGCATCACGACTAACTTTGCAAAGTTACGGCGTTTCAAGTTTAAAAATGCAGGACTCGCATATATTAGCCCTTGTTCTATCCTCGTCAGAAATGAAGGAAACGCTTCCCCCGTCACATTCTTCAATCAGCAGCGGGCAGACACGGACGTTACTACAAGTGCAGATCTTCCGCCAGTGACATTTCATCTTATACCGTCATTATAATAACCCAGGGAAGCTATTTTAACTCTTTCCACTCTGCATGTGGGAAATGGGCTCGGGCACTCCTAAAGGGCAGACTCTGCACCTGAACCTGAACGTCTTTGACTCTGCTCAGCCTTTTAGGCAGAACTAAGCCACCACATATCCCAGTGGGCTCCTAACTGCCGGGTCTGTCAGGACTTGGGAACGTGGTTTCTGTATTAACTGGGTAACTATTTGGTCGATTGTTTTCAGGGCTGCCTATATTCTAATAATAATAATTGTATGGAATCGAGTATTTTCTGTCAAATGCTTATATAGTATGTAATTATTGTTACTTAGAAATCTTACCAAAAATTTGGTGTTAACAATAAGCAATACTGTGTGGTCAGGAATTGCTAAGAGGCTCATATATTTATTTCTTTTTTCTTTTTTTTTTTTAATTTTTTTTTAACGTTTATTTATTTTTGAGACAGAGAGAGACAGAGCATGAACGGGGGAGGGTCAGAGAGAGAGGGAGACACAGAATCCGAAACAGGCTCCAGGCTCTGAGCTGTCAGCACAGAGCCCGACACGGGGCTCGAACTCACGGACCGCGAGATGGTGACCTGAGCCGAAGTCGGACGCTCAACCGACCAAGCCACCCAGGCGCCCCTGAGGCTCATATATTTAAACCTGTCACGCCCCCGTGGATAGCATGGACTGCTGCTTGTTAGGATTTTATTATCCAAAATGAGTGAAACTGATATAACACGACATTCTTATATGATTACATATTACATTTGTTACATTTTCTGGTAACAAGATATGTAATAACATATATATGTAATTATACACATGCATAATAATAAAAATGCATAAAAGTAAATGTTATAGGTTTTGTCCCATTGCATAAATAAAGCTTAGCGCATTAGAAAGGATATTATTCCTATCCTGCCTAATTTTGAATAAGCAGTGTAACAGAAATCTTTTTTCAGACCGGTGATGGGGGAGAGTGCATATTATGTGCGTGTGTGTGTGTGTGTGTGTGCACGCGTGCTCAGGCATGCATATGGTGTGTTGACCCAACATCTCTCCCTGACCAGCTCTTTCTTCTTGTCTATACCACATTTTGTATTTGGATGGTTCTTAATACATCGAAATGGCAAAGTGCTACTATACAGATATTAAACACTAATGTTTTACCCTTGCAGAATGAAGATAATAAAGAAGAAAAAGATGCAACATGCTGATATCTCTCCTTAGCTCTGTGGCGTGTCTTTGACTATTCTAACTGGCCTTGATTTGAACTCAGTGAACTTTCAAACAAGCCACAAACAGTACGTTACTGTTTCCAACTAGTTTCTAAGATGCTTCTGCATCACGTGTTATAAAGGGAGCCTTTTCATTATGTGCTGTTCGGGTCTCAACATCATGACGTCCCAGCCTCTCTGCTGCACTGTTTTTCCCTCTAGATTCCTTACCCCCATCTCCCCCTCCAGGGCCTCCAGATCTACCTCTGTGGTCCGTTGCCTATCTGGGTGGCTGGTTATGACCTCAGTTTGAATGTGCTTTTTGGCTGTAAGTTTGGCAGTTTTTCTAGGTCACCACTCGCTTCTGGTATCAATCTACTGTCCCATCTTTGAACCACTAACTTGAGTCGGGCCATCTTCAGCTTCTCCTAAATCCTATGGGACCAGCAACCAGGCCCTTTGAATCAGAGAGACGCGATTCACCACTAACTTGACTGGACCGTTCTGGAACCCTGGACTCCTCCTCTCTCTGACCTCCGACTCAACTCTAATTTCCCTTCCACTGGACCTTTGGCCATTTTAGGACTTTAGGGGAGAGAATCTCAGCTCAAGTGACCTGCCTGGAAAGGTCACTCCCACCCCAGCCCCCTGACCTCTCGCACCAGAATGAGGTATGCCCTGTTGAATTTTCATTGTGAACTGGAGCCACCAAAGTGAGGTAAATTCTGAGGAGGGGTCCCACTTTCTTCCTTGCTTTGGCCCTTTTCTTTGCTGGTGCTGATAACAGGGTCGGTGTAGGCAACAGACATCACTTAGTATCTTGAAGGTGGGCCTAGTGAGACTGATGTGTCCTGTCCATGGGGGTCTGCAAATAAATATACCAACCATGAGTTTTTATTCAGTATTCCATAGAATCCAATAATACATTTATTTTTGAAATATAACTTGTATCGGTTAAACTTTTCATAATTGTTTTTCACGATTATATATTATATAGTTAGACATAGGTACAAAATAGTGTCACTTGGTTTCATCACAGGTCATGATCTCACCATTTGTGAGTGCGAGCTCTGCATCAGGCTCTGTGGGATTTTCTCTCTTCTCTCTCTGCCCCTCCCCCTGCTCTCTCTTTCTCTCAAAATAAATAAGTGAAACAACAGAAAGTTAAACAAAAATAGGTACAAAATATAATTCCATTTTTCAAAGTCTCTGTCAGTTATGGCCTCTCTTCAAACGGAGGATGCATGTAGTGTTTGAGGCACTTGGGCCTGTGCCCTCTGACTGGTCCCTTGGTGACTGGTTGACTGTGAACCAGGGCCCTTGTGGCGCTGAGTGGGGTAAAATTTCGGGATCACAGGTGTGCTCAGAGAGGGAAGAGGGGGCAGGAAGGAGGAGGGAGGAGGCCTGAGAACAAAATGGAACTCCCCCAATCATAAACCCCAAGAGCAGAGGCCTCTGGAGTCGGGAGAGGCCTCCGGAGCTACAGGGGCCTGGGTTCCGCACCTCAGCTCTGTGCAGCACGCGACTGCGGGCCACTGGCAGAGATGTTTTCTTTACTGGTGCTGATAACAGGGTCAGGGTAGACAACAGACATCACTTAGTATCTTGAAGGTGGGCCTAGTGAGACTGATGTGTGCTGCCCGTGTCTCAGGGCTGGTGTTGCTGGTGATGTTTTTTTCATCTGTAAAATCAGGACGCCATTTTATCTACCTCATAGAATTGTTTCGTGGGTCCAAAAAGATACCACAGGTCAAACGTCTGCCACCAGGGTGGTACTTTATAAACGATAAGTTTCATCAGTAGGACTATTAATATGGGGCTACAAGTCCTCAGAATACGCAAAGTGCTTAGTTAAGAAGCAATAAATAATGGCTGTTGCTTTTATTAGTAGAAATGACAACGTGAGTCCTACTATAGTGGCTAAGGGAGAAATTCAAGGACATAATTTGCAACGTATATTTACGATATGTGTGTGTGTGTATATACATGGATGGAGGCAGGGAAAAATTTGACTGGAAATGCACTTCACTGGCTCGGGGACTTGGCGCTGAGGTGGGCGCGGAATGGGGCACCGAGTCAGGAAGACGGGGGACAGACTGAGTAAAGGCCCCCGTGGCAGAGTTTCTAAAAATTCAGATGGACGAGTTTTGCTTCCCCAGTTGATTTTACTAACTTAAAAAATTCATGATGTGACAAGTTCTGAAACGGAGACCGCAAGACGGATGGTGTATATTAAGCGATTCAATCTGGCGTGACCTCAGGCAGAGCTTGTCCTTCGTAGCCTGTGTGTGTCTGTGCCTGCATGGGGCGGTGAGCCACTTGGGACAGCCGAGGGAAATCAGTGCCACTCATAAATGAATCCATCTGGCGCATGGGAAGGGCACATTTGGAGATGCCAGGATCTTTCCCATGGGGAGCAGTGTGGCCAAGTAACGTCCATCCGAGCCCCGAGCGCTGTCCAGCAGCTGAGAGAAGGCTGGCTGCGGCAAAGTGAATTCCTCTTGGGAGACAGTCCCCTCGCTCCTGTCCCCGTGTAAATGGCTGCATTTTGACAAAGCGAGTTAACACTTAGCGCACTCACCTATTTGAGCCACGGGTGCAAAAACTGCTACAGATGTTAAGAACGCTTGCTCTCTGATGGCAGGAAAATCTGAATCTAAATGCTGCCACGTTTGACAAGGAATGTTGGCTCTCTACTGAGAAAAAGCATAAATGCAGTGCAGTGTCTGAAGGCCTGAAAGTTGGAGGGGGGGTGTCAACATTGAAATAGATAGAATTTATCCTTCAGATAAATCTTAGTGTCATCATTTTGATCAAATCATCTCTGACACATAGCAACATGTGACGCAATGCATTATTTAGCCGATTTAGTAGGAAAACAAAGTTTTTTCAAAAAATCTTTTTTTAGATTTTTTAAAATTTCTTCTTGAGAGAGAGAGAGAGAGAGAGAGAGAGAACAAGCAGGGGAGAGGCAGAGAGAGAGAGAGAGGGAGACACAGAATCCGAAGTAGACTCCAGGCTCTGAGCTGTCAGCGCAGAACATGACATGGGGCTCAAATTCATGAACCATGAGATCATTGCCAGAACCAAAGTCGGACGCTTAACAGACTGAGCCACCTAAGCTCCCTCTGTTTGGTTTCTTCTTTTTAAAAAAAACTTTTTTTCTTAAATGTTTATTTACTTATTTTGAGAGATAGAGACAGAGCATGAGCAGGGGAGGAGCAGAGAGAGAGAGGGGGACGCAGAATCTGAAACAGGCTCTGGGCTCTGGGCTCTGGGCTGTCAGTACAGTGCCCGATACGGGTCTCGAACTCACAAACCGTGAGATCGTGACCTGAGCCGAAGCCGGACACTCAACCGACTGAGCCACCCAGGCGCCCCTGTTTGTTTCCTTCTTAATTCACTGTCAAGTAGGTACTGTGTTTGTGGGATCGGAGCTCAAACACTCAATAATGGGCTGTGTCTTTAAAATTTCATCGTGCAAATTTCATATTAGAAATATTTTTCCTTTGGGAAAGAAAATCACTTGTCCTCGTATTATTTCCCTGAACACGTATCCTAATGATAGTGATGCACCTGGGCGTTTCAGATAGAGGCAGATGGAGATCGGCCTACGATTCAGACCTCTGGGAGCAAGTGTGGGAGGCAGTTGGAACGTGACCCACGAGAATGTACCTGTAGCAGTGACAGAGGCATTTCTTAACGATTTCTTGTTTTAAGCAGAGAGAGTGGAGCACGTAAGCTTGGCATAAGAACACCTCTGAGTATTCAGCACGTTCTCTGTCCCATGGTTCAGCTCCAGGCACGCGTACCTGAGCCCGTCGAAAGAGGAACTGACGGCCACAGAAGTGTCTTTTGAGCGGGGGGGGGGACAAAAGGCAGCACTGTTTTGGAACCCGTGCCACTGAGTAGAGAACTTACTACATCACGGCTAGAGCAGGCTGTGAAGACCCGCAAATGTCATCAGTGGCCTGGAGGCCTTTGGCGAAGAGTCACCTCCAAACGGTTCAGTGTTCGACTCAGCAGATCGACTCGGCGGATCCAGGAGTGAGGTGGCAGGAGCAGCTGGGCAGCCGCGTGGTCTTTTTTGGGGACACCGAGGCTCACAGCGATCAGGAGCTGGGGGTTGACAGGGGCCACATGGTGAACAGCACATGGCCGGTGGAGGGGTATTAAATTTTGGATTTTGAGCTAAGCCAGGTAAGGGGTGGGGACGTCTAGGCAGTAACACCCTGGATCGAAAGGAAAACAGCCTGGCAGCCTCTTTCGGAGTTAGCAATACCAGCCAGGTGCCTGGGACCCGCCACCCGCCCATGGCTTCCACAATCCCTCCCCCGCACATCCCCCTTTTGCTTTGCACGTGCGAGTCTCCAGAGACATACTCACCTACCAGTGGTCATTCTCAGGACTCATCTTCTTTGATTTCTCTGTGGCATTTGAATGCGTTGGCCCTCCTTCCTTCCGGAAACTTTCCTATTTGGCTTTGAACTCACTGCCTTATACAGATCCGCCCTGTGTCCTTCCTTCCATCTGTCCTTCCCTTACCGGCTCCCAGACACTTTCTGTTTCAGGATTCTCTATTCAGGAAGCTGGGATCACCAGCATTCAGGCAGGTACCTAGTCTTAAATCTTAGAATCATCATCTGATACTTGTCCCTCCATATTTTTTCCAATCAGACTCTTCCTCCCTTTATACCTACCAGTTTACCATGTTGGCAGCCCATGCGTTTGCCTCCTACTAAGTCTCAATGACTATAAGCTCCCTCCCCTCCAGCACAAGCCGTGAACATGTAGATAATAGGCACTGTAGTGTTCCTGCCTTAGACGGTTCTGGCCTTCCCACTGCACTCAGCACAATGCCTTTTGAAACACAGGCACTCGACAAATGTTTGTGCAATGAATGGGTAAAAAGAGGTGTGCTGGGCACTTCTGAAGCATGAGTGGCAACCCAGATAGGGAAAGATGGCAAATGCAATTTGTAAATGCTCTTCTGTTGAAAATGAACAAGAAGATTAAGCTATAAATATTCTTTCCGAGTAATTAAACAGAACAAAAGGTAATAATAGTTAGCATAAAATGCAATCATTTTTAATAGCTTCTGAAAATTAAACAGGCCTTACGGCAATAAATCTTAAAGCGCTTCCATTACCCGTATTAAAGAACCATAATTCCTGGGACTTAGAAATGGCCCAGTCCTTTGAATTGCATTGAAATTATCACTGTGGAGCCTGGAAGTTGCATTCCTGGCATTAAAGAACCAAAGAGAATCATTTAAATATTAGATGTTGTCAGGTTCTGACATTTGATCTCACCCTGCTTTCTAAGCTTGTAAGTTACCCTGTTAGTGCTTAGTGGATATTGACAGAAGACACAAGACTCCTGGGTCAGAGATAAAGGACTTCATTACACATAGCACGCCAAGTGGTATGATTTGTGTTGGTTCCCTTGCCCTCCAAGTTTCAAGGAGATGAACAGCCCCGACGGATACCTGCACATGTAGTGAGTTGTGTTACAAGAGAGGACCACTGGGCTTGGAAAGCTCTCCAAAGAGTCTGCTCCTTGAGCTAGAAGGAGGCATTATCCATCCTTAAGATTGGTCACTGCAAATACAACCCAGAGAGATGGATCAAGAAAAGGGGGCTTCATATATTTTTTTTCAGGTCAAATATCCAATTTGATAGCAACAAAAAAATCAACATGGAAAAAAATGAGGATGAAACACCTACCAATGAAATGAGAGTGTCTTGACACCAATTTGAACTAACTGCAAAAACAAAATTAATGTTTACAAAATAATAGGGAAAGAGGACCACTAGATATTTGATATTAAAGAATTATTATTTATTTGGGGAAAGTATGAAGATAACAGAGTATCTATATTTTATTTATTTATTTTTAATTTAATTTTTTATTTTTTTAAATTTACATCCAAATTAGTTAGCATCTAGTGCCACAATGATTTCAGGAGTAGATTCCTTAGTGCCCCTTACCCATTGAGCCCATCCCCCCTCCCACAACCCCTCCAGTAACCCTCTGTTTGTTCTCCATATTTACGAGTCTCTTATGTTTTGTCCCCCTCCCTGTTTTTACATTATTTTTGTTCCCTTGCCTTATGTTCATCTGTTTTGTATCTTAAAGTCCTCATATGATTTTTGTATCTTAAAGTCACTCATATGGGTGAAGTCATATGATTTTTGTCTTTCTCTGACTGACTAATTTCACTTGGCTTAATACCCTCCAGTTCCATCCATGTAGCTGCAAATGGCCAGATTTCATTGTTTTTGATTGCCGAGTAATACTCCATTGTGTATATATACCACATCTTCTTTATCCATTCGTCCATCGATGGATATTTGGGCTCTTTCCATCCTTTGGTATTGTTGATGGTGCTGCTATAAACATGGGGGTGCATGTGTCCCTTCGAAACAGCACACCTGTATCCCATGGATAAATGCCTAGTAGTGCAATTGCTGGGTAGTAGGGTAGTTCTATTTTTAGTTTTTTGAGGAACCTCCATACTGGTTTCCAGAGTGGCTGCACCAGCTTGAATTCCCAAGAAGGCATCACATTCTTGACATTCCCAGCAAGAACTTGCAGGAATATTCAGGGCACACAGCAGACTGCCTATCCCAACCGTTGTCAGATAAGATTCATATTCAAAGTCACAGGATACCGGTCTTAGCTTTTGAAATTTAGAATGTTGGCTATTAGAGTTCCTTGATGAATGTCCTTAGAGAAAAAAGAATGTGAACAGAAAAAATAATATTTGTTAGTAAAACGTACAAGTACAAATCAGACCATAAAGAAAGGGAGACGTAAGTTATAACTTGATGTTTTTCCACAAGAAAGTGTAGTAACCCAAATAAAATTCTCTTGACTTTAGCACAGGAATTGACACTTTAGAAAGAAAACCTTTTCCTTGCTATGTATTACTCTTAAAAGCCCATGGCTATTTTACTGCAGCAGAATCTGACTTTATCCCAATTGTTACCGTAACATTTGTTAGTGGACCTCTTTACTGAGTTGTGCAAGTTATGTTAGGGATACAGGTGCAGAAGAGAAGCTAGCCCCTTCCTTAAAAGGCTTACAGTTGAGTTTGGTCATAGGCCCTGTCATCTGTTCTAGTATGTTTGAGCACAAAGAAATGTAGTAAAAGCATCTTGGTAGTTCACGAGATGCTTGAGAAGGCCTGACAAGCAGTTCGAGGGGCTGCACCACAAGAACATAGGCAGGGGGGAGCAGCCCGGCCAACCCAGCCGGGAGAAACAGCCAATCTCACGACAGGGCTGTGGGGCGGACACAACTCAACAGCTACAGCCCAAGGCTGGGCAGCTATGGTGTTGGGACTCGAACTCAGACCCTCTGCCCCAGCTGCCCCAGGAAACACCATGGCTGCCGGAGCATCTCCTCGCTGTGACTGCTCCTTCCACGTTCTCTCTCCTGCTTCTCAGTTGTGTGTCGTGCAACCTGATGGCGGGAGCTTGGTCTCATACAGGACTTGGCTACAAAGGACTCAGGGGAAATGAAATTTTGGCTGTATAGTCTACGTACTTCAGGAAGACAGGTTGGAAAGGGGACTGGAATCATTAGGCCAGTGTTTATCCTTCTTCTCATCGGCAGGCAGGATAGACAAGTAGTAAATCGCAAGCAGTTATTAAATGGTTGCTAAAGAAAGGACCGCACTGATGCATGCACATGCTCATTGGGTGTGTATAGACCAGTGCCGTCCGCTAGAAGCAGAGCGTGGGCCACAAATGTGAGTCTTACACGTGGCTTTACATTTTATAGTACCCAAGTTAAAGAGGTAAAAAGAAACAGGTGACATTAATTCATTACTGTGATCTAGCCCAATATATCCAGAATATTACCATTTTCTCATAAAATCTCAATGTACGATTTAAAAAGTATTTCGGATTCTCCTGCGTTTGCTCCTCCTCCGTGTCAGCCCCCCCTGCTCCTCGTCCGCCAACCCCCTGGGGGAGGTGCGCCCGCCACCGCTGGGCCTGGCCTGTCACCGGCCAGGTGAGAAGTCCCAGCTGGAAGAGAGGGAAAATCAGAAGGATTTTTAAGGCTGCGCCGTTCAAGGGCCATGGGGTGTTGCGGGGAATCGCTCCATCTAGGTTCAGGCTGATGAGGGATTCCTGCACCTTTGAGTATTTGAAAGTCCCCCGTGCGAAAACTGGCCATTGGTCTTGTCCACCCATGAGACCCACAAAGCCAGCGGTGACCAGCTGGCTTGCTTTTAGGGCCCAGTTTTGAATAGGGCCCATCGCCCGGGTGGGTTTTGTTTGTATTTTCAGGTATAAATAAAGAGGGCTGGGGGCCTTCAGAGAGAAGATCAAGGAACCCCAGGGTGGTGCAGGAGAACTGCATGGAAAAGTGGCATTTGAGTTCATCTTTGAAATAATATTAAAGTTGAGAGGAATTTGAAAATGGAAAATAATGTGGCAAAGGTCAAGGTTGGTTATTTTCAAAGGTGGTGGAAGTCTTCCTGGACTAGTCGCCCTTGCTATGTTGGCCAGGGTTGGAACCTGACCCTCAGAAGCCTGATTCTGGGAGCACAATGCATACCAGCCAATCTCACGACACTGATACATGAAATCAAAGTGCCATTTTTTAAAAATTAAACTTTTTAGGGGTGCCTGGGTGGCTCCGTCGGTTAAGCATCGACTTTGGCTTAGGTCATGATCTCACCCTTCGTGAAGTCGAGCCCCGCGTTGGGCTCTGTGCTGACAGCTCAGAGCCTGGAGCCTCCTTCGGATTCTGTGTCTCCCCCTCTTTTTGCCCCTCCCCCGCTCACCCTCTGTCTCTCTTTCTCCCCCAAATAAGTAAACATTAAAAAGATGTTAAAAAGTAAACTTTTACTTTGAGGTAATTGTAGAGTGACAGGTCGTTGTGAGAAATAACACAGAGATGTCCCAAGTACCCTTTGCCCAGTTTCCCCCAATGGTAATTATCTTGAAAAACCATGGTCGGACATCGCTACCGTGATATTGACATTGATACAGTCAAGATACAAAGTATTTTCATCAACACCGGACCCCTCGTGCTGTTCCTTCCTAGCCACATCTACTCCCCACTTCTTCCACCTTTTTTTTTGTTTTGTTTTTAAGCCTTGACATCCACTAAATGTTGCCATTTCAAAATTATATATTATAACTTTATATCAATGGAATCGTACAGTATTATAAACTTTTGGGGCTGGATTTTTTTCACTGAGCAAGAGTCTCTGGAGGTTGTTGCATGTCTCATAGTTTGTTCCTTTTTACTGATAATTAGTATTTCTCTTGTTTACATGTGCCACTGTTTCACCCATTGAAGGACATATGGGTTGTTGATCATGTTTTGGTTACTGCAAATAACGGCGCAACAGACATTTATGTACATAAATGTACAGGTTTTTAAATTTGTTATTTATTTGTGTTTTTAAGGAGAGGTCCATTCTAGGACCTGCCCCTTTAGCTTACCCACCAAGATGACAAAAAGCCTCAGGGTTTTGTGTAAACATAAATTTCCATTTCCCTGGGACAAATACCCAGGTGTGCCATTGCTAAGCTGTATGGTTCTGGTATGTTTAGTTTTTAAAGAAACTGCTACACTGGGGTCTAGAGTGACTGTGCCATTTTATATTTCCACCAGCAATGTGTCAGTGATCTGACTTCTCCACATCCTCATCAGCATTTGGTGTTGTCACTATTATTTATTTTAGCCATTCTGTATGACGCGTAGCGATATCTCACTGCAGTTTTAATTTGCGTTTCCCTAATGGCTAATGATATTGAACACATTTTTATGTGATGATTTGCCATCTGCATATCCTTTTCAGTGAAATGTCTCCCCATGTCTTGAACCATTTCCTATTTCAGTTGTTCGTTTGTTTTTTTTTTTTACTGTTGATTTTTGATCGTTCTTTATGCGCTCTAGATACTCGTCCTTTGTTGTATGCGTAGTATGCAAATATTTTCTCCCCATCCGTAGTAGCTTGTCTTTTTATTCTCTGGACTGAGCAAAACTTTTTACTTTGATGAGGTCCAGTTCAGTAATTTTTCTTTTTATGGATCATGCTTTTGGTGTCTAAGAACTCTTTCTTTAAAAAAAAAAAAAAAA
>NW_024412406.1:28872482-29106524 GCF_014898765.1 Herpailurus yagouaroundi | reverse complement strand
TTTTTTTTAAGTTTCATTTATTTTGAGAGAGAGAGAGAAAGCATGAGGAGGGGGAGGGCAGAGACCAGGAGAGAGAGAATCCCAAGCAGGCTCCTCGCTGTTAGTGGGACCCAAACTCCAGAACCATGAGAACATGACCTGAGCCAAAATCAAGAGTTGGATGGGTGTTTGACTGAGCCAACCAAGTGCCCCTGGTGTCTTAGAACTCTTCTTACCACCAGACCCCCAGATGTTTTTCTAGTTTTTTTCCCCCTAAAACCTTTATTGTCTTATGTTTTACATTTAAATTGGTGATCCATTTGAGGTCATTCTGGTATAAAGTGTGAGGTTTAAGCTCATGTTCGTTTTCTGTTGCCTGTGGATGTCCGTCTTTCAGTTCTATGTACCGAAACATCTATCTTTACTCCAGTGTGTTGCTTTTGAACCTTTACGGAAAAGTTGGACTTATTTGTGCGGGTCTACTTATGAGCTCCCTGTTTCATTGATTTGTGTGTCTATTACTCTGCCAAGGGGAGGGAGAGAGGAGACATCCTTGGCCTTGATCCCAATGTCAGGGGGACAGCTTTCAGTCTTTAGCATAATGCTAGCTGTAGGGATTTGAAAGTGCTTTTAATCAAGCCCAGGAGGTTCCCCTCTGTTCTTATTTTTCTGAGAGTTTTATCACGAATGGGTTTTGCATTTTGTCAAATGCTATTTATCAGTTGATAGGATTCTTGAGCTTGTTACTATGGTGGATTACCTTATTGATTTTAGAATATTGACCCAAGACTTGCATCCTTGGAATAAACTCAAATCGGTCATGGTGTAGAGTTTTTTATAAATACAGAACGTAAAAAAAATCCGTAAAACTTATTACCATAATCCTTTTTTTTAGTATACAGTTAAATAGTGTCAAGTGTATTCACGTTACTGTGGAATAGATCCCCAGAGCTTTTTTTTTTTACCTTGCAAATCTGACACTTTGTATCCTTTTTAATAACTTCCCTTTTTCCCTTCTCCCTAGCTCCTGGTCACCACCATTCTATTTCCTGGTTCTGTGAATTTAACTACTTCAGCTGCCTCTATAGTTGCAATCAGATAGTCGTCTCTTTGTGACTGGCTTCTTTAAGTCACTTAGCATGATGCCCTCAGGGTTTAACCCGGGTTGTAGCCCGGACAGCAATTCCTTCCTTTTTAAGGCTGAATGATGTTTCATCGCAGGCACTGACCGCGTTTTAACGACCCACACATCTGCGGACGAACCCTTGGGTTGCCTCTACCTCTTGGATATTGTGAGTGGTACCCCTGTGAACCTGGGTGTGCAAATATCTCTTTGAGACCCTGCTTTCCATATTTTTGGATCAGTTCTCAGAAGTGGAATTTCTGGATCATCTAGAAGGTTCTCTTATTAATTTTTTGAGGACCCTCCGTGCTGCTTTTCCATACTGCACTATTTGACAAGCTCACCAACGGCTTACAGGGATGCCAATTGCTTCACATCCTCCCAACACTGGTTCTTTTCTTTTCTTTTTCTTTCTAGTAGCCCTCATAATGAGTGTGAGGTGACAGTCCCTACTCCAGCCCTTCTTGCAGGGGGCGGGTGGGTTGGGGGTGAGGGTGGAGGTCTAGTCTCCCCACTTGGCCTTTGCTGATGGGCGTGAAGGGCCAATTTTTAATATGGTGTTGGTTATAGTAAAATCATTTATTGTCCAAAAGTTTTCTGCCTCTTTCTTGGTCTGTTGACTAGAGAGACCAGATTTTCCTTGAGGCTTTTTGTTTGTTTGTTTGTTTGTTTGTTTGTTTGCTTGTTTGTTTAAATCTACGCCCATTGGGTACAGCTTATCCAGTTTTCAGTCTGGGGTACAGGAGGCAAAAAGAAAATGCAGAGAATTTACCACCGTCTTGTTCCTTGGGTCCTAAGATTTCTCATCAGCCTGCCTTTTCTCTGTCTTTCAGAGTCTTCTTATGTTTGTTTTATATAATATCATAATACATTTATATAATATATTGTTGTACTTAGTGGGAGGAATAAGGAAAAGGACATCTATTTTTTTCTTCTAGGCTAAAGGGCCAGTGTTTAAATTTTCTGATAAAACAATGTAATTGCCATGGAGACCAGAGGTCTAGTTTGCTTTAACATTAGTGACATGTTCTCTTATGTGGGTTGTCTCATGTGGGAAGACCAATTGTCATCAGGAGGTTGTTGAGTAAGTTTGGAATCAGGGCACAGGTTGTTAGATTAGCAAATAAAGTTTTGTTTTTGTTTTTGTTTTTTAATGTTTATTTATTTTTTTTTTAATTTTTTTTCAACGTTTACTTATTTTTGGGACAGAGAGAGACAGAGCATGAACGGGCGAGGGGCAGAGAGAGAGGGAGACACAGAATCGGAAACAGGTTCCAGGCTCTGAGCCATCAGCCCAGAGCCCGACACGGGGCTCGAACTTACGGACCGCGAGATCGTGACCTGGCTGAAGTCGGACGCTTAACCGACTGCGCCACCCAGGCGCCCCAATGTTTATTTATTTTTGAGAGAGAAAGAGAGAGAGAGTGTGAGCAGGGGAGGGGCAGAGAGAGAGAGGGAGACACAGAATCCGAAGCAGGCTCCAGGCTCCGAGCTGTCAGCCCAGAGCCCGACGCGGGGCTTGAACTCACGAACCCGCGAGATCATGACCTGAGCTGAAGTCGGACGCTTAACCGACTGAGCCACCCAGGCGCCCCGACAAATAAAGTTTAAAGGCTCCAGACTAATGCAGCTGGATGCAACCATCTTTTCAAACAAGACTTCATCGCCAACTTAGGCACCTTTCCTCTGTACCCAACTAAGAGACAGTATAGAGCCTGGACCATAGTAGTGTGGACTAGGGCTTGGTTGGCCGGCTTTGAGTTCGGGCTCTGCCTTTTATAAATTCTGTGGTCTTGGTCAGGTCATCAAGCTTCCTCATTTCTTTACCTCTGGAATAGACAACCAAACTACGTGCCTCATAGAGTCGCTTTGGAACTGAAATAGTTAAAACACGTAAAGCACTCCGAGAAATCTCTGGCATGTATCTAACACTCAAAACATTTTAATTCTCGTTAATTCTTACCAAGCATCCTGAAAGGCGTGATTGTTTACCAGATAGGTTCATAGCATCACGGGACAGTCAAGTCTTGTGACACTTTGGTTTCTTCAGAAGTCTTTGCCTGCCCTGTGATTCCTTTATGGTGATTTCATGATTGAGTGTTCAGAGAACTGTTTTCCCCTCATTGACACGTTCTTCCATTTCAGCCAGCAGGCAGCTCTGGGGCACTGACACTCACATCTGGACAACTGGCATTTCAGGTGAGGGAGATGTGAAAGGAAGCTACCCAGAGTGTGAGTGAGCCACACTGGTGCAGATCTGAACGGATCGGGTCCATGGTGGGGAGAAGGGCCAGATTATCACAGACCTGGAATTTCACTTTGAGAAATTTGGGTTCTTTGGGGCGCCTGGGTGGCTCAGTGGGTTAAGCGCCCGACTTCGGCTCAGGTCATGATCTCACAGTTCGTGAGTTTGAGCCCCGCGTCGGGCTCCGTGCTGACAGCTCGGAGCCTGGAGCCTGCTTCAGATTCTGTGTCTCCCTCTCTCTCTGCCCCTCCCCTGCTCACAATATGTCTCTCTCTCTCTTAAAAGTAAATAAACATTAAAAAAAGGAAAGAAATATGGGTTCTTTAGCAATTGGAAAACATTAGGTAAATTGGTCTAGCGCATGAGTTCTTAACTTTTTTTTATGTCATTATACCCTTAGTCAATCTAACAAAATTCATAGACCCCTTCCCAGAATAACATTTTAGATAAAATACATAGGATTACAAAGGAAATAAACCATAATGACATAGTTTCAAACATTTAAGTCAATATGTTTCTTTAATAGTCAATAACAGAATCTGTTAAATATTATAATTTCAGGATACTGAGAAGTATAAACGTTATTTTGAAATACTCACAAGAATTAATGCGACATAAAAGTATCTGATTTCTGGTGGTGACGAAGCCATAGGTACTGACAATACGATTGTGATTTGTTGGTTACATTCACGATTGAACAAAAATGGTACAGGTTAGTGAAAATGAAGCTGCTTTTTTTTCTCCTCCCCCATCTAAATTTATGACTGTGGATCCTATGCATGAAGTTTTCGCAAGTCTGTGGGCCTCGGGTTAAAAATCTGTGGCCTGTGGGCTCTTCGGTTTAACTCATGGTGGCTCATTCCCCCTACAGAAGAGCCCCCAGGTGTGGCCCACACTCATTCTCTGCCACCTCCTTGTCTCAAAAATCGGCTAACTTGGAAATGTTAGGAGGCGAAGAGGCATAACGCCATCCATCCTTGGTTTGGATATGAGCAGGCTTTAAGGTCTCGTTCACTAACAAATACATGTGAAGTTTGACATGTAGAATTTCCTGATCATTTTATTAGGAATTTCTTTCCTTAACTTTTAAATACGTCACATTTAAGGTTAAAGATCAAAGGGACAAAACTGAACATGGCAATTTTATTCCTCAGGGACATGACGGAAAAAGCAGCTCCAAAGAACCCGATCTATTTATATAAGAACGAAAGCAGCCCCATCAATAATTGTTAACCCCCATGCTTGGCACTCAGAGAGGAGGAAACGAAGTATGTCCTGAAACCCAGATGGAACAAGTAAGTTATTGAATGGTTCACGTAAGTTGACATCCCTAGCTGTTGCCTGGACACCAGCCCTCTAAACTGATGGTGCCCATCCCCTGGTGACTCAGAAAACTTAAATAAAACAGAATCGAGCAAATGTAACCAATTTGAGATTACACTTTCTCCTAAAAGATCGGTTACTTGTTTATTTAAGACATCGATTCTCTGGCTGTCCCTCCCCCTCCCAGGGAGCTTACTCCCAGTTGAGCCAAAAACAAAGCTAACTATACAGACCCAAATCCAGGTGGCAAGGTTATTTGGAAGTCTGAGGAATAAAATTGCCTGATAGAGTGGTCTGTACACGTATGTATTTGCTATTTATGCAAGCTTACAGTTTTCATCATCAATATCAGTAATGATGAGGGGCTTTGTTTAGGGAATGTTCTATCTGTATATTCAGGAGTGAAAGCAAGTTTTAGCTATGCACGCTTAGTTTCTAAATATTCAGTTGCATTTCCATTGCTACCTAATGTTTACTGAACACTTAGTACATCTCAGACACTGTTTTAAATACTTTACAGATAGTAACTTTCTCGATCTTCTCAGTAACATTACGATATTATTTTATAAAGAAGAAAATTGAGGCAGTGAAAGGCCCAGTAACTTGCCCCACATAGTTGATAAGAGGTGGACTTAGGGGTTTAAACCCAGACTCCGGAGATTACACACCCCATAGAATCACATAATCATTATGATCTCTTGCCTTCCTAGGTGGAATATAAATGTTAGACATAAGCTAATTCCTATTGTTTTCTATAATATAATTATAATTTCTATGATTTGTTAGTTTGGAGCTAGAATTTAGAAAAGAGTGTATGAAGAAATTGATAAATACTGGATTATTTATTCCTGGAAAACTCACTTTCAGAGAGAATTAAAATGAGAGAGATAAGTTACAGATACAGACATTTAAAAATGAGGGGCACCTGGGAGGTTCAGTCGGTTAAGCATCCAACTCTTGATTTTGGCTCACGTCATGATCTCACAGTTCGTGAGATCAAGCCCTGTGTGGGGCTCTGCTCTGACATGGCAGAGCCTGCTTGAGATTCTCTTTCTCCCTCTCTCTCCGCACTGCCCCCACCTCAAAATAAATAAGAAACTTAAAAGAAGAAATTTTTTTTTTTAATTTTTTTTTTCAATGTTTATTTTATTTTTGGGACAGAGAGAGACAGAACATGAACGGGGGAGGGGCAGAGAGAGAGGGAGACACAGAATCGGAAACAGGCTCCAGGCTCTGAGCCATCAGCCCAGAGCCCGACGCGGGGCTCGAACTCACGGACCGCGAGATCGTGACCTGGCTGAAGTCGGGCGCTTAACCGACTGCGCCACCCAGGCGCCCCAAAAGAAGAAATTTAAAAATAATATAATGTATAAATTTTAGGTTTCGGACCCTTTGCGTTTCTTAAATTCTCAGATAGAACATATGTCAGAGGTTGTTCAAGAATATGAGTTGACCAAAGCCAAGAGAGATACAGAGACCTTGATTTATCTGGGGGTCCTGCTAAAATATTTGAATTCCTACCGAGCTGAGCACTTATTTTTTTCCCCATTCGATATTTTTATTTCTTTTGCTTTGTTAATATTCTGGTAGCTATACAGGTTACAGTTATGTTTGAATAGACATAAAATTTTTCCTATTTCATGACCTTTCTTTGCATCTATTTTAACACATTGGTAGTTAGTTAACAAAATAAAAACACGGTATTATTTTCATAAGTTCAGTTTAGGTGGTAAAATTTATTTTGCCAAAAAAAAAAAAAGAGCACAGATATTTGAAATTGAAAGAACATTAATTGCCTCTTATTCAGAGATCAAAATTCATAGCGGCAACTGTGAGTCTTGGATATTGTGCAATGGATTTTCTTCGTTTCTTGATCTGCCTCTAAACACTTTTACCTATGTTACCTGTGGGCCCTACACGCCAGTATCAAAACAGACTGATGTTGCCTAGACAACATAAAATTTTATGCGTTTGGTTTTACGCTATTTCACTGTTTCGCACTTCCTCCACTCGGAGTTATAATCAGCCCACCCAAGGATTTACTTTGATTAAAAAAAAAATAGTGACACTAGATTTTTCTTCTGTTGCTGTTTATTTTTTTTTTCAACGTTTTTTTTTTATTTATTTTTGGGACAGAGAGAGAGCATGAGCGGGGGAGGGGCAGAGAGAGAGGGAGACACAGAATCGGAAGCAGGCTCCAGGCTCTGAGCCATCAGCCCAGAGCCCGACGCGGGGCTCGAACTCCCGGACCGCGAGATCGTGACCTGGCTGAAGTCGGACGCTTAACCGACTGCGCCACCCAGGCGCCCCATTCTGTTGCTGTTTAAAACACACTGGGACCTGCGTACATTCTCCCCTCATCCCAGCCAAATGGATCTAATAATCTATTTTCTTCTTAGGCAGTTGAACTAAGCGCTGGTTTGCTCTCATTTCGTCCCCAGCAGCTAACAGTTTGATTCTTTTCCGTTCAGTTAAAATAATAACGGTACACAGTGATGGCATTCATCCTTTTGATTGAAAAAGCATCAGAATGACTTTTAAAATGGCAAATGTGGCCTCGTGTTGACTCCATTTCCAGCATCCCAGTGAGGACAGTGGGATGACCAGCAGCTTAGGAATTTGCTTGTAGACATTAATGAATTTTCATTAGAAAAAAACAAACACATTTAAACGGCACAACTATATAATTTGATCCCTACAAATCACATGCTGCCAGTGTGGCCCGGTACTTACAACACAAGCTTAGTTACATTGTGCCTGTAGCTCTCGCCTAGTCTACTGGTTCCGCTCTATTTTGTGTTCAAACGTTGACTCCTGCAAACTCTGTGTGATGATAGTCTTTTATATTTTTTCTATTAGAGGAAATAACTCAATTAAATGAGCAATTCTTTTTTTTTTTTTTTTTGCTCGTCAACAACAGACCACAAAATGGGCTAAATTCTTTTTTTTCAAAATTCTTTTTTTAATTTAATTTAAATCCAAGTTAGTTAACAGATAGTGTAATAATGATTTCAAGAATAGAATTTAGTGATTCATCACTTACATATAACACTCAGTGCTCATCCCAACAGGTCCCCTCCTCAATGCCCATCACCCATTTAGCCCATCCCCCCACCCAACACCCCACCAGCAACCCTCAGTTTGTTCTCTGTATTTAAGAGTCTCGTATGATTTTTCTTCCTTTCTGTTTTTATATTATTTTTGCTTCCCTTCCCTTATGTTCATCTGTTTTTGTTTCTTAAATTTCACATAGGAATGAAATCATATGGTATTTGACTTCACTTAGCATAATACACTCTTGTTCCATCCACATTGTTGCAAATGGCAAGATTTCATTCTTTTCGATCTCTGAGTGATACTCCATTGTATATACATGTATACCGTATCTTCTTTATCCATTCATCAGTCCGTGGACATTTGGGCTCTTTCCATACTTTGGCTATTGTTGATAGTGCTGCTATAAAATTGGGGTGCATGTGTCCCTTCGAAACAGCACACCTGTATCCCGTGGATAAATGCCTAGTAGTGCAATTGCTGGGTCGTAGGGTAGTTCTATTTTTAGTTTTTTGAGGAACCTCCATCCTGTTGTCCAGAGTGGCTGCACCAGCTTGCATTGCCACCAACAATGTGAAAGAGATCCTCTTTCTCCGCGTCCTTGCCAACATCTGTTGTTGCCTCAGTTGTTAATGTTAGCCATTCTGACAGGCGTGAGGTGGTATCTCATTGTGGTTTTGATTTGTATTTCCCTGATGATGAGTGATGTTGAGTATTTTTTCATGTGTTTGTCAGCCATCTGGGTGTCTTTTTTGGAAAAGTGTCTATTTCTTCTGCCCATTTCTTCACTGGGTTATTTGTTTTTTGGGTGTTGAGTTTGGTAAGTTATTTATGGATTTTTGATACTAACCCTTTATCTGATATGTCATTTGCAAATATTGTCTCGCATTCTGTCAGTTGCCTTTTAGTTTGGTTTTCTTCGCCATGCAGAAGCTTTTTATCTTGATGAAGTCTCAATAGTTCATTTTTAATTCCCTTGCCTCTGGAGACATGTCAAATAAGAAGTTGCTGAGGCTGAGGTCAAAGCGGTCGTTGCCTGTTTTCTCCTCTAGGACTTTGATGGCTTCCTGTCTTAACGTTTATGTCTGTCATCGATTTTGCATTTATTTTTGTGTATGGGGTAAGAAAGTGGTCCAGGTTCATTCCTTTGCATGTCGCTGTCCAGTTTTCCCAACACAATTTGTTGAAGGGACTCTCTTTTTCCCACTGGATATTCTTTCCTGCTTTGTCAAAGGTTAATTGACTGTAAGCTGTGGATTCATTTCTGGGTTTTCTATTCTGTTTTATTGACCTACATGTCTATTTTTGTGCCAGGACCATACTGGTACAAAGCACTACAGCTTTGTAATATAACTTGAAGTCTGGAATTGTGATGCTTCCAGCTTTGCTTTGCTTTTTCAACATCACTTTGGCTATTTGGGGTCTTTTGTGGTTCCATACAAATTTTAGGATTATTTGTTGTAGCCTGTGAAAAATGCTGCTGGTATTTTGATAGGGATTGGATTAAATGTGCAGATTGTTTTGGGTAGTACAGACCTTTTAACAATATTTGCTTTTCTAATCCATGAGCATGGAATGTTTTTCCATTTCTTTGTGTCATCTTCAGTTTCCTTCACAAGTGTTTTATAGTTTTCAGCATATAGGTCTTTCAATTCTTTGATTAGGTTTCTTCCTAGGTATCTTATTGTTTTTGGTGCAGTTGAAAATGGGATTGTTAATTTCTTCTTCTGTGCTTCATTATTGGTGTATAGAAATGCAACAGATTCCTGTACATTGATTTTTGTATCCTGCGACTACTGAATTCATTGATCAGCTCTAGAATTTTTTTTTGGTGGAGTCTTTTGGGTTTTCTATATAAAGTATCATATCATCTGTAAATAGTGAAAATTTTATTTCCTCCTTGCAAATTTGGATGCCTTTTATTTCTTTTTGTGGTCTGATTGCTGTGGCTAGGTCTTCTAGTACTAACGCAAATAACAGGGGTGAGAGTGGACATCGCTGTCTTATTCCTTACCATAAAGGAAAAGCTCTCTGTTTTTCACCATTGAGGGTGATATTAGTTGTGGGTTTTTCATATATGACCTCTATTATGTTCCAATATGTTTCCTCTAAACCCACTTTGTTAAGAGTTTTTATCATGAATGGATGTTATACTTCGTCAAGTGCTTTTTCTCCATCTTTTGAGAGGATTATATGGTTCTTATCCTTTCTTTTATTAATGTGATGTATCACATTGATTGATTTGTAAATAATGAATCACACTTGCAGCCCTGGAATAAGTCCCACTTGATCATGGTGAATGGTTTTTTAATGTATTGTTGGATTCAGTTTGCTGTTGAGAATTTTTGCATCCATGTTCATCAGGGATATTGGCCTGTAGTTCTAAATTATACCATGTATCTTTTCTGACCACAATGCTACAAAACTAGAAGTCAACCACAAGAAAAAAATTTGGAAAGACCACAAATACATGGATTTTAAACAACATGCTAGTAAACAATGAATGGGTCAATCAGGAAATCAAAATGGAAATAAACAAAATACATAGAAACAAATGAAAATGAAAACACCATGGCCTAAAACTTTTGGGATGCAGCAAAAGATATCCTAAGAAGAAAGTGTGTAGCACCACAGGCCTTCCTCAAGAAGCAAGAAAAATCTCAAATAAACAAACTAATGAGGAAGGAACTAGAAAGGAGCTAGAAAAAGAACAACAAATGAAGCCTAAAGCCAGCAGAAGAAAGGAACTGATAAAGATTCCTGGGTGGCTCAGTAGGTTAAGCTTCTGACTCTTCATTTCGGCTCAGGTCATGATCTCACAGTTGTGACATTTTTTGTTTTGAAATTTTTAATTAAATAATCACAAATGAGAGAACCATGATTTGCGATTTCTCCCACTACTTAAACTCTTTCCAGATGTACATTATATATTCATTTAAAAAAGGAATGTATAATTTGAACTCATGTTAAATTAAATATATGTGTGTATACAGATATTGAGAGAAAATATATTGGATTTTTTTACTTTTTTATTATGATAAAATTCACATAGGACACAATTTCATACTCTTAAGGTGTACAATTAAATGGTTTTTATTATATTCACAGAGCTGTGCAGACATCACCACGATTAGTTTCAGAACATTTTTGTGAACCCAAGAAAGGAACCCTCTTCTCATTAGAAGTCACCCCCATGCTAGACAACCATCTAATCTACTTCCTGACAGCAGTCTTGCCAATTCTAGACTTTCTATGAATGGGATCATACAACACATGGACTTTCGTGATTGATTTATGTCACTTAACAAATGTTTTTTCGATACATTTTAGCATGTATCAGTGGTTCAATCCTTTTTATTATGGAATAATATTCCATTGTATGGCTGTACCACATTATATTCCTGTTCTTCACTTGGACATTTTTTTTTTCACTTTTTGGCTATTATAAATAAAGCTACTGTGAACGCTTGTATATAAGTTTTTGTGTGAACAAGTTTTCATACATCCATTTTCCTGGGTAGAGAGCTGGGCCATCTGGTAACTATATTCAACTTTTTGAGGAACTGTCAGGCTGTTTTCCAAAGCAGCTGCACCATTTTACATTTCCATCGGCAGTGTATAAAGGTTCTAATTCCTCCAAATCCTCTGTGACCCTTGTTAGTATCTTTCTTTTTGGTCAGAGTCATCACTGTGGGTATAAAATGGAATGTCACCATGGTTTTGATTTGTATTTCCCTGATGGCTAAGAATGTTGAACATTTTTCCTATGCACATGAGCCACTTTTGTATCTTCTTTGGAGAATGCCTATTCAGATCTTTTACCCATTTCTAATTGGGTTATTTGTCTTTTTATTTATTTTTTTTAATGTTTATTTATTTGAGAGAGAGAGACAGAGCATGTGCAAACAGGGGAGGGGCAGAGAGAATCCCAAGCAGGCTCCGTGCTGTCAGCGTGGAACCTGATGCGGGGCTCGATTACACACACCGTAAGATTAGTACTGAGCTGAAGTCAAGAGTTGGATGCTCAACACAGTGAGCCATGAGGCATCCCTGTCTTTTTATTTTAGAGTTGCAAGAGTTCTTTGTATATATTCTAGATATAAGCCCCTGATTAAATAGAGAATTCACAAACATTTTTTTCCAATTGTATGACCTTTTTTCACTTTCTTGATGGCATTCTTTGAAGCTTGAGTTTTTAATTTTGATGAGGTGAAATTTTCTATTTTTTCTTTTGTTGCTTGTGCTTTTGGTATCATAGCTAAGAAACCATTGCTTAATTCAAGATGACTAAGGCTTATGTCTGTGTTTTCTTGTAAGAATTTTACAGTTTTAGCACTTCTGTTTAGGTCTTTGATTCATTTTGAGTTAAATTTTGTATGTGGTATGAGGTAGAAAATCCAATAGTCCAACATCAATTGTTGAAAAAATGATTCTTTCTCCACTGAAATGTCCTGACACCTTTGTTGAAATCAATTGACCATAAAGGGGACTGTTTATTTCTGGACTTTCAATCCTCTTCCATTAATGTATCTGTCTGTTAATATGCCAGTATCCCACTGTCTTGATTACTGTAGATTTGTAATAATTTTTGTCATATGGAAGTGTGACTCCTGCAACTTTTCCCAATGCCACTTTGGTTATTTATAGTCCCTTGAATTTCTTATATATTTAAGATGAGCTTGTCAATTTCTGCCAAAAAAAAAAAAATACTAGCTGGGATTTTGAGACGGATTGCATTGAAAATGTCAAGCAGATTGAAGAGTATTGCTATCTTAACAATATTAAATGTTCCAATTCGTGACCATAGGATATCTTTTCATCTAAATGAAATACCTAAGTATTAAGAGTTTTTTCAATATGTTTTGTAGTTTTCAGAATATGTTTTATACTTCTTTCATTAAATGTACCTAAGTATTTCATTATTTTCATTGGTGTTGTGAATAGAATTGTTTTTTTAAAGTTCTGGATAGTTCATACGTAGTGTAGAGAAATAAAATTTATTTTTGCAAATTGATCTTCTGTAACTTTCTTGCACTCATTTTTTCTTGTTCTAAGTGAATTTCTTAGGATTTTCTATATTAGGATAATGCCATCTGCCAACAGAAATAGTTTGACTTCTTTCTATGTAGTCTAGGTGTCTTTTATTTCATTTTCTTACCTAATTGCCATGGCTAGAATCTCCAATAGAATGTTGAATAGAGTTGCAACAGCAAACATCCTTATTGTGTTACTTATCTTAGGGGGAAAGCATTCAATATTTCCCATTAAGTGTGAAGTCTGCTGTGACATTCTTGTGGATGGACTTTATCGGATTGAGAATGTTCCTTTCTGTTTGTAGTTTGTTGAATTTTTTTTTTAAATCATAAACAGGTGTTGGATTTCATCAAGTTCTTTTTCTTCATCTATTGAGATGATCATGTGAGTTTTGTTTTTTTGATACGGTATACTACATTAATTAACTTTTCAGTCAACCTTACCTTCCTGGAAAAAATCTGATTTCCTCATCATGAGTAATACTTTTATGTACTGCTAATTCAGTTTGCTGGTATTTTGTTGAGGATTTTTAAAACCTATATTCACAGGGATATTGTTACATAATCCTTTACTTAATGATGCCTCTGTCTGCCTTTGGTATCAGGGTGATTCTGGCCTCCTAAGATGTTAGAGAATGTTTTCTCCTTTTTAATTTTTTGGAAGATGTTGAAAACAACTGGTGTTGATTCTTTAAACTTTGGGTAGAATTTGCCAGGGAGACAGTTTCTGGGCTTTTCTTTGTTGGGAGAGTTTTGATTCCTGGTTCAATCAGCCCTTAGGACTTGTCCCTCCCCTTCTTGTATGACTTTGTTTTATGGCATCTCATTAGACTGTCTCTCTGTCTGTCCTTCACATTAAGAACCTCTCGGGGCGCCTGGGTGGCTCAGTCGGTTAAGCGGCCGACTTCAGCTCAGGTCATGATCTCGCGGTCCGTGAGTTCGAGCCCTGCGTCGGGCTCTGTGCTGACCGCTCAGAGCCTGGAGCCTGTTTCAAATTCTGTGTCTCCGTCTCTCTGTGACCCTCCCCCATTCATGCTCTGTCTCTCTCTGTCTCAAAAATAAATAAACGTTGAAAAAAAAATTAAAAAAAAAAAAAAAAAGAACCTCTCTTGGCTCTCCCAGCACTGTGTATCACCTTGCCCTGCCTTATTCCTCTTAGAAGCTTCTGTCAACACTGCCATCACATACACATAGGTAAGTATATGTCCAGGCTGGACTTCCTCCCTCCCCCATCTCCAGTACCTGACGTGCAAGGCGCACAGACAGTACTTGATGGATGGTTGTGAATGAGTCGGGAGAGTGATCTCGCCAAATGTGCCAGAGCTTCCAGAAAGCAGTCAGAGGGACTCAGTCTGATCAAAATGTGGCCGTGCAACTGTTTGTGCAGGTGACGCGTTATTTGGATCATCACCTGGCCATTTTGAATTTTATACGGAAATAACTCCAGTGGGAGAAAAATAACTTTTATCTTTTTAGTTACTTTGGTAACTGAAACACAACTTTTAGTAAGAAGACTTTATCTATCTATCTATTTTATTTATTTATAGAGAGCGCGAGTGGGGGAAGGGCAGAGAGCGAGGGGAACTGAGGATCCAAAGCAGACTGTGTGCTGACAGCTTCAGCAAGCCCAGTGTGGGGCTGAAACTCACCAACTGTGAGATCATGACCTCAGCTCAAGTCTGATGCCCAACCGACTGAGCCACCCAGGCGCCCTTAGTGAGAAGACTTTAAATAAATGTAAGTTAAAGTGATTAGTTCACTCCCCCCTCCCCGACTCTGACATTCCTTTATTTGAGTGGGGCTTACTGGGTGATGGTAAGCACTTCTAAAGACTTGTCCCAGTTTATTGTAAATTCTTGAGCAAAGCTTGGTCTTTAAAAGCAGACACGCTTCTGTAAATGCTATGCACTTGTCCCCTCTGGGGTCTGTAATCCGGGACTGTGGACAACAGGAGTAGGGAAATCTATCTCACTTCAGTTTACTCTTTGCAAAACGGGCACAATTGTAATGCTCACCTTTCAGGGTCGCTGAGACGATCAGACAATACAATGTAGAAAAAACGCTTAGAACAGTTACACACTCAATAAGTATTAGCTATTGTTATTGTTTACTCGTCCTTCTGTCAACCACAGCAACAACAGAAGAATCCCTGAGGACAGGGCCATGATTGCATGCAGTGTTCACTAATATGTGCTAAGGGCATAGTACACAGTAGGCACTCGATAACATCACTGAAAAAAGTGAGTACTTTACGGGTGACTTTGAGTTTCTTTTTGCATAGAGTGCCTTGTTGCTCATTTTATTTGTACATGACAGTTGAAACAAATGGTAAGCTGTACCAAGCTGCCCAAAATTTGGACTCATCATTTTAGTTCCCTGGAAGAAAGACAAGAACAGAGCTAGTGGGGTGTTACCAAATATGTTAAAAGGAAAAACAACAACAACAACAACAAAATCCCGAAACAGCAGCAGCAGCATTTGGCACTATTTCTTCTTCTTCGTTTTTAATCCATTTATTTATTTTGAGAGAGACAGAGACAGTGCAAGAGAGGGAGGGGCAGAGAGAGAATTCCAAGGAGGCTCTGTACTGCCAGCACAAGCCCGATGCGGGGCTCGATCCCACGAAACTGTGAGATCATGACTTGAGCTGAAACCAAGAGTCGGACGCTTAACCGACTGAGCCACCCAGGGGCCCCTGTTTGGCACTACTCTTAATGAAAATAGATTTTTTTTTTAAATATGAAAGAAAGCAGACCTTCTGCTAAGAAATGCAGGTGTATCAGTGGTTCTCAGACCTTTCTGAGCGTCAGAATCACTTTGGGAGCTTAACAGATACAGATCCCTGGGCTCGTTCTCAGAGATTTCACCATTTGGTCTGGGGAGGGGGAGGTCTGAGCATCTCCCGAGGTGAGGCAAACACACATCCAGGGTCCAGGGGGGAGATGAGGCACCCTGGGCTCGGTCTCTGCCTCTGCATGTTTCCATACGACTGTTGGGGAGTGTTTTCCCCTCAAGCTCAGCGTCCTCTACACGTGTACGGTCCATGGTCGCAGAGATCACGGGATGAATGGCTACAAGTGAAACACAAGAGGCGAATCTGCTATGTCTTCTTGGCTGCCGTGGAAAAGACTTGAAAGAGTCACTTGGCTGCAGAATGTCCCTTTTCGGAGGTGGGTGCTGCAGCCTCGTACACAGATCTGAGCAGGTTAACATTCCTCAACCGAAGAACGTTCTACGGTCTGAAAACGCTGGTGGGGAAAGAAACGCACTTGGTATTAATGGTTAAAAGTAACAATTTTGACGACTTCAAGGGCACGTTTATTTTTTGCAATAACGATCAACGTGGTTAATCAAACCATTCCAAATATGAAATTCCATTTGCTTCGATAAGCCACATCTCCAATTAAGATTCAGTCTAGGCAGCCTATTCACCTAAATAAGAAACACAACAGCAACTGATTGGATTGATTCGCTTTGTTCATTTCACATAACTTTTATTCTGGCGAACCCCAAACAGCATACAGGATTGTTGTTGTTGTTTTATTCTGAAGCCGAACTGATGTAATTGTGCATGACGGCACTTGCTTTTCTGTGGAAGGAGAGAGCAGTATGTAACAAGAGTAAAGAATAGTTTGGGATCAGACAGTCACAATTTTAAGGGCTTATCAACTTTTTCCTAGCTCTTGGTATTTTGATGCCTTGTCGTAGCTGCTCCCATCACACAAGGCAGGAAATTATTGCATTGTTGAGAGGGCATGCACACAGAGGCATTAAGCTGCAGAAACAGGATGAACAGTGACAAAAAGGAGAGGGAGACTACGAGGCATTTTAGAAACAATCCTCCCCCAGCACAGCTCGGGAACTAGGAATTATCCTGAAAGTCTAAGAATAGATTCTTACCACCCATAAGAGAAGAAAGAAAGATTTAAAGAGAAAAATCAGCAGGTTGGTATTTTGTCGTGAATTGGCAGTGACCTCAATCATTCAAATAAAAATGCCTAAAAATAACCGGAACTGTGCAGTTAGACAGATATCAAACATCAACTTTTCCAACGCAGGTACCAACCCCTACTAGGCCAGCAGAAAAAAATTAAAGTCATTTGTCTTGCTTTGTGCTTGAAAATCAGGCAGATGGATACATGTCAGGGCAGTTACTCAATGTTTTATACTTCTTTCCAAGACAGTTGAAAAATGTTGAGAGTTGGAGTCTACACACGAAGGAGTGCACCTGTGCTCCAGCGACTTAATTTATGGATTCAAGAAATCCATAAAACAATGTGACAATCCTATAAAAATGTTAGATGGGATTGTTGGGGGGGGGAAAGCAATGATTTACAATTCTTCTAAGTATATTTCTTCTTAGTAAACATAAAAGGAAAATGGGCTGGGATTCCAAAGGTTACATGATTATTAAGTGATCCTTTTTTTTTTTTTTTCCAGTGAGGATAGAGTATAAAAGTGATTGATGGCTAATCTATTAATCCACAACTGTCCTTGAGTGTTCATTGGGAACTCTGGACTCTGCTGGGTGTTGAAGACACAAAGTTGCTAACACAGGTCTGGTCCCTGCCCTCAAGAAGCTCCCCGCTCACACTGGGATTGGAAGGTAGAAACAGATACTAACTAGCAATATACACAGTTGACCCTTGAGCAGCCCCGGTTTGAACTGAGCGTGTCCGCTTATACATGGATTTGTTTCCTAATACATAGAGTACCGTATTGTAAATGTATTTTCCTTATGATTTTTCTAAGAACATTTCCTCTTCTCTAACTTTATTGTAAGAATACAACATATAATACATATTACACATAAAATAGGTATTAATTGACTGTTTATGTTAACGCGTGAAATCCACATTGCCCAGCAGAGCGTTCTGTACTATGTGGCCCAAACTCCAGCTTAGAAAACTCTCCCAGAAAGTCTCCCCAGTGCAAATGCCATGGGATTCTGATTCCCTCAAACGGGTGGTGGCTCACTTCCTCCCCTCATCTCCAAGTGCAGTTGGTTCTCACCAGGTGCTCAGGAAATGTTTCTGGAAGTAATCTCTCTCTTTTGTAGGGTACAGACACTTTGTTTCCCTGACTGCTCTCTGCATTTTTATGGGGACATATACATCATATATTTTTTATGTATTTCTTCTCTCCTCCCATGGACGATAAGGGCTCGGAGAGCGGATCTATTCATTCACGCATGCAGCACAGAGGGGGAGGTGGGGGGAGAGACAGGCGGGACGCAGGTGGGAGTTGGGGATCCCGGTGGGTCAGGGGAAGTCTCTTCGAGAAGGCGATGTCTAACAATCCGTAAAACTCATCTGGACTTGGAAGGAAGAGATGGGATTTTTTTAGAAGAGTCCACTAAGCTCTAACCTCTGTGTAGATACTTAGTTCACCATAACATTCCCAACCTTGACTAGTGTAGGTACGTCAAGTGAGTGTGGAGGCAGTGCAAGAACACGAGTAACGGGTTGAGCCCGTGCCAAGGAGGCGTTGTGGCCTTGACATAGTAGCGGGTGCTGGCCCCCAGAAAGGTGGCTGGAGGGCACAGCAGTGCGGGACTTGTGTGAAGGCCAGAACTGAGCAGGACGAGTCTGACGGCAGACGGAATGGTAACAACGCTGTGGTAACAGAGCAGGCCTGCAAATGGATCGTGGGTTGGAAAGGCCAGGCATTGGAAGAGACCAGCACGTCTTGATAGCTGATTGGATCTAGATGGAGAGGGGCGGGGGAGTGAAGCAAACCACGATCAGTTAAGTGGTGGTTTCATCCAGTTAAGAACAGAGAAAGGAGAACGCTTCTGTGAGAACACAGAAGGAGCCTGCCTGGTGAGATACTCAGGAGATGCTTTGAAAGTTGCCAAGAGAGTAGATCTTACACGTGGTCCTCACAAGGAAAAGACATTTGCAGCTATGTGTGGTGGTGAAGGTTGGCTCATTGTGGTGATCATTTCGTCACGTGTACAAACGTTGAATCGTTATGTTGTACGCCTGAAACTAGTTTAATGTTACATGTCCCTTATACGTCAACTCAAAAGAGAGAGGGAAACTCACCTAAGCCAGTGGCTACGATAGAGCGCGTGCTCCATAAACGATGGCTGACTTGAGTGAAATTAGCAAGGAGAAGACAGGCTTCCTTTCCCGTTTTTTCATCGATGAGTCACGTGCAACCCTTCTGTGCTGGGGACGCAGGACCAAAATGTGCCCATTAAAATAAGCGCTTTAAAGCAGCTTTTGATGGAATTAATGACGGGATTTGGGAGGCAACACCTTTAAGGTAAATGTCAGGATGTGGGCTTGAATGCTTAAATGTAGTCACTTAAAGGATCAAAGACAAAAATACTGCTTGATCTATTCTCCCTGATTGCTTCAAAGCTGTTCAGAAGGTCAGTGGCTAACCAGTGGGATGCCTGTCTGATGAAGCAAGCACATTACCTTACCTGTCCTTGTACAGGACAGGTAGATTGCCATTAAACTGACACGCTCCCGATTTCCTTTTGGAGGCCCAGAAGACAGACCCATTAACTTTATTTTTAAGAACTTGTTTCTCCCCTTTGTAACCTTCAGAGAAATGCCAGTAATTATACAGAAAAGGCGGACCCACAGACCAAACAGCCTGAAGCTATCAAACCCCGCACCCTCGAGAACCTTCGGAGGCATGGAATTTCTCACAGGTAAATGTAAGAATTCAAATATGTTTCAGTGTGAAGCATAGTCGATGCATTTTGCTAATGACGTTCAAAACCAAGATGTCAGCTCCACTTGCTTCTCTGCCAAGGTAAAATTTTAAACCATGAAATCACTTGCCAAGCCTACAACCGTGTGATCATATGTGAATACACAGAAACACATATGTTGCTGACGAGTTCACCAGACTCTCAATGCTAACCTGCCCTTTAGGCATTTAGTAGTGAAATAAGGGATGGATAAAGTGAAATAAGGAGAAACGATGCACATTTGCCAGTGCATTTAGAAATCCGCACAACTTTGCAAATGTGCTTTGGATTACTTATTTGTACCAGTTTTGGGTAAAGCAGATAGAAGCAAGTATTTGGGTAGAACATTTTACACGCATACGCATTTCACCATTTAATTTAGCCCTCACAAAATGATTTTTATTTCTTTTTAAACTTTTAAGAAAATGTGATTTAAATGAAGAAGAGTAGAGCACTGTATAACCTAGAAAATGCCAGCTTAGAGGGGCCTGAGTGGCTCGGTCGGTTAAGTGTCCCATTTCGGCTCAGGTCATGATGTCCTAGTTTGTGGGTTCGAGCCCCGCGTCGGGCGCTGTGCTGACAGCTCGGAGCCTGGAGCCTGCTTTGGATTCCGTGTCTCCCTCTCTCCGCCCCTCCCCCGCTCATAGTCTGTCTCTGTCTTTAAAAAATGAATAAACCTTAAAAAAAATTTAAAAAAAATAAAAAAGGAGGAGGGAACTGAGGCACGATAGTGTTTGATCGCTTTCCCCCAGGTCACATCTGGTGAGACCAGTGTTGGGACTGGTTCCCAAGTCTGCCTGTCCCCCCAAATCTATACTTTGAGCTGCACTGCTAGACGGATATTTCTACTTTTAGCTCATTCTCTTACAACCACGTTACTGTTTTCTTTCTACTGTGGCTGAAGAATCTGATTAAGCACTGACACACTAAAAGGAGGAAGCAGCTGTTTTCTGGATCAAAAAGTGGATTAGAGATCATAAAAGTCAGATTGTAGGAACGAGGCAGTGACTCATCAAATTCTCTTGCTCGGTTTGTCAATTCCTTGGGCACAGAGTGTGCTATGTTGATAAGCACAAGTCACTTCGAAAAGTGACATTCGAGATAGAGGGAGGCATTCCCTCAAAGCCGCTGACAATTGGTGCTGCCGTTACCCGGTACATCGTGGGCCTGTACCAGAGAGTGACAAAATACTCGGAGGTTCCAAATGATCTTCTGCTCGCTTGGTTGTAGCCAAAGGGTTGAAAAGAAAAACTGCACTATTGTAGCCGGAAGGGCCTTCCTTCCTCTGCTCCCCAAGCTGGAGTCGTGCTGTTGAAGCCTTGGCATGACCAGTCGCCTGCCAGTTGCTTGTCTGAAGGTTGCTGGGAGTTGATGAAGGAGGAGAAAAGAGCGGGAACAAAATCTGAGCTCCTTATCCTTACTCTTTAATATTTATGTCTGAGGATATTACTTCCCTCTCCCTTCCCCCATACTCCATGTTCTAGACTTATCACAATGAAACCCAGAGGGATTTCTGGATACTTTAATTTTTTTTTTTAACGTTTATTTATTTTTGACACAGAGAGAGACAGAGCACGAACAGGGGAGGGGCAGAGAGAGAGGGAGACACAGAATCCGAAACAGGCTCCAGGCTCTGAGCGGTCAGCACAGAGCCCGACGCGGGGCTCGAACTCACAGACCGCGAGATCGTGACCTGAGCCGAAGTCGGCCGCTTAACTGACTGAGCCACCCAGGCACCCCTCTGGATACTTTATAGGCTGAATTGTGTCCCCAGTCTCCGATTAATATGTCCAGTACCTTATTTTGTGACTGAATTTGGAGATAGTCTTTAAAGCGGTAATTAAGGTAAAATAAGGTCATTAGAGTGGGCCCTAATATGACTGAAGTGTTTATAAGAAGAGATTAGAACACAGACAGGTACAGAGAAAAAACTGTGTGAAGACACAGGGGAAGGATGGCCATCTACAACCCATGATGAAAGGCCTCAGAAGAAACCAACCCTGAGGACATCTAGATATTGAACTTTTAGCTTCCAGAACGGTGAGAAAAGAAATTTCTGCTCCTTAGGCCGCTGTCTCTGGCATTTTGTGATGGTGGCCCCAGGAGATTAACACAATATACGAAAGCTGACCATCTTCTAGACTTACAGTGAACCTCAGGGAGATTTCTGGATGCCATTTTCAAAGAGCTCAGTTATGATGTGAGTCTCCGTTCAAGATAATCCTTCTAATTGCTAAGGCAAGAAATTTTATTCTTTTTTTAAAAGTTTTTTAAAAATATATTTATTTACTTTTGAGAGATGGAGAGTGACAGAGCATGAGCAGGAGAGGGGCAGAGAGAGAGAGACACACACAGAATCGGAAGCAGGCTCCAGGCTCTGAGCTGTCAGCACAGAGCCTAACATGGGGCTAGAGCTCACAAACTGTGAGATCATGACCTGAGCTGAAATTGGACACTTAACCACCTGAGCCACACAGGTGCCCCGAATAATTTTATCCTTTAAGGAATGGTAGCCATATTCTATCCTGGGTGGTCAAGGCCCAACTGGAAGAAGGCATTCACTTTTGGGTACCACACGTTAAGGGAGATACAGTCAAGGGGCGCTTATTAAAAATGGCAGTTATCTCAATAGTGAAAGAGGCAAAGTCCATGTTTATTCTTCCAAATTTGAGATGTTTGCTCTGGAAAGGAAATGGCTCATGAGGTGGGGATTTGCCTTCTTTAAGCATTTAAGTACTTAAAATATTTGCTTCTATTATTAGATACTTCCAAAAAAAAAGAAAATAAATAAAAAGTAAAGTCCCCCATGTTTATAGCAGCACTATCGACAATAGCCAAAGTATGGAAAGAGCCCAAATGTCCATCGATGGATGAATGGATAAAGAAGATGTGGTATATATACACAATGGAGTATTACTCGGCAATCAAAAAGAATGAAATCTTGCCATTTGCAACTACATGGATGGAACTGGAGGGTATTATGCTAAGTGAAATTAGTCAGCCAGAGAAAGACAAAAATCATATGACTTCACTCAGAGGAGGACTTTAAGAGGCAAAACAGATGAACATAAGGGAAGGGAAACAAAAATAATCTAAAAACAGGGAGGGGGACAAGAACGGAAGAGACTCTTAAATATGGAGAACAAACAGAGGGTTACTGGAGGGGTTGTGGGAGGGGGGATGGGCTCAACGGGGAAGGGGCACAAAGGAATCTACTCCTGAAATCATTGTGGCACTAGATGCTAACTGACTTGGATGTAAATTTTAAAAAATAAAAAATACAATTAAAAAAAAAAAGTATTTGCTTCTACAACTGCAAAATAGTGAACAACAGATGATGCAGAAGGATTTTGATGTAATGTAAGAAAAATGTATGGAGCCAGCCATTTCCAAAGATGAAGTGAGCTGATAGGGAAGGAGTGAGTTCTTTATTACAGTTGGTGGCCAGACAGAGGAGAGTTGACCACCGGTGGGAGACATTGGAGGATGTATCCATCAGGAAAAAAACCAGTTTCAGTCAGTAGCATTTCAACACGGGAAATTAAAGGCCTGTGGGAAAGGTGCCGGAGTTGCAAAGCAGCAAAGATTAGAAAGTCAAAGATGAGAGTTTGGCTAATTGGCTAATTAAGCTACTCAAAGATTAGAAACTCCAAGGGGCGCCTGGGTGGCGCAGTCGGTTAAGCGTCCGACTTCAGCCAGGTCATGATCTCGCGGTCCGTGAGTTCGAGCCCCGCGTCGGGCTCTGGGCTGATGGCTCAGAGCCTGGAACCTGCTTCCGATTCTGTGTCTCCCTCTCTCTCTGCCCCTCCCCCGTTCATGCTCTGTCTCTCTCTGTCCCAAAAATAAATAAACGTTGAAAAAAAAAATTTTAGAAACCCAGGGCTACCACACGAAGGACCTGAGGGCCACATGGGAAAATGGCGTGACCCAGGCAGCAGGACGGATGGCCGCCATTTTCATCACAGGAGAGCTTTGAGTCTGTGAAGTGACTTAATATTGTGGCCCCTGTCTGGTCAAATCTAAACTCAGTAGTTGCTCTCCTTACAACTTGGAGAGAGAAAAGGAAAGTCTAACCTCCATGACCCAGGCACACGTGCTTGACGAAGAGGCTTGGGCAGTCCCGGCCCAGCACACCCTGGTACAGAGCACTGGCAGACCCCTGACTGTCCTTCTCAAGTTTTAATTATTTAGTCATTCATGCCTTCACTCACTCCCTCACTCACTCATTTAGCAAAGTGCAGACCCTGGAGGAAATTGCCTTTGTCTGAATCTGGTACTTACCACCTTTCTGACTTTGGGCTGTGTGTCAGGGGTCCCGATGTTGGCTTTCTTCCAGACTGTCCATGTGAGTCTTCCAGGGACACGGCAGAAGCCTCTGCCTGCACATGTCTCTGCTCTGGATCTTCTCTTCTCTGATGCTTCCGGTTCCCGACTTGTCCAGAGGCCACTCCTTCAGGAGACCCAAGCTTCTCGCTGTTGGATTTCTGCTTTACAGCTTGCCCTCGGGGGCAACGGCAAAGAGCTCAAGCTTGGTTATTTTCCATAACGTGTCCTGGAATCCTTTGCAGGGCTACGTGGTGGTGCTGCAGCTGGGCCATGGGGTCCCTCTCTCCTCCACCCGGGTTTTCCTCCAGTTCTCCTAGGTCACTATGTGGGTAGGTAAAAGGCAGGTCAAAAAGTCTGCTAAGAAGATACGAAGCCAGGGAGTGAGATGGGAATTCTCCTTCGGAAGGAGCACCTCCAAACTCTGCAACGATTTTCTTGAAGTCTTCCTCAAGAACCCTCTCACCTCCTGCTGGGCCAAAGATAGTAGGCCTTTATTCCATCCCTTCCCACTCGTGGGGGTGGTGATGTTGGCGGGATAGCTATGGGAAGGCAGATTCTACCTCCCCCGGCAGCAGTGTCTGAATGCTTTCCAGTTTAGAATATGAGGTCACGGTGCCTCTTTGTTTCCTATATTTGGGCCCCAGGATAACAAAAGTCCTACTTAACATCTTGTCACATTTTCTCTGACCCCTTCCTCTCTACATCCCGGAATAACCTATGGTTTCTTGCCAGGTCCATCGACTTCAAGTATGAGAACAGAAGGATCATAACGATGTAAATCCTTTGGGCAATCCATCAAGACCGTGCGGGGGTCCAAGAGGGTATACAGCTGGTGCCACTGTGGCCGTGGCAGCGTGCCTCTCTCTGTATTAGATCTTCTCTGGTTTCTTGCACATGCCCTTGCCTTGTTCTTTAATATTATTATTATTATTCAAGTATGGTTCACATGCAGTGTTATGCTTAGTTTCAGTTGTATCATGTAGTGATTCGACAAGTGCATACGTTTCTCAGTGCTGCTCATCAAGACAAGTGTATTCTTAATCTCCTTTATTTCACCATCCTGCCACCCACCTCCTCTCTGGAAGCCAGCCACCAGTGTGTTCTCTGTATTTAAGAGTCTGGGGTGTTTTGTTTTGTTTCTCTCTTTTTTTCTTTGTTTGTTCATTTGTTTTGTTTCTTAAATGCCGCATATTAGTGAAATCATATGGTATTTGTCTTTCTCTGACACACTTATTTCGCTTAGCATAATACCCTCCAGATCATCCATATTGCTGCAAATGGCAAGATTTCATTCTTCCTTATGGCTGAGTAGTACTCTGTTGTATATGTGTGTGTGTGTGTGTGTGTGTGTGTGTGTGTGTATGTATATATCCTTCACACCACATCTTCTTTGTCCATTCATCTGCGGATGGACACTTGTGTTGCTTCTGTATGCTGACCATTATAAATGGTTCTGCAACAAACAGGGATGCATATATCTTTTCAATATGAGCCACCCTTTTAAGATATATCTGCTGGCAATAAGTTCTCTTAGTTTTGCTCCATTTGAGAATGTCTCAGTTTCTCCTTCATTCCTTGAGGATGTTTCCTGTCGTGACCGGCGCAACAAACACCGAGGTCAGGGTCCTGAGGGTAGGGGAATGCAAGAAAAAAGAGAGAAGAGAAAGTTTGGGAACAGGAGGGTCCCCTGGGCTGATGGCCCAAGTGACGGCTTTATTGTTGCTGTACACAATCTTTTATAATATAAGACTCTTATGGATCAGGTCATTCTAAGTATAATCAGGTTTCACATAATCGCTGCCCACCAAAACATTTAGTTCTGTGTTTCTTGTGCATTTTCTAGACAGGTCACAACAAGACCTTGTTGATAAGATTGCTAGCAAAACACAATTCCCATGTTTGTTTCTATCTGACTCGGGGTAGAAAAAGGGAGGTAGCATTACTGCCAACACCTGCAGACCACAGGCTTCAGGAATTAACTTTCTCAGCCTTGACAAGGCTTTTGTGTGCCCTTGAAAGTGGGGGAATGGGAGGGGGAACCACCGGGTTGGCTGAGTCAACAGGGAACGTTGCTCGACCCGGTCTCAGCCTGGCACTGGGGTCTGCCGCGCCCCCCCCCCCAGTTTCCCCTGCATACAGGATGTAGATTGGCCTTTTCCTTCTTTTCTTTTCTTTTCTTTTCCTTCAGGGCTTTGGAAATGACATAGTGATGTTCCATCTTCTGTGCCAAGTAATCCTGCACCGATTCTGGGCCCCATGTGTGCGGTGTTCTCAGACTTAGGGACTGGGTCCCCATCGGGAGAGAGCCTTAGCTAGGGTTAGGTTTTGGTCCAGGGACGTCTCCAGGGCTGAAGCGACACCAGTCCCGTGCTCCCCCTGAAGGGCTGAAGTGAGTTGTTAGAGTTGCTTTCTATTAGCCACTTCCGTCTGGCCTCCGTGACCTCTGAGGAATTCATGGTCATTCACGTTATTTTTCCCCTGCACTAAGGGGTCCTTTTCTCTCTTGCTGCTTTAGAGAGTTTCATTTTTGTCTTTAGTTTCAGAAGCTTAATCATGATGCCTCTTGACATAGTTTTCTTTGGATTTATCCTATTTGGAGTTCACGCAGCCTCTTGACTGTAGATTTATGTTTTTGTTGAATTATTGAGAACTTTTCCAGCCCCACCCTTTTTCCTCTCTCCTTCTGAGATAAGAGGACACTTGTTCGTTCAGCCTGTTTTCCTTCTTTTGTTCTGATTAGAATAGTTCCTATTTTTTCACTTTTCAGTGCACCGATGCCTTCCTCTGCCCCCTCCTTTCTGTTATTGAGCCCTCAACTAAGCTTTTCATTCCAGCTACTGTACTTATTTCAGTTCCGAAAGTCCCACTTGGTCCTTTCTCTTTGCTGACGCTTTCTGTTTTTCAGTTGTTTCAAGTGTTCTGCGATTGGTCACTGAGCTGTTTTTAACATTGCTGCTTTTATCTTTGTAAGATAATTCTAATATCTCTGTCTTTTTGGCGTTGGCTTTCATTTATTGTCTTTCATTGTTTCAGTTTGAGATTTTCTTGGTATGAAAGTAATTTTCTATTGAAAGCTTGACTTTTTTTTTTCCTTCCTATTATGTAATGAGTCTCTGGATATTATTTAAATCCTGCCAGGTGGAGGTGGAAGTCTGTTGCCCCACTTGGCCTCCATTGGCACCAAAGCGGGTGGGGGGGGGGGTCTCCTGGTTACCGCTGAGTGGGGTAGGAGTTGCGTTTGCCTATGTGGTCTCCACTGACGTCCCCAGAGAAGGTGGCCTATTACCTCTGGGTGATGGTAAAAAACTTGACTCCTCACTAGGCCTCCTCTGACGCTATCCCAGGGAAGAGGGAGGTGCTTTGCTATTGCTGGGTGGAGGTGAAGGCCAAGCCTCCCCATGTGATGTCTGGCGACCATTACCAAGAGGCTGTCACGAAAGCCCTGGTTTCTATACCCTGTTTGCTCTTTCTACTGAGGCACGTTCATCCGTTGTGAAATTTTACAATTTGTAAGAAGTCATAGCTTTCATTTGCTCTTTCTCTAAGACTAAGTTTTCGTGGGATTTTGATCCTCAAAATTTACCCCCCCTCCATCTTATACTATTTGGGGTAAAGAAGCACTTGGCTCTTTCAACTCTTTCCCTTTCCTTTCTGCTCGTAAACTGGTTGTTTCTGAGCTTCTGTTTCTCATGTAATGTTGTGCCATATCTAGTCAAAGCACTTTATCCATACTACTAAAATGGTTTCCAATGTCTTCCCTAGAAGTGCAAGTTCCTTCTATACACAATCCGCCCTTAAAGTTTCTCAGTTTCACCAGAACTTTTCACTACGTGATAGGGCCTCCGGCCTTCTGACTGCTAAGCCTTTGCCATACCCCCTTGGGACGCTTGTGAGAGCAACTTTCAGCTCTTGCTACCAATATTTTTATCGCTGAGGCTACAGTTGGTTATGCTGTAATGCAAGCACCCTGAAATTCAGTGGCTTAACACAGCCAAGGTTTCTTTCCTTACAATCTGCTTTGAGTTTCTTTTGGTGGCTTTAAGGCCGTGGACCTCCACACATCGGGTCAGCTTTCAAGATCTTTTGATGTGTGGCGTCTCTACCTCACGATGAATATTCTTTCATGGCCAGCACAGCAGCACAGAGGGCACAGAGGGCTCTGCCCCCGCTCCTTCGTGCTACAGCCCAATATGTGTAGAGATACGCATGGTTTTACTTTCAAATGGATCATCTGACGGAACTATCGCTCACCCGCATAGACGCCAGGGGCCTGGGAAGCACACTTTCTCCCCGCATCCAAGTGGGGGGAGAGAACTGGATGCGGTGGGCATTGAGGAGAGCAAGCAGGGGGTGGTGACCTTGGTAGTGTCTGCCCCTGAGAGGCGTTCTGCTGAACTCGATTGTGAATCCAAAGCTAAACAAAACTTTCATCTTCAGTAACTGGGGTCTTTTGCTCCACAATTTAAACTAGCAATACAGAGCAAGTGAGGACAATTTGAAATGTCTTTGAGTCTCGGACTAGGCGAGGCCACTCAGGGTCGATCACCACAGCACATGAAAGTCTTAACGGTGCCTTTGTGCGGCAACCGCATGCCGCGTAAGGACCCTAATATCTGAATCTCTGAGCATTCTGAAAGGGCTGTCGTGGGGACAGATCTTACTAGTTACTTTATTATTGTCATCTTTTTTTTTTTTTCTCATTATTCCACGCCTCCTCTTCAGATCAGGAAGCTTTAAAAAAAGTTTACAGTTTGATAATCTTTCCAAACCGTGTACATTTGATGGTAGGAATCAGTGATGTGAATACTCCAGAAATCATAGTTTTAGCATTGGAACGCATGATTCTTTTCCCGGCAGCATTTTAGGGTACATGGCTTCTTTTATTTAAGTTGATATAACATATTTCATGGGACCATTAGCGTTAGAAGAAATAGAAAAGACATCTCGTCTCACGTCACATACATTGCCATTCCTACGGTATACACTAATTGAACACAGAAAAGTGTGGCTGGTACTTTAGAGAAACTGCCCAAGAAAGTAAAATCGACCACTGATCATCCGTGATCGTTCACACCTTAGAGAAGATGATGCTGTCGGTCCTTCTATGATGATGTGACTGATGACCAACGGAAGAGTATCGTGCGACAGTGTTGGCTGGAGGTAACCAGTAGTGGGGATAGATGGCCACTTTAATCTGTACTCTCTTATTTTATTAGTTATAGTCTACCTAACTCCCAAATTATTTGAGGTGGGGGAACTTCCGCTTCTGACCATTGACACAGTATGTGACTAGCCCTCTTGCTAGAAGTATCTATAAAACTGGACACGTATTTTCAAGCCTTTGGACAATAGAAATACACGGCTAATCGGACACAAGGGAAACACATGAGGGGAACCCCCCCCCATCATCATTTCCTCCAGGACTCTGCCAGGGGCAGCGTACCCATAACATGAGAGGCCAAGGGGAGCTCAGTAGTCTGCCAGGGCTGGGCAGCAGCCCCTCTGAGGCAGGGGAACAGGGTCAACAAACAGGTGCTACCCAGGGACCTTGCGCTGGTGTTGTCTCCAACAGATTTTCTCCAAAAATCACCTCCAAGATTTTGTGTTTTTTCTTAGGCACTTTAAATCTGTGAGACCTTAACTCAACATGACTGTATTTCAGAGTTTTAGGTTTTTCTCTCCCTCGGCCTGCTGAGTAACGCTTTAATTACACGTATTAGTCACATCCCTGAAATTGTTTATCAGACACTAGGTGTCCATTCAGTTTCCAAACAAAAGGTCACCTTTCCTGGGCGATACCCTCCCTGGACACAATTTTATAAGCATAAGTTGTTGCTATTCAAATATGCTAAGATACCAAACTACTGATAAAAGTAAAGAATAAATGCTCCTTTTTTAAAAAATATAATCTATTGACAAATTGGTTTCCATACAACACCCAGGGCTCATGCCAACAAGTGCCCTCCTCAAAGCCCATCACCCACTGTATAAAAACTAAAAGTTTTATTTTAAAAATGGCATTTAAAAAGTATTTCTCTACTCTTCTATCAGATGTTCATATTTGTCAGAACTTACCCACCTATTTTTTCTCTTTATTCATTTATTGTTCTTATTTTTACAAGGTGCCACTCCTTTATTTCATGCTTATTTATTCTTTCTACTGCTTTTGGGTTAGTTTTTTCCCAAGAACTACAGAAATGGAGCCATTTTGCCCTCTTAGCTGACTATCAGAATCATTTGCGAGGTTTATAAAAATACAGATTCTTGGGATCTCTCGGGTCCAGTGAAACAGAATCCTCATGGAGAATTCTCAAAATATATTTTATTTTATTTTATTTTTTATTTTTTAAAAATTTGTAGTGTTTGTTTATTTTTGAGAGAGAGAGACACAGAGTGCAAGCAGAGGAGGGGCAGAGAGAGAGAGAGGGAGACACAGAATCGGAAGCAGGCTCCAGGCTCTGAGCTGTCAGCACAGAGCCCGATGCGGGGCTCAAACTCACGACCCGGGAGAACGTGACCTGAGCCAAAGTCGGATGCTCAACCGACTGAGCCACCCAGGCGCCCCTCAAAATATATTTTAAATAATCCCATAGCTGAATGATATCATCCATCAAGTGTGGAAAGCTGATACAAGTCAAAGTTGGTCTTATGGAATTATTGGTTAAACATCTGCAAAGTTTCCTTTACCTTCCGCAATCATCATCAAGCTCGGCATGTGGACCTGGGAGCCATGGTATGATCTAATTATAACATAATTTATCTATCTATCTATCAGATTAATTTGATGAAACATGTTATAAACATCTACATTTATTTGCTTTATTACCTGAATGTTTGCTTCCTGGAAAGTGATAACAAAACAGCCTTTTATGAGAGAATCCGTATTATTTTCTTATTTATGATGTAACCTAATAGCATCTGACCATAATCTTCAACTTTGGCACTTGCCCTTAGAGAGGAAATATCTGTGCTATACATTGAATATTTTTGTCCCTCCAAAATCTGTATGTTGAAACTTAATCCCCAAAATGATGGTGTTTGGAGATGGGGACTTTGGGAGGTGATTTGGGAGATGATTAGGATGGGGTTTGTGCCCTTATTGAACAACTCCTAGCCTTGTTCTAAGCTGTTATGGTTACAAGAGTAAACGAAAGAGGTAGAAGGCCCTGCCTTCAGAGAGCTCAGGCCACCAGTGTTTCCGTTTCTTACCTACTGAACTGTGTAACTCAAAGAGAAGAAAAGGATAAACCCATTTTGGATGAGAAGCTCATTTAATCGGTTTGCCTTAGAACAAGTTTATATTTTCTTTAGGTGACAAGAATAAGTATAATCTAAAAAATAATTGCAGTGAAAATAAATCCAGAGAAATTTGGCTTCCATCTCACGAAACCATTTAAGTAGATTTAAATTATTTTCCTGACAATGTGGATTACGTACCACCAAATGGGTAATAAAGAAGTAAGACAAAATCTCTGCTCACAAATGCCTTCAGAAATTTTGCTAAGAAAATTCGGGCAAAAGCCTTAATTTCTTCCTCCTGTAATAGGGTATATGAAATCAGATGTTTTCATCGAAATTTTACTAAGGCAAATCTTAAGCATCAAATTACTAGCTCTATTCATACTCATCCTATTTCTTCCCTGAATTTTCATTGACTCTATACTTGACAAACATTAAAAGTTATGTTGACTAAAAGTTAAAGTAAGAAATCTTAGATGTTGCAATCGTTCTCCAAATCATAGAAGCTATAGAAACTTCTAGATCCAAATTAGGATCACACGGGCTACAAGTTAAATTTGTCTTTAAAAAATGTGGATGTCAAAATAACCATTTTCTTTGTGAACCATGAAGGCGGAACCTTGTGCAGGCTTCTGGAGCAACTATATGGATGCATCAGAAAGCAAAGGGTGTGCCTGGGTGGCTCAGGCGGTTAAGCATCTGACTTCGGCTCAGGTCACGATCTCTCGGTTTGCGAGCCTTGCGTTGGGCCCTGTGCTGACAGCTCAGAGCCTGAAGCCTGATTCAGATTCTGTGTCTCCCTCTCTCTCTGCCCCTCTCCTGCTCACCCTCTGTCTCTCTCTCTCTCTCTCTCTCTCTCTCTCAAAAATAAACATTAAAAAAAATTTTTTTTAAAAAAGAGAGAAAGCAGAAGAGAAGCTTTGTTTGAAAACCTTTGCAGTTGCCCTATCAGGTTTAAAGAATACTGTGTCGAATTGGAATTATTTCCTCAGAGAGTTATCCACCTACGTTTAAAGAGCTACCATTTCCAAAGCTTCTTCATAAGAATCCCCATAATATGTGCCTTATGGGAATTTTAGTGTGTAGACAGAATTAAATATATATAATATTTACAAATATATACTATAAATGTATTTGATATTGTTAAAGGTGCCTTGTATTGTACTGCAACTTTTTGTACAACTTGGAAATGAGAGAAAGCATACGTTAAAAAAAATAGTATTTGCTACTAGTGAGATAAAATGGCAATTTAATGAGAAAATAAATGTTGTTAATTTCACCTCATTGAAGTTTTAATAGTAGATTGCAGGCAGGAAACAGTTGGATTTTATTCTGTCATGTTCTTTATATGTATTCTAATTGGTATACAATAATAAAGAGAACCGTAATACCGGGTGTAATAGCTTTCTCATAATTGCTGAGGGCTTTTTATACAATTAAATTCGCATCTATTGAGTACTTAGCACAGACAATGCACAAAGCGATAGGCAAAGTAACCCTTTTCTTGGAAGCGTTTCACCACTAGGGTTTCAGACCTGTCCTCATTTTAGGCTGATTAGGAGCCTGTGTACATGGACTTGGTTAATTTGTGCAACAGAAGTAGGTGATGGGGAAAGGGCAAAAAATTTCTTAGTGCATGACACAAATCATTTCAAATCTTCCATAATGTTAATGCTTTTTTTGTGTGTGGAAAGATTCCTATAGGTGAATATGGTGATTTATGAACTAAACTCTCCTTTTAAATTCAGTCTTCACTGTAAATATGCTGAACTGAATATATCCTAAAATTTTCAGAAGAATATATAGTTTAGAGTCTCATATCAATAATCAGGTAATATGCATACTTTGTCTAGTTGATAATCTTTTCTATGGTACTAAGCATGCAATATAAATATAAATATATATATAAATATAAAATATAAATATTTTATAAATATTTATAAAATATAAATATTTATATATATAAATATTTACAAAATATTTATATTTTGTAAATATTTATATATAAATATAAAATATAAATATAAAAATATATATAAATATAAAATGTGATTCATAGATAGTTTACAATTCCTTCATTATGTGACAGTTGGTTTTTTTAATAAAAGAATTAAATAAACATAAATTCTTTACTACTCAGGAAGAGCCCGAAGAACATGGAACCTAGGCTTAAAAAATTGAAAATGTAAAAGTGAAAAAGAAAAGGTGCAAAGTTAAAAATTGTAAAGAGCATAAACATTGTTTATTTCATTGTAGTAGGCCCTAATTTTCTACTGATGTCTATTATTTTATGCCTGGTCCATATAAATATACAAAATATTATGACTTACGTAATCTAGGGAGAAAAATATAATTGCTTAGATAATGGGACTGTAGAATAACTTTTTGTTTATCACCTTTTTGAGTATAAGGATCGAATAAATTTATTATTGTGGCATTCAACACTAGAATAGAAACTGGCAGAAAGATGTAGAAGAGAGGACGTAACATGCCTGAACCCTCTTTCAGCCCAAGCTAGTTTACAACATTAACATTTCTGAACCGAAGCTCGTTTACAACACTAATTTTAAAATAAGGATTCTAGTTATTTTTTCCTTTAATAGAAATAGAAAGACTGGCTTAGATCATTTTTGTCTAGAATGTTTCTTCACTCTCATGAGTATAGTCTGTTTTTTGACTGAGCATGGATATTGGTAATTTTCTCTATATATTAATAGTGGATGTATTACCCAGATAACTTTGCAATTCATTTAAGAATTGCATAAATTGCAATTATATTGCATAAATTACATACATCGCATAAATTGCAATTGCAATTGTGTTAGGTTGCCGGTGATAATTTAGTTAAGGAGCAAATAATTAAAGTTCCTTTTGGAATTGGTTTTATCATCTATGTTACCTTTGCCCTTCAAGGAAGGAAGATCTTCCTTTAAGAACCCCAAACAGAAAACCAAATATCTAAGACTATCTTACACAACAAGATAAATTACCCCAATTGGGGATACTTCTGTGTAGATAGCCCAGATAATTGTCAACCTGATGTCCTTTCTCTGATACTTGTAAAATTCACTTCCAGTCTGACCTGGCTGTTCAACAATACCAGTTGGTTGGATCCTCCTGGATTCAAACGTATATGGGTCCTTCAAAGATGTGCACTAATCTCATTACTATCAAAATATTCACTTATATTTTCTTTTTATTTCTTTATGACATTGGTGTTCATATTGACTTTTCGATCTATCTTTTTTAAAAATACAGTTTGCAAAATATTTATTGAAATCATAATGGGGAATGGCACCCTTTGGGCATTTGGGTTTAGCTTTTCTTGATTATGAACTTAATTGTATAAAATTATGAGATCACAACTATTTTTCTAAGTATTCCTTAGACTGTGGTACATTTTATTTCTGAATTTAGCATTGATGTGTGTGGTCAAATGGATCATTTCATCTCTTTTATCTGCCTGGATGTAGAATTTTATATATCTTTGAAATAACAATAGATATTAGGAAGACAGGATAGATCTAAATGTCAGTCTCTTTCATTGATTTTTGCCTTGTGCATGGTGAGAACTTTTTGATCTGTGAACTAAGATATTTTGAGCTTGATAATTGCTTTTCTAATCTATCCTGAATTGTGTGATAGATGATGTGAGGCAAGGATCTAGCCATTTTGGGGGAATTATTTGAGAAGGGTCAAACAACCTGTGGTAAACACTATCCATGTTTATAATGATAAAGGTGGCCATGAAAATACATTAAATATATATATTTACTAATGGTAAGTGTAAGCAAATAAGCGTCATATATAACACCGGGGGTGTGGTCTTTATTGTCAGTCTGTCTTTATTAAAGATCTCTTCAGCCATTGGTGCTTAACAATCAAGGTCTTTGTGCTATTTCTGCTTTGAAGCTGTACGTTACACTTTTATTTAGGACCTCTCTGACTTCCTTTATACCAGCTTAGTATACAGGGCAAGGATTCCATGGATAATTGTCAACATGAGGTCTGGAAACTGTTGGCAATTATTGCTGTAATTCCCGTTTCATTAATTAATTTAAAAGACATGAACTGAATTCCTACTAGGCGCTCTTAAGAGGATATGCTACTTGCTCTCAAGGAATTTACAGTCTGGTCAGAAAGCCAGGCATGTCAATGAGGAACATTACACATATAATCAAAGGCGTCAGAGAAGAAACAGTGGGAGAGAGATCAGGACCTATTCTTGCTAAAGCAGTAACATCTTAAGTCTTGCACATTTATCTGTCGTACTACCCAATACATTCATTTGTTTACTTACCATTTATTCAGCATATGGTTTTTAGGTCATGGGGAAATTACACCTTAGAAACAACAGGCATATTTCTCATGTTACACATACGTCTTACTTTCTTCTAACTTGTATTTCAAATGTTGCCTATGCTACTTTAACCTATTTTGATAGTTTTCACTCATAATTTGGGAAAAGTGGAGTATTCATATAATTATTTAGGTATGGCAAACAAAATATTTTGATATTTGGTTTTCAAATATATCAACCTAAAATTTGTAGAATTATCTTAATTTCAGAGCAAAAAGAAGTTAGAAGAGAAAAAGGAGAGAAAAATCCACGGGATTATTATGTTAGTTTTCTCTACTAAATTTTGAATGGCCATATTTCACGAGGTTCTTGAGATTCCCATGGTGAAAGAAAGACAGAAATACCATGCAATGTCTTCTGTTCATCTCCTCAGACCCCCATCCCACCTTGTCCCCTCCTGTTGCAGGGTGTCTGGGCTCAGGAGACTGAGGGCTGTACTCACAGCCTCCTTTGCGTTTAGCTTCCCGCTCAGTTGGGCCAATGGGATACTCTACAGGAAGTCAGAGGACAGGAAAGGAATGAGGGGTGTACTGGTGGCTCTTCCCTGTGAAGCAAGGAAATTCCACTGCATCTTCCTACCGAGCGTGTCCCTGTCAAGTAGCCCTGACCCACAAGGCTCCTCACTCTATGTTCCAGAAACCGCTCTCTTGTTTCACTATTTTCAGGCCAGTAGGAGGAAATGCCTCCTCCACTGCTGCTAGGTGCTTGAAACACTTTTTCTTATTTCTTACTTATTTTTATACCTTTCATTCCCCTTTATTAAGATGTCTCAAATTTGATTTTCTTCTCAGAGTTTCGGACTTCTCATTTGTCCCAAAGTTGCCGCAACAAAAATCTTGATAACACATTCTGCTTTCCTTTACACCCTTCAATGCAAAAACAAAAACAGAAACAAAACTATTTGTAGGAAAAAAAAAAGTTTTGTACAAGGCAAGAAACAATATAAATTCAAAAAGATTTTGGGAAGGGTAAGGATTAGCTCTATTACTCATCTTTTTAACAAGTTTATGTGAATATCTAGTCAAAACCAACAGGGTGTCTCCCTTGAAATGTTATCTATACAAATATCCAAGTAGACCACAGGACTGTATACTGTCTTGGAATGTCCTCAGAAGGCTCTGTCATGGATCAGGTAACAGAGTCCCCAGAGTCTTTTTCTTTCAAACAGAAGAGGGAAGAGAAAGACGGATGGAAGAAACTATTTAAACTTCGTCTTCTTTCTTTGTAGCCTGTGGTCGCCCTCTCCCCGTCTGTGCCCTCACCCTCCAAAGCCTTCCCAGTCTCTGCCACTAAATCCACCTCAGCCTCATCTGCTATGACCTCGACCTCCAAAGCCACCTCAGCCTCTACTGTGACCTCCAAAGCCACCTTGAGCCTTAGGCTTGGCCCAGTCCAAAGTAGCTTTGTTTCCATCAATTTCACCATCTTCCATGGTCTCCTTGGTGGTTTTGGCGTCTTCCTCACAGTTGAAGTCTCCAAAACCAAACCCTTTGAAGGACCCAGTCTCCTGGTGACAATCCTTGCCTGAACAGAGCCATCGAACGACTCTTTTAATGTCTCTTCTGTGGTAGCCTCAGACAGAGGATTTGATTACGTCTGGTATTAGACCACTAAAGTGTGTCAAATATCCCAGAATGGGGACTGTCTAAAGTATAACTTGAGCAATCTTGAAGTTTGGACAGCTGCATTTCTTAGACTTAAAGCATTTCAAGTTGAAAGAATAGGCTAATTATAACGAAGACATTCTGTTTCCTTAGAACTACGGTCTCATTACAAATTCATGTGCCAGGGTTTATGTTTTAACTTCATTTTAATTAGAAATAAATTTAATTATTTAGAAACGTTGCTAGGAAGATTGTAAAATATGAATGGAAAAGGTTATTTCCCATTGTGTTAACATGGGTAAATACAAAATTGACCCATTTTGGAATATCTGACACTCAGTAAATACTGAGTAAACAAATGAATGATTTGTGTTACAGAAGTACATATTCTAACTTTTAAGTGAATGTATCGACGAAAGCAAAACATCTTTAGAAAATTAAATTTCATCAGAGAATTGAAAACTAACATAATTTTTTAAATAAGCCACCTTCACTTGCAGGTAAGCTGTCATTTCTGGTCTGAATTGAAAAAGAATACAGACAGCTTAGTTGGGAAAGAGAAGGAAATAGAATAGCTCTAGGTTTTCTGTGTCATCCCTTGGTTTATCACAGATTAACAGGAAGCAAGCTGGATTCAAGATGTTTGCTGTGTTACTGACATAGTACCAAGAACTACCAGAACACTATCAAGAACTGAAATTTCAAGTAATGTCTTAGTTGGTAAACAGAAGTGCTTGTAGCTGGGAAAAATTATAGGCAAATTGGCCAGTTTTACTGACTCTAATTCCTATGCTTTACTACATAATCAATATATTGTTTTAATTCCAAAAGTTTTCCTTTGTGTTATGTATTTATAAACATCTCTGGATATCACATTTTGTTTCCTGGTCTTTTATGGCAATAGCTTAAAGGGAAATGCAGTCTGGAAGAGTGATTAGGAGCAAGGGCCCTGGCACCCAATGGTCTGGTTCTGAACTCTCTCTGATCTATTTACCACTCTGTGACCTTCAACAAGTGACTCACATTCTCCATGCCTCAGTTTCCTCATCTGGAGGATGGGGATGGCAATAACGGCACCAAGCCAAGAATTAGAAAAGTTGAGATGGATAAACCACTTAAAACAACACCTTTGCAGAGTGCCTGGGGGGCTCCGTCAGTTAAGTGTCGACTCTTAATTTTTGCTCCGGTTACGATCGCGCGGCTCATGAGATCAGGCTCCATGCTGTCAGCTTGAGGTTCTGTCTCGCTCTCTCTTTCTGCTCCTCCCCTCTTCTCTCTCAAAATAAATAAATTGAAAACAAAACAAAACACAACACCGCAAGAAACAGAGCCATTAAGTTACCTTTCTCAGAAGTGATTGTTCTGCGGGTCTGTCTTCAAGCTCAGCCATTTTCCTTTTGTCTACAACGGGGAGTGAAGTGAAAGCATCCATCTTGATTTCAGTAGACAAAAAAGGTCAGACTTCTTGACCATTTCCTTGACATGAGCTAGTCTTGAAACAGGACAAACTTCAGGAAAAAATTTTCTTACAGGAAACTTTGATTTAGTTTCCCGAGGACATCTACAGTGTGGGTGAGAGATGCTGGGAGTCCTCCACTCACATAATGTTTTCTCAGTAATACCACTGATGTGGCTTTGGGTTTTCAGAGTACTCTTGCGTACTTCTAGTACTGTGTTGTCTTATAACAACGTGCTGTGGTGCTCAGACCTCCCCGGGGGCCAGCCACCATCTTTGGTTCTTCGGAAACTGTGCAATATTTTAAAAGGTCAAGGTTATCTGAGGAAGCACAGCACCATAACTCTTAGAGATCACAGCAAAGAGGGGGGAGGAAAAAAGGCCACATTGCTTAGAGATGGTAAATTCTGAGTGGTGAATCACCATACGTATACAATCGTTATTACGCCATTTTCTATCTTCCCAGTTGTATATATTCCAGAATTATATTCTAAGCACCTAAATAAGACCCTCATGAATTATCAATATTACCTCTGTGTTTCTCACATAGGGCCATAAAAGAAAGCGTATGAGAGATGATAGCTTTTAGTCTTTTCTTAAAGTTCTGTGACCTTTAAGTTATCGAAACTCAGACTGTACGTAAATTGCCTGCAAGCCAAGATGACAGCGTTAAGCTGTAAAAATGGTCAGTTGTATACGCAACCTCGCAAATTACTAGGTTGGCCAAGACCAATGATGGAAAAACCATTAATTATGATGCACGGTCATGGCCACTTCTAACTGTATACAATAAAGCCAGCACATAGTGGCTTGATTTGAGAGGCATCAGAGGCATCCTTGCTTGCAAATATTCCTCCACTAGCCAGCTCAGTAACTGGAAATTGGAAGATTTCCTTAGGTTGAAATATCTTTGTTGAAATACTTTAAACAATAAGCATTACCTGAGAAGGTTCATGATTAACTCAGCAGCATCCTTTAGTATAGTAATTTGAGTTTATTGATTCATGCAGGAAACATTTATTGAACACTTATCATATGCTTGGCATTGAAAACACAGAGGGAAGTGTTTACACTCACCTCTTTCAATCAGCACCCAGTCTAGTCAGCAACATGGAAGGGCAACCAAACATGAGAGTCTAGAATGAAGAAAGCTGTGGCGAAGATGTTCACGTGCCATTGGGGACCCAGAAGAGGGATCCCTTGACCTGTAAGGAGTTAAGTGTGGCTAACGTGTTAAGGTGTTTTAATTCTCTCTCACAGAAATCAATTCAGTTGAAAGATTTTAACCCAGGAGCAGTATAATCACATTTGGGTTTGACGGCTGTTACCCAAGCAACATAGAAAATTGTGATTGGGGCCAGAGGGCCCGTGAAGTAGAAATAAGGAATCCAAGAAGCTACTGCTAGTCTCCAGGCAAGATACGATGAAAGCCTGAACCTGGGCTAGGTTAGTAGGAAATTAACGGGGATTAGATTCGAGAGGTACGTAGGAGTTAGGATCAGCGGGAGTTCTGGTTAGAGATTTGGGTGAGAAGGGAGGTTTCTGGCTAGTGTGACAGGATATGTACTTTGGTGCCATCATAGAGAATTTGACGATCAAGTTTGAGGGATGGGGAAGGGACCAGTTAGGCTGAGTTGAAGCTGCCTGTGGCTATGCAAGAGGAGGTAAACAGTAGGCATCTGGACATAGATGCATGGACATAGCAGGAGAGATCTGGGCTGAGGGGCAGACCTGGGTGCATCGCCAATGCAAGGAAGCAGCTGGAGCCATGAGTACTGAGCCCTTTTAACGTTATATTACAAAAGAAGTGATAAAATCTGGATAGCAACATATGCTACAAATGCAATCGCAAACACCATTTTCTGAAAATATGAACACATTTTATTATAATAGTTGAATTTATGAGGAATTCTGTTCTCTATTTTTTTAGAAAAAAAAAACTGTGGTAGCTTAAAAACAAATAAAATGTAAGAGTTTGGGAAAAGGCTAAGTGAGTATTTTTCTCTATCTAGCCAAAGCGTTTCCCTGATGATTTTGTTAATGGCACTGTGGCTCTTGAAGCTTAATGCTATAGTATAAAATTCCACATTTCTCTATGTTTACTCCTAATTATTCTAAGTGAGTCTGACTTAGTTAATCCTTTAAAATCTGCTATCTATTCACCCACATTCTCAGCAGTCAAGAAGGTTGATTCATCTATCACAACTTCCAATAGAAATAGCCATTTCTACATCAAGGCTATGTGTATAATGGCACGATTCATTGGAAGACCTTACCTTTCCTCCTGGGAATAAGTCCTGTCTCTTAAGGCTCCATGTTAAATGGGAACAATCGCTATTTTATAGAATATTGCAAGTACGAAAGTTACCGATCGTAGCTTTGAGCTATATTTGTGTGTTTCTTGAGTATAATCCTGAAGCAAAAATACAACCAGCATACCCTAAGAAGATAATTTGCTTAAAAAAAAATTTTTTTTTAATTTGAGAGAGAGAGAGAGAGAGCATGAGCAGAGGAGAGGAGCAGAGGGAGAGAGACAAAGCATCGTAAGCAGACTCTATGCTCAGCATGGAGCACAACGTGGGGCTTGATCTCCTGACCATGAGATCATGACCTGAGCCGAAATCAGGAGTCGGATGCTTAACCAACTGAGCCACCCAGGAGCCCGAAGATAATTTGTTTTTAATTTTGAAGTTCATTTATTAAGACTTCATTGGCTGTGTCAGGACCTTGACCGTTATAAAAATATCTGTATGCTTTAAAAGGCATAATAAAATCAGAAAATAAAATTTCTAAAAATATTTCTTTGCTAAAAATATTCCTTACTTTGACAATTTGGAGTAGATCCACTAAGTTAAAATTTGATATGGATTATTTTTATTGATATTTTCAGTAATAGGCATAGAAATTACTCTTTATTGTTTTCACTCTGAAGACATGGAATTTCATATAATTCCCAGGATAATTCTAAGGGCCTCTTGGAAAGCATCCTTAAAGTTGGATTCAGATAGGCTTTTGTCAGTTGCTATATGTTAACGCTTTCACCCTTGTAAAAATATCATCGCATACAACTGCATATTCATAAAAAGCTGGAGGAGATAAATGAAATTATTCTAGTTGAAATATTATAGAGAAAAAAATCATAAGATAAAAAATTAAAAACTGTCTATAATTAGACAATTAGAATTCGCCGTCCCTCATCCTTATTCATAAAACATATGGCTGAATTTTTTGAAACCCTGCAGTTAAAAATTAGACAGCAGAAAAATGAATAGTTGATAATTACTTGTACGTGTTCATTTTCTTCTGTGTTATAAATGTGTTGAGTAAGATGGCACCAAGAAATCCTAAAAGATCACACATTTTTAAAAATGTATTTATCCAACAAATATTTATTGTAGACCTAGTCCGAACATTTTTCTGGCTAGAGGTACAAGACAAGTCCCTGCCCTCCGGGGGCTTACATTCTAATGTGCTGGATGGGCAATAAACACAAAAACCAGCATAGAGTAGAATGTCAGGTAGAATGAAAGAGTAGGCTAAGGAGAGAGAGAGAGAGAGAGAGATGTGGCCAAGTGTTAATAGAGATAGAATGTTCAGAGAAGCCTCTTTTGGGAGGGGATATTGGAGCTGAACTTGAAGAAAACGAGGCAACCATTCCCAGGAAGAATTTGGGAAAAGCACAGTAGGGAAAGAAAATACCAAGCCCAAGTACCAAGAGAGGGACTAAGCTTGGGTGTCTGAGGACCAGCAAGGAGGCCTACAGTGGAGTGGAGTGAACCAGGTGAAAGAGATGAAGCAGGTGGTAAAAGCTACAGATGTGGAGGAGGGACCGAGGCCAGATCATGGTCTTATTGGCCATGAAGAGGGATTTACATTTTAGTGTCATTATAAAAGGAAGACTGCAGAAGCCTCGGAGCAAAGGGAAGACTCTATGTGACTTACGGTGTCAAAGGATCACACTAGTGCTGTAAGATGCCGACTCAAGATTCCCAACGGTGCATGTGTGTGTGTGTGTGTGTGTGTGTGTGTGTGTGCAAATTTGGGGGTAGAGAGAATCAAACCAAGATGTGTATGTGTTGAGTTTGAAGGGCCTGTTGGACATCCAAGGAAGGGTGTTGAAGAAGCTGACTAGAGACTCTCCAATCTAAGAGTGAGACACTGGAGATGGAAAAGAGAGGTGACCTGGGAAACCATGGGACTGGATAACGTCACATAGGGAGTGAGTGTAGATGGGGAAGAATGACAACTAGCACGTGAGGGAATCTGACACTGAGGCTCAGGTGTGAGGAGGACTAAGACAGCGGGGGGTACACGGTCCAAGAGAAGAAAACGTTTCAAGAAGGAAGTAGGGGTCAACAGTGTCAGATCACCATGGAAACGTGCATACCAAAAGCTGTTGGATCACATTTCTTTTTTCCGTCAGTTCTGAAAATCAAATGCACAAGCGTCAGAAGAGAAGTTTCTTTACATTTTAAAACAAGTATTATTATCAAATCGGGAAGGTCATGAAGTGGAGTAAATTAAAAGTGGGGCTACTGAACCGTAGAGATATGGAGACGAAGGGGAATGGGGGAGGGAAGAGATATAACGAAACTAAACACTACAATAGGACTACGTGACACATGGTAAGGAAAAGGGCCATTTATTTATTTATTTATTTAATTTTTTTTTTTTTTTAACATTTATTCATTTTTGAGACAGGGAGAGACAGAGCATGAACGGGGGAAGGTCAGAGAGAGAGGGAGACACAGAATCCGAAGCAGGCTCCAGGTTCTGAGCTGTCAGCACAGAGCCCCACGCGGGGCTCGAACTCACAGACCGTGAGATCATGACCGGAGCCGAAGTCGGACGCCCAACCGACTGAGCCACCCAGGCGCCCCCGAAAAGGGCCATTTAAAGTGGAAGCCAGTCGTCAATTTTTAACAGCAAAAATGGTTTATTAACAACGAGCTTTGCATCTAGCCTTCTAGTCAAGATGGAAAACACATTACATTGCCGTGAGCTAATATGGGTCATTGGCTTTATCCTCTCTTTTATTCTCCAGATGTTCATCGATCCAGACTTTGAACTTCAAGGGTTGTCTCTTTCAGTGTATGTGTGGACAGGAAGGGTGGTATGTCTTGTAATCTAGGAAGTTTTCAGGAAGGCTTAATTTGGTCCCCATGAATCGGGTAGGTACTTTGGAAGAAGCTCGACTGATTAAGTTTTTAGTATTTGTTTCGGCACCCGTGGATTTGCAAGATCCTGAGCATACTGGAACCCAGTTTTCCCCTTGGTACCTCAAATAAATACATTCTCTTCGGTGAGAAGTTAAAATGCCTGTTTTCTTTTCTGGTTCTCTCCAACACTGGTCAAAGTACCTTTCATCGCTTTGTAAAATCTCCAGCAAGACATCAGAAAAGCAAACAAGGAATGAATTGAACTACATTGTGGATTCTTTCAAGTGGAATAGGGTACAGACATTAAAAATTATACGATGAAAAATATAAAGCAACAGAGAAAAGCACCTATCATGTACTCTTAAGAGAAAAAAGCAGAATAGAGAATTCAGTCTGTATTTACCCCTATATGTGACTGTTCTTTTTGTTCCAATGCAGGTTCTTTAAAGTAAAAATTTCTTTGTATTTGTGGTATTCTTTGTACTGCATGGTTAATAAATGGGCCAAAAATATGAAAATGCAAATTCAAACTGGGGGTGATACAAATACAATAGTATATGCAGAATATGCTATAATATATGGTCTAATGAAACAATTATAATTATATATTAATTATAATGATATATAATATAATAAAGCAATTGCAAAAAAAAGCCAATGCCATGCTCCTCTCTCCTATCCCACTTTATCTACATGAGATACTTTACGAATGAGCATTGTAGGGCTATATCCTGAAATTTTACTTTTCTTGAGAAAAATGCTTGCACAGCGCACCAAACGTAAGTATCCATGTTCTAAGACTGTAATTGGAGAATGAAAATGCCGAGATTAAATACTGAGATTTGTATCAACCATTGGCACTCAGGAGACAGAACCGACAGCAATAATTTGGTGGAGGGAACATCGATATTAAGATTTATTAACTAGAAACAGGTAGTTAACTACTAGAGGAGGTTAAAAAAAAAAAACAAACCCTAAGGAATGCAACAATGGAAACAATAGGAAAATTGGATGAAGCGGGCCTAAGAAAAAAAATGGAGAATGAATGAACAACTTGGAAGAGGGTCTTCCCTGAGGCTGAATTCAGACCTCAGCAGAGAGGGAGTGCCTGCCACAAATCTGTGCAGCCTTCCCAGGGTGACAGAATGTGCTGGAGGACAGAGGTGGTAGCGACCCATGAGAAGTGAACAGCTGATGGCGGAGAAACTCCGTGGAGGGTGCTGGTCGCCCAGGATGGCTGTCAGTGTCACTGAAGTGGGGCTGGCCGCCACCCCACAGGAGAAAGCCCGCTGAAATCAGGAAAAGACACCCTTCCTCTCGCTTTGTCCGTGTAGAGGTCTTTCTGTTGACAAAGCCTACCATTGTATCAGCTGGCACAGGAGAACTGTTTATAAGCTGCAGCTAAAATATCACGATGTAGGTCATAGGAGGGTCGATTTGGTATTTAGAAGGAATGGATTGACAAGTGGCTCGTCAATGTCAGTGGATTGACTGTCTACCCCTTTGGTTCCTCAGATTCCATGTGTTCCCTTCGTCATACACTTAAACTTCCACGTGGCAGTTAAACAGCTCATGTTTTCACTTAACAAGGTGCAGCTATCCTTCCCACAAGTGAAGCTCTTACCCCTTCTCCCAAATGAGGAGAAACGCCCTTCCCATAGTAATTGTATCGGTCATCCACCATTCTAATGACTCCTTGGATTCAGCCATCTTCCAATGAAAGTTCTGCTACCTAAAGATTGATTTGTAAAGTTAACGTCCAATGAGAATGAGTCTATGCCTCCCTCGTGATGGAACAGATCCATTGTAATCAACCTGCAACTGGGAGGCAGTTCCCCCTAGAGAATTGTTCCATATCTGGGACTAAAGCATTTTTCTCTACTCTTGGGAGATTAGACGGCAGTGATAGCCGCGTCGGCCATGGTAAGAAGTGTGTGCTCTTGAGCCCGGGAATAATCTCCATCCTTATCACCGTGGACACCATGGGAAGATGCTGACTGAAATCCACACAGCACACCATTGCCCACCTGATTATGGAGGACCTCTTCTGTGGTGTGTACCCTCTAATGAGTATTCGCATGAAATGTTATGGCACACACCCTTCCCAAATAGGTCCTCACGATGCCTGGATATTTCTGTCCTTGTGTAACCCTCTCTCCTTGAGCGTGGGCTGGACCTAGTGGCTTACTTCCCAGAAATGAAATATGGCAAACGTGATGATATGCCGCTTCCAAGATGAGGTTACAAAGATTCTGACTTCTCTCTTGCTGGCATTCTCTCTCATTCTTGCCCTGATGGAGAGCGCTACCTGGTAAGCAACGAAGGGTGGCCTCTGGCCAAGAGCCAGTGAGGAACTGAGGCCTTCAGGTTCAGAAACAGAATCTTTCCAGCAACCATGTGAGTGACCTCTAAGTGGATGCCTTCCTGGTTGAGGCTTCATTTGAGACCGCAGTCCTGGATGACACCTTAACTGCAGCCTTATGAGACCATGAAGCGGGGGACCCAGCTAAGCCATTCCCGGATTATTGTTTTAAGCTAACAATAACGAACTTTTGTGGTAAGTCATTAATTACGTAGTGGTAGGTAACTAATACAGATGCAAACTTCACAGTCTACCCTGATTTTGAGAGATACATCTACATACCTCTTTCCCAATAGTCCTTGTTCACTAGTCTTTCAATCCCGTCCTTTATACATCCTTTACCATTCAACCAATCCATTATCTACCCCTTGTGAAATAATGGTAGATTATCAATTCTGGTTAGGAGAAGGTGGACCTGTCTTCTTTCAAATACCATGCAAGATGGCTGAGAAATCAGAGTTAGGATTGAATTATACTATAATGTTTTGAGGGCATACCATTTGACTGTGCTACATGTTGTGTGATAGAAACACAGTCATTTCATCTTTAAGAAGCTTTACACCCACGAGGATCAGAAATCTCATTCTCCATCACTGTAAAGATGGACATGATTTTTATATCTTTGTCAAGTAATTTGCTTTCTGGGATGTAAGGATTAATGTTGCTGAAGGCTAATCTCCAATAGGATACTTTATTCCCATATTTTGGGATATTGTCTATAGGCCAAGATCCCCCAACTATTTATAATCTATTTAGGTCTCTCTTCTAATCTCCAGGATCAAATTTCCAATTTTCTCGTAAAAACTTCATCAAGAACCCCCATCACACAATTAACACGTCCAAAATAATTCCTTACCTCTACCTTCTGCATAGCACTCCCTTCATCTTCCAGCTTTGTCTGGTCAAATGTTCTTTTTTCTTTTCTCCATAATTGGTAAGTGGCCCCATCATCCTCCTAGCCTTTTTTTTTTTTTAATGTTTATTTATTTATTTATTTTGAGAGAGAAGAGGCAGAGAGAATCCCAAGCAGGCTCCATGCTGTCATCGAGGAGACTTGATCCCACGACTGCAAGATCATAGCCAGAGTCCAACACTTGACCGGCCGAGCCACCCCTGCGCCCCTCTCTTTCTGAACAGAAATTCAAAACTGCTCTTTTCAAGAACAGAACAGGTATTTTCCATGTCTTCATTTTTTAACACTTATTATTTTTTCCTCATGCAGTCTCTTTGACCAGAACTCTCCTCATCCTCATTTTACTCTCAGGGTAGCCTTCAAAAACCAGCTACCGTGTCAGATCCTCAATGACGACTTCCGTAATTTCCCCCTTATGTAAAGGACAATCCCTTCTTATGGACTTCCACTAGGCTTTGCCTGAACACCACCTTGCTTTTATTACAGTACTTTATTTTATACTGCCTTTTCTAAAGCGTGTTCTGAGGAAGGCTTATCCCTCGGAGACATCCCCGTAAAGGTAATGGAAGTCTAGAGAATTTTCTGTACTGTTGTTTGTCTTAGACTTTCCTGATTTACATTAGCTGGTTGATGTTGAAGCACCTGCAACAAAGAAATGGATTCAGCCTCCATTTATCTTGTTTTACTCTCTTTTTTCCTTATTATTTACTATTTTCTTGCAGGACACTTTTGCCCAATCTACTATGCCCTTTCTCACTTTTGTATTTCTTGGCATTATGAGTTATGGTTACTTGTGGGTTGTTGGAAATGCCGTACGAATGTCCACACTCGGAGGCGGGCACATCTCAGACGTGTTGGTGATATTTTCTTCTAGGCAACTCTAGAACTGTAACAACACCATCAGGAAGCAAAGGAAATAAATGATTAAGCTACCAGAGGGAGCTGACTGAGAAGTTGGAACTGCTCGAGGCCACAATTAGTGGCGAAAGTGAGGAAGACGAATGGGTCACACCATGAGATTTTAAACGGAGCGGTTATAAACTCTTGGAAATATTATCTCTGGCTTGATGAAAGCGGATGTAAAACTGGTGAGATACACTATTCAAATGAAGCATTAGAGCATCTGTTGTGTTGAATGAAGTTCTGATGAGTCAGCCCAGTCAGAGAAGCATCAAGCCTCCTGGAGATGGCCCATTCACACACCGACTTGCAATGGCGCAGTTTGCCACGACGTGGTTGATAGTGGCAGAGACCAGATGGGTTCTAGATCGTAAGAAATTAAATCTACTTTTACCTGAGTCACTACGCTACTGATCTGGCTTCCAATATGGAAATGAGGAATCATTCCCCTCCCCCGAGATTTGATTAATAAATTTAGTGACCAATGGGGCGCCTGGGTGGCTCAGTCGGTTAGGCGTCCGACTTCCACTCAGGTCACGATCTCATGGTTCGTGCGTTCGAGCCCCCGCATTGGGCTCTGGGCTGACAGCTCAGAGCCTGGAGCCTGCTTTGGACTCTGTCTCCCTCTTTCTCTGTTCTTCCCCTACTCACGCTCTGTCTCTCTCTCTCTCCCAAAAAGAAAAAAAACACTAAAAAAAAAAAAAAAACTAAAATAAGTAAGCAAATAAATAAATAATAAATTTAGTGACCGCTTTGCTCGGGTCACTTTTTCCTTTAGTGCATCCTTCAGAAGCACAACGCAGAGAAATCGAAAGTGCTGTCATCTGTTTCGTGCCATCAAAAACATTTCATTTTGAAACAGTCATAACCACGCGGCTCTAAGCAGCTTTATTACCAAAAAAAAAGGAACACAGATAAATGTTGCAACTTATTTTATGATGTGAAATGTCTTCTGAGGAACATCTGTGTAAACAAAGCAGCATCATGCATACACTTTTGCCCTCAGACTTGAGGCTGACGGTACCTTCGTTGTCCATTATTCAATCCTAATGATGCTCTTGGCACACAGGGTTCCGATACGAAGACATATTTTGTGGTGTTTTGACCCATTTGGTGTTCTTCATCTTATCTTTCTGAGCTGTAAAAACAAAGTGATACCAGAGTGGTTTCTTGGATCTGTGTCAGCCTCAAGCTTCAATTTTGTAAGTGAAAAAATGATCTATTAACATCAGGAGAAAGTAAAAACATTCGGAAAAAATGTAAAGGGGCGCCTGGGTGGCTCAGTCGGTTAAGCATCCGACTTCAGCTCGGGTCATGATCTCACGGTTCATGGTTTTGGGCCACGCTTCGAGCTCTGTGCTGACAGCTCAGAGCCTGGAGCCTGCTTTTGATTCTGTGTCTCCCTCTCTCTGCCCCTCCCCCTCTCACTCTGTTTCTCTCTCTGTCTCTCTGTCTCTGTCTCTGTCTCTCTCTCCCAAAAACTAAATAAAACCTTTAAAAAAAAAAGCATTAGCAAAAAGTAACATTTGACTATGGGACTTATGCCTCCAAAGTATCAAAAGCAGAAATTCGTTTGCAGAGATTGAAATAAGGTCATTTCCTTACATGTGAGTTCTTCCATCTGAGGCGATTGATCAGAAGTGCTACGAGGTTTAAATACCGAAGTGAAAGAGATCAGCCGTCAATGAACTGACTGCTAAATTTCTTAAGGAAAATGTTTAACCTGAGATTGGCTGGTTACTAACTACACCTCCTCTTCCCTCTGGCTCTCACAAAAGAAATGGATTGAGCCCTAATTAAAATTGTAAAAACTACATAGATGTATTTCATATTTGAATCTGAATGTCGACTTGGCACTGAAATGGAATATAATAAAGCAATTAGAAGGATTTCACTTTGACAGTTCTTGATTGATCGTTCGATTTAAATAATTTCTCTTGGAATTTATTCCTTCATTTATAATTTTAGTGTCGTAAATTCAAAATCAAAGAAAACATGACAACGAAAATGACATGGCCTGTGTTATACATATAAATGTAAGTTCACGATGTTTTGTAACAACTCATTAACTCAATTACATTTACAGTTTTCTGGAAAGGGTTTTCCTTTTTTTTCTTTTTAATAGACTTATTTTTTTTAGACCTGAAAAATTGAGCACAGGGGCGCCTGGGTGGCTCAGTCGGTTAAGCGGCCGACTTCGGCTCAGGTCGTGATCTCGCGGTCCGTGAGTTCGAGCCCCGCGGCGGGCTCTGTGCTGACAGTTCGGAGCCTGGAGTCTGCTTCTGTTTCTGTGTCTCCCTCTCTCTCTGCCCCTCCCCCGTTCACGCTCTATCTCTCACTGCCTTTCAAAAATGAATAAATGTTAAAAAATTAAAAAAAAAATTGAGCACAAAGTAGAGAATTTTCATGTATTCTCTGTTTAATCTAACATCTTTTAAAAAGATGTTTATTTATTTTCAGAGAGAGAGAGCATGAGGCGGGGAGGACAGAGAGAGAGGGAGAAAGAGAATCCCAAGCAGGCTCCACACTGTCATCACAGAGCCCAACACAGGGCTTGATCTCATGAACCATGAGATCATGAGCTGAAATCAAGAGTCAGACACTTCACCGACTGAGCCACCCAGGTGCCCCCCACCCCATTATTCATATCTTGAATTAAGGTGGTACATTTGCTGATAAACTATCAGCAGCTAAAGCCCATAGTTTACATCAGGGATCACTTCTTGTGTTGGACAGTTCTTTGGGTCTTGACAAATACGGAAGGTCATGTATACACAGGTATGGGATCATACAGAAGAATTTCACTGCCTTAAAAATTTACTGCACCCCACCTATTCATGTCTCTCGGCCCCTCTCCCTCCAAGCCTCAGGGGATCTCTGATCTTTTTACTGTTTCTATTGTTTTGTCTTTTCCAGAACATCATATAGTTAGAATCATACAGTATAGAGCATTTCTACCTCGGTTCTTTTACTAAAAAATGTCATAGAACTTTTCTCTGTGTCTTTTTGCGGCTCGATGCCTCATTTCTTTTTATCACTGAGTACTATTCCATTGTCTGGATGGACCACAGTTTACGCATCCATTCAGCTCCTGAAAGACATCTTGGTTGCTGCCAACTTTTGGTAATTACAAGTGAAGCTGTTATAAACGTGCACGTGCAGGTTCTTGTGTGAACAGACATTTTCAACTCATTTGGCTAAATACCCAGAAGTGCAATTGCTGGATTGGATACTAAGACTACATTTGGATTTGTATCTGCCGAACTGTTTTCCCAAGTGTCTGCATCATTTTGCGTCATCAGCAAAGAAGGAGAGTGCCTGTGGCTTTACCTTCTCCCCAGCTTTTGGTGCTGTGAGTGTTTCGCGTTTTAGCCATTCGAATGGGTTGTAGCTCTCTAATGTTCTCTAATGATTTACCGTGTTGAGCATCTTTCCATATACTTATTTGCCATCCCCGTGTCTTCTGTGAGATTTCTATTTAGTTCTTTTGCCCATTTTTAAAAGTGGTTTGTGGGGCGCCTGGGTGGCGCAGTCGGTTGAGCGTCCGACTTCAGCCAGGTCACGATCTCGCGGTCCGTGAGTTCGAGCCCCGCGTCAGGTTCTGGGCTGACCGCTCAGAGTCTGGAGCCTGTTTCCGATTCTGTGTCTCCCTCTCTCTCTGCCCCTGCCCCGTCCATGCTCTGTCTCTCTCTGTCCCAAAAATAAATAAACATTGAAAAAAAAATTTAAAGTGGTTTGTTTTCTTATTCTTGAATGTTAAGGGTTCTTTGTATATTTTAGACACAAGTCCTTTATCAAGTATGTGCTTTGCAAATATGCTCTTCCTGTCTGTGGAGTGTGATTTCATTCTCTTAACACTGTCCTTTGCAGAGCAGACGTTTTCCATTTTAATCAAATCCAGCTTATCAATTTTTCCTTTCTCGTATTAAACTTTTTGGTGATGTATCTAAAACCTCATCACCACACCTAAGGTCACCTAGATTTTCTCCTATAGGGAATGTCTAGGCATGTTATGGTTTTTTACATTTTACATGCGGGTCTATGATCCATTTGAGTGAGTTTTGTGAAGGGTGTGGGATCTGTGTTTGTGTCTAGATTCATTTTTTTTCTTTTTTTCTTTTTTCTGCATGTGGATGTCTAGTTGTTCAAGCACCATTTGTTGAAAAGATTATCTTTTCTCGATTAAATTGTCTTTGATCCTTTGTCAAAGATCATCTGACTATATTTGTGTGGGTCTATTTCTGGGCTCTTTATTCTATTCTATTGACCTACTTGTTTGTTCTGCCAATATCACAATGTCTTGATTACTATAGCTTTACGGTAAATCTTAAAGTCAGGAAGTGTCAGTGCTCTGACTTTGTTCTTCTACATTGTGTTGGCTATTTTGGGTCTTTGCCTTCCAAATAAACTTTAGAATCACTTTGTTGATATCCGCAAAATCACTTGCTGGAATTTTACTTTAACAATTGCATTGGATAGATAGATTAAGTTGGGAATAACTGACATCTTGACAATATTAAGTCTTCCTATCCAGACCATGAACTATCTCTCCATTTATTTAGTCCTTTGATTTACTATATCAAAATGTTATAGTTTTCCTTATATAGATCTTATACATCCTTTATTAGATTTTGCCTAATTTTTTCTTTCATTTTTGATGCTAATATAAATGATGCTATGCTTTTAATTTCAAACTCTAGTGTTTCATTGCTAGCATATAGGAAAGAAATTAAATTTTTATACTAACCTTGTATCCTGCAACCTTGCCATAATCACTTTACTGTTGATTATTTGTGATTTTATACATAGGCAATCATGTCATCTGTGAAACGAGACAGTTTTAATTCTTCCTTACCAATCTACATACTTTTTATTTCCCTTTCTTGTCTTGTTGCATTACCTGGTATTTCTAGTATGACTTTGAAACAAGAGTGGTGAGAGAACAACTTTGCTTTGTTTCCAGTCTTAAAGAGAAAACATGTAGCTTATCATTAAGTATGATATTAACTGGAAGTATTCTGTTAATGTTTCTTCTTAAGCTGATGAAGTTATTCCTGCTGTGAGTCTTATCAGGAATGGGTGTTGGACCCTGGATTGCTGCATCTATTGATATAATCAGGTGATTTTTCTTCCTCAGCCTGTCGATGTGAGATATTACATTAATTGATTTTCAAATGTTGAATCAAGCTTCATACCTGGGATAAATCCCACTGGGTCATGAGGTATAATTATTTTTATACACTTTTGGATTCAATATGCTAATATTTTGCTGAGGACTTTGTATCTATGTTTATGAGAGATACTGGTATGTTTTCCTTTCGTGTAATGTGTTTATCTGATTCTGGTATTAGGATAAGGCTTTCTCACAGAGTGAATTACGAAGGGTTTTCTTTATTTCTATTTTCTGAAAGAGATTGTAGAGAAGGGACATAATTTCTATTTTTCTGCCTTGAAATTCATTGATTTTTGCTGTTATTTTTATTGTTAATTTTTCCTATTACTTTTGACTTAATATGCTCTTTTTTCCCTACTTGCCTGAAGCGAAAATTTAGATTATTGATTTTAGATCTTTTTCTATTCTAATATATGCTTTCAATGCTATACCTTTCTATTTAAGCACTGCTTTTACTGCATACTTCACATTTTGGTAAGCTGTATTTGCATTTTCATTTAGTTCAAATTATTTAAAAATCTCTGTTGAGATTTCTTCTTTGCCCCATAGGTTATTTAAAAGTTTGCTGTTCACGGGGCGCCTGGGTGGCGCAGTCGGTTAAGCGTCCGACTTCAGCCAGGTCACGATCTCGCGGTCCGTGAGTTCGAGCCCCGCGTCGGGCTCTGGGCTGATGGCTCGGAGCCTGGAGCCTGTTTCTGATTCTGTGTCTCCCTCTCTCTCTGCCTCTCCCCCGTTCATGCTCTGTCTCTCTCTGTCCCAAAAAAAATAAATAAACGTTAAAAAATAAATAAATAAATAAATAAATAAATAAATAAATAAAAGTTTGCTGTTCGATCTCCAAATATTTTTGGGTTTTCCAGCAATGTGTTACTGACTTACAGCACAATTCTGTTGAGGTCTAAGAGGAAAGATGATATTGTTTCTACCTTTTAGATTTGTAAGGGTCCAGAACATGATCCATCTTAGTGAATATACTATGCAAGCTTGAAAAGAATATGTATTCTCCTGAAGTTGGATGAAGTATTCTGTAAATGTCAATTAGGTCTAGTTGATTGTGTGTGCCATTCAGTTTTAATATAGTCTAGCAAAATTCTTAAGAAAGAAATAAAGTACAAATAAGAATAATAGGAATAAAAGGAATGAGATTAGGAGTGGAAAGAATGAAAGGAATACAAGGTATAAAGTAGAGTCAGAGATAGCGTTAAACGCGTTTTCAAGACAAACTATGGTATTTGCATGTAAGAAAATACTATAAAGGGTTAAAAAGTGTAGCTAAATAATAATGCATCAAATAGGCAAATCTGGATAAAAGCAGAGTGCAGAAAAATATCTAGATGATAGTTTTTATGTAAGTGTTAAAAATACTCAAAACAATGTAACATGTATTTTGGATACAAAAAAATGTACAAAAACAGTATAAAACATGAAAACGACGTGCACCAACAACAGAATTATGGCTATTATTTTAGGTGGAGACCAGCATTTATATTGATTGCAAGGCACAGAGATACTTTTTCTTTCCTCACTGTGCTGGCTAGAACCTGCCATATAAGGTTGAATAAAAATGTGGAAAGAAGACATCCTTGTCTTATTGTTGTTTTTAGGGACAAAACATCCAGTCCTTTATCATGACAAGTACCGTGAATTTGATGTTTCTATCTTTTCATTTCTGCCTTGAAAACTCTTTATTTCTGGGCTGAGGAAAAGCAATTTTGGAAGTTTTAGTAACACTAAACTAAGACATGTGATTATAGTAGATATTAATGTTCTTGGTACTCAAGATTCAACTATTTTATTGCAGACTTTTAAAATAAGAAGAGTTTTTAATTTAACATTTTCTTATTAATAAACAAAATTGGCTCAAGCAGTACAAATTGCTATTGGAACTCTCTTTTTTTTTGGCAATTTTGTGGGTAGGCTTCAGGGTATATAAAGTATATTTCTATGTAAAGTATATTTTATAAATCTATTTATTCACTGTGAGTGTGTGTGTGTGTGTGTGTGTGTGTGTGTTTATAGCAATGTCACAAATGCTGGAGGAAATACCTTCCCTATATATTCTTAATTTCTTCTCAATAGTTAGTATTTTATGGCCAAAAAATACTATTATGGTGATTTTTACAAATACGATGTTTTTTAATAACACAAAAGTAATACACCCTCATTATAAAAAATGTTTTGGAGATCCAGAAAAGTACAAAGAAAATAAAAATTACTGCTTTGAGGAGGGCACTTGTTGGGATGAGCACTGGGTATTGTATGGAAGCCGATTGGACAATAAATTATATTCATAAAAAATTACTGCTGAATTTATATCTTACCAAAATATTTTAAAAATATTTTGATGTACATGTTGCATAATTACACATACTAACACATAATTATGTACATGAAAAGACACATACACACATACTTTTTAATTTAGTATTGTGCCGAATAGAAAACTTTAGATATTAACTCCTGCTTCCAGTTACGACAAAGCAGCTTGTGTCACTCACACAAACCCTCCTGTTATGAGCTACCATAAAAATTGAGAAAGGAAACTAACAGCTGTTTGAAGAAATTCGGGAGCAACCAGGAAAGCCAGGATTTGAGAGACCAGACTGAAGTAGAGAGAGGGAGGAGGGTAGGAAACACAGAAAAGAGGATGAAGGCCTAACACACATGTAATTGGAGTCCTGGTAGGAGCAAAGAGAGAGAATGGACAGAATGGTAACTGGAAGAATGAATGCTGATGGGTTTCCAAAACTGAAAATAAAAACTAAAAACTAAAAAAAAAGATCAAGTCACAGATGCAGACGCTTTACAAATCCAAACCTGCATAAATGGAAAGAAACCCACTCCTACCCATCTCAGTTTGCCTTCCAAAGGACAAAATCAAAGGCAATTTAAGGACAGTTATGGAAAAAAGGCAAAGTACCTTAAAGAGCTACAGTAAGACAGGAAACCACTTTTCCAATAGAAACAATGGAGTCAAAAAGACAGTGTCATCAAAACGACTCAAATGAAAAACCTGAAAATCTAGAATTTCATATCCAATTTTTATTTCAGCTTTTTAAATAAAAACATGTAGAACTAATGAGTTAATGAGATGTGGGAAATCGAATAATAAAATGATTCATTTTAATCTAAAAGAACATAAGAAAGGGGAAAAAAAAGATGAAAACAAGATAAGGGAAACAGAGAACAAAGAATAACATAGCAGGTCAAGCCGAATATTGCCTGTGACTACATTAAAGACATTATGAACTAAAGATTCCATTCAAAGACAAATATTGTCAGACTGGATCAAAAAAACCTTTGTTATGTTTGTGTAGGACACATTAAAAAATTTGCTTAATGTCTATTTATTTTTGAGAGAGAGAGAGAGAGAGACAGAGCACAGCAGGAAATGGGCAGAGAGAGAGAGAGGGAGACACAGACTCTGAAGCAGGCTCCAGGCTCTGAGCTGTCAGCACAGAGCCCGACGCAGGGCTCGAACCCACAAACCATGAGATCCTGACCCGAACAGAAGTCGGCCGCTTAATCGACTGAGCCACCCAGGCATCCCCTATATGGGACACATTTTACACATTAGGACATAGAGAGTTTAAAATTTAAAAAAATTAAGAAAATATATTCTTTGATAATACTAAGAAGTAGCTGCAATAATACCAAACAAAGGAGAATACCTACAAGTAGTAACCCAGTTAAAGAAGGATATTTTGTAATGATAAAAGAGTCCATGCCACTGGAAAAGATAACAATCTGAAATTGATGTGCGCTTAACAGAATGGAATCAAATTATGTAGTAAAAAATTCACAAAATTAGAGAAACCTATATTCATCGACTGGGTATTTTTTTAAACAATATCTGTCTGTAACTGATAAAGCAATCAGATAAAGATGCCAATAGAGAGAGACGATTTAAGGAACATAATAATAAACTTGACTAGTTGACATACCTAGAGTTTGGCACCCAAGAAATGCAGAGCACACATCATTTTCAAGTATACAGGAAAGACTTAGGACAAACAACCATATACTGGGCCATGTTTCAACAAATACTAATGAACTGAAATCACATTGAGAATGTACACTGTCCACAGTGTAATTAAGCCAGAAATCAATAACTAAAAGAACTGGAAAATCTCCAAATATTTGAAAACTAAGCAACTACACACACACACACACACACACACACACACACACACGCATACACATACATACATATGTATGAGTACATACTCATACATGAGTATGTATGTATGTATACATACTCATGTATATCTGTGTATTACATATGTTTTATATATATATCATGTATAACCTTTTTTGTTTCACTTAACAGTAGATGGTGTTTTCTCACATATTTTTAGCTCATGGACATAGCCTGAATTTCCTGTCATCTTCTTCACAAAGTGTGAAACTGCAGGGAGCTTAATTACACAGAGCCTAGTAAAAAGAGAATGAGTGGGTAAATAAAGCGTTTGTATTCCTGCACCCAGAGATTCTTCCACCGGCTACTCCCAGCCTCCTCCTCAGTATCTTAGCCTCTCCTCTAAAACTGCCTCATAAGAGACCCAAAAAATGCACTTTATTTGGACTTTTGCCTGCTTTTGTGGGAAGGAAACCTGTTTGAGGGAAGCAGGAGAGAATCCCGTGGTTTAATTTGCTGCTCTCCCAGAGGGAAGGTGGAAGAAGAAAACAGGAAGTGGAGAGAACCAATACGGAGTTGATTTCATCCTGTCCTCAGAGGTGGGGGTGCCTAGGGTGAGTTCCCCTTTCTGTAGAGGCTCTGAGAGAGAGGGAGATGGCAGTCCAGATCTGCCTTCATTCGGCCTCGCTCGGCCTCAGCGCTGTGAACGCGAGGGTGAGTTCTCTTCCCGGGAGAATCAGGAATGTGTGCTGGAGAATCAGGACAGTGTGTTGAACAACCGGCAACATTTTATGAAATACGCATGAAGAGTCGTGGTACGCTAATATATGTATATGCATAACATAGAGAGAGAGACTAAATAAAGTATCTCAAATCGTTGACCTTTATTTGCTATGAACGATCTTGCACCTGTGAAGGCCAGAGTATTAGAAAACGGGCGATTCGTTTTTTAAAATTGCATTCACTTCTCCCTTCTGTGTCGCGATGCAGTACAGATGTAACTTAAAATTTAAAATTGCATTAGCTCCTTTGGGGTATGGGGTTTTAAAAAGTAGAATGGGAGCCAGAACCGCATTGCTCTTTGAAAATAGACCCCTCACCGCCCCCCCCCCCCCCCCAGCTTTGTTTCTCTTTAATTCTTAGCAGGAGAGCTTTTCATTTATTAATGTAATTAATACGGAAGGGAAAAAAAAGGATTGCTGAGAAACGCGGCTCTCTACCCCACCGCCGGGGCGGGGGACGGTGGGGAGGCGGCCGGGTCAGCGGGGGCGCAGTCGCGGCTGCGCGGTCCCGGAGCTTGCAGGAGCGCGGGGGCTGCACCCGCGTAGACGCGCGCTGGCGCCCGGGGCCGAAGCGGGGAGGCGGACGCCGGGCGGGCGGGCTGGCTGGCGCCGCGGCAGTCGGCGGTCTCCCCACCTCCCGGCTCCGGGCAAAGGCGGCCCCTTCCCCGCTAGCTAGGTGACCTAGAGATTGCTACTGAGCTCACTCTTGGAGAGGACGCACGGAAGGTGGGAGACCCGCGTCGGCCAGGGGCGTCTTAAAGCGGAAGAGACAGGTTGGTATTTTTCCTACGAAGGGTCAGGACTCTTTTCTCTGTCGCACTTTGTTCGAGGTGTTCAACGGGTTACCATAGGATTTCAACAGGTGGCAGAGGGAGGTCACGTGGGGGCAGGTTGGGGCCGCCGCGGCGCCTCTCCCCTCCCCTCGGAACCGCACCTCTCGCTGTCGCTGCACGTCTATCAGCCTAACCCGGCCTCTCAATTCGGTTTTGCAGCCCCAGAGTCCGCGGCGACCGCGGGCGAAGAGGACGGCGGGGGACGCGCCTCCGCGGGGGGGGGGGGGGGTGGAGCCACAGGCGTCGGAGCGCGGTCCGCGCGGACGCGGCCCCGGGGGAGCCGCAGACCCGGCGGGGCGGCCGTGGAGGAGACGGGGTCGCCGGCTTCACTGCCCTCGCCGACATGCACAACGAGAGCTTCTCGGAGCCGGGGCCCGCCAACGCGTCGTGCCCGGGGCCCGCGCTGGGCTGCCCCAACGCGTCGAGCCTGCCGCCGCCGCTGCCGCCGCCGCTGGCCGTGGCCGTGCCCGTCGTCTACGCGGTGATCTGCGCGGTGGGGCTGGCTGGCAACTCCGCAGTGCTGTACGTGCTGCTGCGGGCGCCCCGCACGAAGACCGTCACCAACCTGTTCATCCTCAACCTGGCCATCGCCGACGAGCTCTTCACGCTGGTGCTGCCCGTCAACATCGCCGACTTCCTGCTGCAGCGGTGGCCCTTCGGGGAGCTCATGTGTAAGCTCATCGTGGCCATCGACCAGTACAACACGTTCTCCAGCCTCTACTTCCTCACGGTCATGAGCGCCGACCGCTACCTGGTGGTGCTGGCCACGGCCGAGTCGCGCCGGGTGGCCGGCCGCACGTACCGCGCGGCGCGCGCCGTGAGCCTGGCCGTGTGGGGGCTCGTGACGCTGGTCGTGCTGCCCTTCGCCGTCTTCGCCCGGCTCGACGACGAGCAGGGCCGGCGCCAGTGCGTGCTGGTCTTCCCGCAGCCCGAGGCCTTCTGGTGGCGGGCGAGCCGCCTCTACACGCTGGTGCTCGGCTTCGCCATCCCCGTGACCGCCATCTGCGTCCTCTACGGCGTCCTGCTGTGCAGGCTGCGCGCCATGCGGCTGGACAGCCACGCCAAGGCCCTGGACCGCGCGAAGAAGCGGGTGACGCTCTTGGTGGTGGTGATCCTGGCCGTGTGCCTCCTCTGCTGGACGCCCTACCACCTGAGCACCGTGGTGGCGCTCACCACCGACCTCCCGCAGACGCCGCTCGTCATCGCGGCCTCCTACTTCATCACCAGCCTGAGCTACGCCAACAGCTGCCTCAACCCCTTCCTCTACGCCTTCCTGGACGACAGCTTCCGCAGGAGCCTCCGCCAGCTGCTGGCCTGCCGCGCTGCCGCCTGACCCCCGCCGCGCTCCGCTCCGCTCCGCTCCGCGCGCGCCCTGCGCCCGGGTCCCGGCCGCGCCAGCCCCGGCGGGTGCGGAGGGAGCAGGCGCCCGCGGCGCTCGGAAACTTGCTGGAGACGCAGATTCCCTGAGGCTCCGGCTCAGACCTCGGGAATCCGACGCGCTAGGGCTGCGTCCGAATTTGAATTGGTGAAGCCCTCCCGAGGATGCGGGAGCACACTGAGTATAAGGACTGTTGCGGCCGAGGACGCACGCTCACTTCTCTCTAATGCCAAAGGACACCGAGTCGACCCCCCGAGTTTGACAGGGGAGGGGAGGAATGGGGAGGGGAAGGGGGCCGGTTATTGCTGGGAATCCTCTGCGCCGCCCCCCCTCTCTCCTGCCGCCCAAGGCGTTCGCAACCCAGGCTCTAGGTGGAGCCCTCGACTCTATCCCCGGGATTCGGGGGGTGGCGGTGGGGGTGGCGGGGACGGGGGCTGGAGGATGCCGCGGGCGCCCCCAGGCGTCGGCCCCGCGCTCGCCCTGCACCTTGCTTCTTCGATTTCCGGCACTGACTGCTCAAGCCCGCGACCAGCCTGGCCAGGACCTCTATCTAGTCCTTCTTCCCTCGCCCTAATCGCTGCGGAAGCGGGTCCGGTCTCGTGCGTTGCGTTCCATCGCCCACTCCTCCGGGGTGCTAGGGGGCCCGTGGAGCGCGCGGGAGTGTGCGCGCGCGTGTGTGCGTCTGGCGGAGGCGTGGGATTTGGGTGAAGGAGGCTGGAGCTTGGCTGTGACTACCCACCACGGTGGTGAGAACAGTGAAGGTTCCCCTTTCCTGTTGTAGCTCCTTTTCTCTCTGCCTTTCGCTTTGCCTGCCTCCGCTTTCACTTGAAAATGCTCCACGACTCTCAGACTCCGGGGGAGCCCGGCTCGCCCGGCTCTCAAAGGCCGGGAGCCGCGAGTGTCCCAGGCGCGCGGCGGTGGCGCCCCCTTGCGGAGCCAGCTGCTCCGCGCAAAGCGTCCTAAAATCCGGCTCCGCCTCGGAACGCACCTGCTGAACTGCGCCTTACACTTCTGGGGTCCCCGTCCTCGCTGCTTTCCACAAATGGCTTCAGTCCTCCGACGCCCCTTTGCCCCAGGTGACCTCTCCTACAGCTTGGACCGGTTCGTCTCAATTCTTTGTGCGAGTATTGTTTTTCAGGACCGAGAACTTCAGAAATATGTATGGCCTAATGTCGCAAAACTGTGAGGACCGAATGAGCTTACAAAGAAATGTGTTTCTGTTCCTTCGATCCCGTTCTGCTCACGTTCTTCATCCCTTTTGCCCGAGGGAGAGCCAGGAAGCCGAAATGGCTCAGACCCTCATCTTTGCCCCGATTGGATTCCTTTCCACAGGGAGCTGTCGATTCCCTGTGGCTTGTTCCTTAGTGCAAGTCAGGTGAACCCCGTAAATAATCCGATTCTGGAATCACAAGGGAGCCTGACCAGCCCTCTAGCTCTATTTCTATCTTTACTAATGGGAGGCAAGTGGATTGAGAGGGAACTGAGGCTTCGGTTTGCCCAACCATAGGCCCTTTACGCCTCAGACACGAGGGCAAAGCCTTAACCAGCCTAGAGTCATTGATTACAGTGTTTCGAAGGGCAAGTTTTTCTTTGGGATGGATTCCGAACAGGAATGAAAATTTCTAGAAACATCTGTTTCCTACAGCGCAGGGTTAGGTGTGAAAGAGAGTGTGAATGTTCCCGGCGGGTTTTGCTTGCTTAGTTTGGTGGGCGTGAATCCGTTTCTCGATTATTTAGGTACAAAATACCTTTCAAAAATACATAGAAGGGAAAAAGTCTCCTTTGCGTGGGTGAGAGCAAACTCCCTTTCTGATTTTGGTCAATGAGAATTGCTTCCTTCGACCTCAAAGTTATTCAGAACAGTAATTCATACCTATCAGTTTAAAAAAAATGTAAATTTAGAAACCTTATATCATGGGTAACCAATAATGGTAAATCGTCCAAAATACAGGGTTTTTTTTTTTTAATGTCTCCATTACATTTTCAGTAACATACATTTGAGCAGCCCTCTGCCGGCCGGTGGCCTTCAGAGACCCCTTGAAATTCATTGCAGTATCTTTCAAATTTCTTGGAAACATTTTATTGATTTTCTTTATGACTCACAAAATTCTTTTATGAATCTTGAGGGACTTCTGAAAATTAAAGATTTAAGCTTAGAGTCACTGCCGCGTTATATCTCTGGTGATGGACAAAGAATCAAGTGGATATCTGGCCACAAACACAGCCGGTTGAATCCTGGGGATTTGAAACTCCATCGGTTTTCATAAACTCTGCAGCTGTACTTTGACATCCCCTGGACACAGAGCGGGGGAGAGCCGAGTGACCCATCTGTCCACTGTATCATCCCTACCACGGATTCCCCTGGGCAGTCTCGGAATCTTGGACGGGGCCTGTTGGAAAAGATGGACTGACGTTGTTGTGTTGGCCACAGCAAGGCCTGGGTTGGGGTCCGTACCTACCATGGTGTGTGTGGGATTAAGTAGGACTCAGTAGTTCCCTTTCACCCTGGCTTCCTAATCCCTGGATAAACTATTGTGCCATCATTTCTAGGTTGTTGCCTTCATATTAGCATGGAGATATCCAAATCGCTAGTCCACCTGGAGACAAACCCAGTTTAAAATAAAAGCTGAAACATTTTCTGTTTGATGAGTGGATGTTCCATTGCCCGAGAACATGGGAACCATCATTCAGTCGCCTCAGTGCCTCCGCGGAAAAGGTCCCTAAATGGGGAAGCCAGCGAATAAATAGAAGTGTTTGACAGGGCAAGATTAAGAATGAAATCTTCTTCTCCTTTATTTCGGTGGATTGTGGGAATGATGTCTAACTGCTAATTAGGACAAAAAACTCGAGAACGTAGGCTGGGCAGAAAAGCACGATAAGCTTTTATCTTATGATCACAGGTCTCGTTTCTTTCTTTATTTATTTTTTTAATTTTTTTTTCAACGTTTATTTATTTTTGGGACAGAGAGAGACAGAGCATGAACGGGCGAGGCGCAGAGAGAGAGGGAGACACAGAATCGGAAACAGGCTCCAGGCTCTGAGCCATCAGCCCAGAGCCCGACGCGGGGCTCGAACTCACAGACGGTGAGATCGTGACCTGGCTGAAGTCGGACGCTTAACCGACTGTGCCACCCAGGCGCCCCAGGCCTCGTTTCTTTAATATTTGAGCCACTCGTGTGGAGAGTGAGATGGGAGAGAAGGCTTATGTTATTTAGCACACACGTCACTATTTGAGTTGACGGTAAGTACAAGTAGGGCTCACATGTGTAAGGTGGAGAAATGAACCAGAAAGCCCCTCGCACTTAGAGAAAGCTTGCTGTTCCCCAGCAACTTGCTGAGAAAACAACAAACGATATCCCACCACGGATGGCACTCATCTATACTTACCCCCATTAAGGAAAGGATCGGGGGATGCTTCACATAATAGTCGTCTACTAGGGTAGTTTTGGGTCCGGCATATTCGTCCCATTTCATATACAGGAAAAGTAAGATACAAGGAAAGGGGGGGGGGCATTTGGCCAGGTACACAAAGACTAATCAAGACCAACCAGAGCCATTTCCTCTTCTAGGAATCGTCTCATCCTGCTCCAGCAGAGATGAGGTGTATGGCAAGTGGGTAATTTGGAATTATTAGGCCATAGAAGACATTGACGTCTTGGAGAGATTTAATTGTTTTAAGCAAGGTGTGTGTACTGTTTCATCATGGGATACAAAGGGAGGATAAGGGATAAGATTTACTAATAGAACGTCGCTCCTAATTCAGAATCTTGAAGGGGTATGGTGTTGCTAAAGGTTATATACGAATAAAAAGTTCCTGGACGAGGGCGGGCTGCATGGCCCCCTCCACTGCAAAACACCGTATGCCCTGTAATCCCCATGCTTTCTGCATATGGAGTGGTGCTCTGGGATGCACCATCCACGGAAAATAGGATGTTAATGGTACCTCTGTTTATACAGATTGCAATAGATGCCATTGTCCTTCGGTTTAGGGCAAGGTACATTTATTTATTTATGCCTTATCTTATAAGGTTACCTGAAGACAGATTCCATCAATTAAAAAATGGGGAAAGGGAAGAAAAGGTAAAATGACATCTCTTAGAAACTATTAAAAAGGACGAACTGCTTGCTTCCCACAACCCGGAACAGGATTTCTCTTTAGACAAATACCTTCTGGCATCAGGAGTAGTTTGTATCCACAGCAGACGCCTCAAGTGCGGTCCTTGACCAGATGGCCCACTGCACCATGGCCTGGGGAGTCAGCTCAACCTGTTTTTGTGAAGAAAGCATCTCTTTTCTTTAACAAAGACTGGGTGATCGGCAGAGGTGTCCCGGGTGTTTTTTGTAATTCCAGTATAGTTAACATACAGTGTTATGTTGGTTTCCGGTGTGCAATATAATGATTCAGTTCTGTACATTGCTCAGTGCTCATCATGGTAAGTGTCCTCTTAATCCCCGTCATCTCTCCCCCCCCCCCACCCGCCACCTCCCCTCTGGCAACCAACAGTTTGTTCTCTATAGTTCAGAGTCTGTTTTTTTGTTCACCTCTTTTTTCTTTGTTTTGTTTCTTAAATTCTACATATGAGTGAAATCACATTTTTTTTTCTTTCCCTGACTTATTTCACTTAGCATCATACCTTCCAGATCTATCCATGTTGTTGCAAATGGTAAGATTTCATTCTTTCTTATGGCTGAGTAATATTCTATTACATATGTGTACATACATACACATGTATACCACTGTTTTCTTATCCATCCATCTATGGATGGACATTTGGGTTGGTTTCATATCTTGGCTATTGTAAATAATGCTGCAATAAACATAAGGGTACATATGTCTTTATAGCTAAGCTTAAAATCAGGAAGTGTGATGCATCCCATTTTTTCCCCCTTGGGATTACTGTGGCTATTTGGGGTCTTTTGTGGTTCCATTTAAATCGTAGGATTGTTTTTTCTACTATAAAAAATGGTGTTAGATCCTGATGGGCATTGAATCTCTAGATGGCTTTGGGTACTATTGACATCTTAACTATATTAATTCTTCCAATCCATGAATATGGAATACCTTTCCATTTTTTGTACCTTCTTTGATTTCTTTCATCATTGTCCTGGGGTTTTCGGAATAGAGATCTTTCACTTGCCTGGTTAAGATTATTCCTAAATATTATATTGTTTTTGATGCGATTGTAATGGGATTGTTTTCTTTATTTCTTTTTCAGATAATTGAGTGTTAGTATATACAAATGCTACTGAATTTAATCTGTTAACTTTATATCCTGCCACTTTGTTGCATTTGTTGATTAGACCTAACAGTTTTTGGTGAAATCTTTAGGATTTTCTACATATAAAATCATGCAGGTACAAACAGGACAACTTAACTTCTTCCTTTCGAATTCTGATTCCTGTGTTTCTTTTCCTTACTTGATTTCTCTGGCAAGGACTTCCGGCACTTTGTTGAAGAGCAGTCGTGAGTGTGGGCACTCTTGTCTTGTTTCTGATCTTACGGGAAAAGCTTTCAACCTTTCACCATTGAGTATGATGTTAGCTGTGGGCTTATCATATACGGCCTTCATTATTTTTAGGTACCTGTCTTCTACACCTAATTCATTAGGCGTTTTTAGCATGAACAGATCTTGAATTTTGGCAGATACTTTTCTATGCGTCTACTGAGATGAGCATATGGTTTTTTTCTTTCATTCCATTAATATGATGCGACACATTGATTGGTTTGTATATGTTGAGCCATCCTGGCACCCCAGGTATCAATCCCACTGGATCATGGTACAAATCCTTTGAATGTGCTGCCGAATTAGGTTCATTACTATTTGCTGAGAACTTTGTCATCTGCATTCACCAGGAATATTGGTCTGTAGTTTTCTTTCCTGGTAGCATCCTTTTCTGGCTTTGGTGTCACGCTAATGCTGGTGGCACAAAATGCGTTTGGCAGAATTCCATATTCTTCAACTTTTTCGGAAGAGTATGAGGGAAGTGGGTGTTCATCTTGAAATATTTAGTGAAATTCACTAGTGAAGCAATTTGGTCCTGGGCTTTTCTTCATTGGGAGATCTTAAATTACTGATTGAATCTCCTTACTTAGTCTCTTTGGATTTTTGAGTTTTGTTTTTTTTTTTTAAGAGAGAGAGAGAGAGAGAGATTGAGAGAGAGAGAGAGAGAGGTTCCATGCTCCGTGCAGAGCCCAACTCAGGGTTCGATCCCACCATTCTAGGATCATGACCTGAGCCCAAATCAAGAGCTAGACATTCAACTGACTGAGCCAACCCAGGCCACCCAGTCTGTTCAGACTTTCTATTTCTTCCTCGTTCCTTTCTTCATAGTTTGCATGTTTCTAAGAATTTTCTCATTTCTTCTAGATTTTCCAGTTTGGTGCCAGATGGTTATTCATAGTAGCCTCTTGTGACCCTTTCCACTGATGTAGTTTCATGTGTAATGTTCTCTTTTTCATTTATAATTTTGTTTATTTGGGTCCTGTCTCTTTTTCCTTGGCTAGTATGGCTACAAGTTTGTCAATTGTGTCTATCTTTCAAAAATCCAGCTTTTGGCTAATCTTTTCCATTGTTTTCCTGTCTTCTATTTCTTTTACTTCTGCTCTAATCTTTATTAGATTACTTTGCTAACTTTGGGTTTTGGTATGTTCTTCTTGTCTAGTTCCTTAAGGTATAAAGTCAGGTTGTTTATTTGGTATCTTTCCCGCTTCTTAATGTAGGCATTTATTGCTATGAACTCCCCTCCTAGAACTGCTTTTGCTGTGTCTCATACGTTTGGGCATGTTGTGTTTCCATATTTGTCGGTCTGGAGATGCTTTTTTATCTTCTCTTTAATGTCTTCTTTAATCCATAGGTTGTAGGTTGTTGGGAAGAGTGTTGTTTAATTTTAATGTAACTGGAATTTTTCCAGTTCCTCTTTGGTCTTCATTTCTCATTTCTTACCATGGTGGCTAGAGAGGATGCTTGGTTTGAATTCAATAGCCTTGAATTTGCTAAGACTTGGGTTTTTTTTTTTGGCCTGGCATATGGTCTATCCTAGAAAATGTTCCTGGTGTACTTGAAAAGAACGTATATTCTATTGTTGTTGGATAGAATGTTCTGTATTCTGGAGACGCCCATTTGGTCTGTATTGTTCAAATGTACTGCTTCCTCGTCGATTCTCTTTCTGGATGATCTATCTATTGTTGAGAGTGGGGTAGTAAAATCCCTATTATAGTGTTGCTGTTTATGTCTCCTTTTAGCTCTGCTAGTTTTTGCGTCAATGTTTACATGCTCTGCTGTTGGGTCCCTGCATATTTATAATTGATATCTTCTCTATAGATTGACAACTTTATCATTAAATAATTATCTTCTTTGTCTCCTTTTGCGACTCTTAATGAATTTATTTTTAAGTTTTTATGTACTTAATTTGAGAGAGAGGGATAGCGAGCGAGAGCATGTGCATGTGCATGAACGGGTGGGGCAGAGGGAAAGTGAGAGAGAGAGAGAGAGAGAGAGAGAGAGAGAGAATCTCAAGCAGGTTCTGCACTGACAGCGTGCAGTCAAGAACCATGAGATCATGACTTAAGCCAAAACCAAGAGTCGGACACTGAAATGACCCAGCCATCTGGGAACTCCTTGCTACTTTTAATTGAAAGTCTATTTTGTCTGATGTAAGTATAGCCATGCTTTTGCTGTTGTTTTTGTTTGTTACCATTTGCTTGAAATATTTTTTTTTCCATCTTTTCACTCTCAGTCTCTATGTGCCTTTAAGGCTAAGTGAATCTCTTGTAGGCAGCATTATCATTGGATCTTGAGTTTTTTATTCATTCAGCCATTCTGTGTCTTTTGATCGATAAATTTAATCTGTTTACATTTTAAGTAATTATTGCCAAGTAAAGACTATTGCCATTGTGTTCATTGTTTTCTGGTTGTTTTGTAGATCCATTGCCCCATGTTTCTTATCCTGCTGTCTTTATTTTTGTGTATTGATGGCTTTTGGAATCAGTATGGTTTGACTTCTTCATCATGTTCTTTTGTCCAATTACTACCGATTTTTCCCTTGTGGTTACCATGAGGCTTATACAAATATTCTCACATTATAGCACTCTGTTTAAATCAATAACAACTTCAAAGGCATTCTTACACTTTTCATGTTTCCTTCTCCTCCCGCTCACATTTTAGGTTATTGATGTTTCAATTTACTTATATTTTATATTGTGTAATTAATAACAGGTTTTTGCAGTCATGATTGGTTTTAGTACTTGTTTTAAACTTTTAAACTAGAGTTGTAAGTGAATTATGTGCCAGATCTAACGTTGACTGTATATTTGCCATTACCAGTGAGTTTTACACTCCTTTCTTACGTTTTAATGATGTCAATTAGCATCCTTTTATTTCTACTCAAGGGACTCTTTAGAATATCTTGTAAGGCATGTCTAGTGCCAATAAATTCCCTCAGCTTTTGTTGTTGTTGTTTTTTGTTCAGGAAGAGTTATCCCTCTTTCATTTCTGAAGGATGGTTTTGCTAAGTATAGAGTTCTTGGTTGACAGTTTTTTCTTTCAATATTTTATAGCTCTCATCCCATACCATTCTGAAATCTTTCTGTTGCAAAATTCACTGATAGTTTCGTGTGAGTTCCCTTGCATATCTTTTGCTACTTTCAAAGTTCTCTCTTTGTATTTTGAAAATTATAACATACCTCGGTGTAGCCCTATTCAGATTTAACCCATTTGGGATCCTTTGGGCCTCTTGGATCTGGATATCTATTTCTCTCCTCAGGTTTGAGATGTTTTCAGCCATAATTGCTTTTTTTTTTTTTTTTTAGTTTATTTATTTATTTTGAGAGAGAGAGAAAGGCAGAGAGAAAAAATCCCAAGTGGATTCTTCACTGGCAGCACAGAGCCCCATGCGGGGCTCAAACACCCAAACTGTGAGATCATGAGACTGTGAGACCTGATCTGAAGTTGGATGCTTAACCGACTGAGCCACCCAGGCGCTCCAGCCACTATTGCTTTCAATATACTTTCTGTCCCTTTTTCTTTCTCGTCTCCTTCTGGAATTTCCAATATGAATATTGTTTCTTTTCATTGTGTCCCACAAGTCCAGTGGGCTTTCTTCACTCTTTCATTCTTTTTTTTTTTTTTTTTTTTTTGCTCCTCTGACTGGCTAATTTCTAGTGTCCTATCTTCCAGGTCATTGATTCTTTGTTCTGCATAACAGAGTCTGTTTTGAAACTGTCTACTGAGTTCTTCAGTTTAGTTATTGTGTTTTTCAGATCTAGGATTTTTGTTTGTATTTTTTTTTAATTTTTTTAAATATTTATTTATTTTTGAGAGAGACAGAGACAGAATGCGAGTGACTTAGGGGCAAAGAGAGAGGGAGACACAGAAGCAGAAGCAGGCTCCAGGGTCTGAGCTGTCAGCACAGAGCCCGATGCGGGGCCCGAACTCAACAAACCGTGAGATCATGACCTGAGCCGAAGTCAGATGCTCAACCGACTGAGCCACCCAGGTGCCCCTGTTTGTATTTTTTTGATGGTTTCTACTTCTTGGTTGAAATTCTTGTGTTGTTGTTTTTTTTTTCCCCATGCATTATGTTCCTAATTTTATTTAATTGTTCCTCTGTGTGTTCTTTTAGTTCACCAAATTTCTTTAATGGAACTATCCTGAGTTCTTTGAAAGTACACAAATCTCTATTTCTTTAGAGTTAGTTATTAGAACTTTGTGTGTGTGTGTGTGTGTGTGTGTGTGTGTGTGTGTGGTGTGATATTTACCTAATTTTTTGTTATCCTTGATTTCTTACATTGGTATCTGCATATTAGAGAAAGTGGTCCCCTCTTTTAGACTTTGCAGTTTTGTTTTGGTAGAGGCAGTTTTTTTAAAGTTTATTTATTTATTTGGAGAGAAGGGGGGAATGAGTGAAGGAGGGGCAGAGAGAGAGAGAGAGGCACAGAGGATCCAAAGCAGGCTCCATGCCAACAGCAGAGAGCCCAATGCGAGGCTTGAACTCATGAACCACGAGATCATGACCCAAGCTAAAGTTGGACACTTAATCAACTGAGCCATTCAGGTGCCCCTGGTGGAGGCGGTTTTCACCAGTCAGCCCAGTTTGGGTTTCTGGATGTGTCTGGTGGCAACATCTTTGGGCAAGAAAGCCTGCTATCAAGGTCTATTTTTAGGCGAGGCAACTGTCCAAGCTCTGAAGTTGGAGGTGGGGGCTGTGCCACTGGCTGAGAACAGCTGGGTACACCTGCTGACTTGGTTCCCTGCCCAGGTGACGCTGTCGGATGGGCTCCGTGGTGGCATGGATTCTGTGGTCAGGCTCTATCCAGCCGGGACTTGGTCCTGCACTCAGCAGTAAGTGGGGCTATGAATTAGCTTCCCTTCCCTGGCAGGCCAGTGGGATGGGACCCAGGACCTGCACAGCTTGTTGTCTGGGGACCCGCATCACGAGCCAGAGCTTGCCCTGAATTTCCCGGTCAGGGAAACCCACTGGGTGTGCCCATCCTACTTGTGACATGGGTCAGCTTGACTAAAGACCACAGAGAGCCTTAGTGGCTATGGAGCTGCCTTTCTCGCTGCATTTGGGCAGAGAACTAATTTGTAGCCCCACTTGTTGCTGAATACAGTGTCAGCCTGCCCAACCAGGGAACCTTATCAGGGGACACAGGAAACTGAGTGACCCCCCCCCCCACACACACACACACAGAGCTGTTTACAGGTGGCACGAGAATGGAGAGCACAGCCCATAGCTTTCCTTTTCTGCAGGGCGAACCTGGTAGGTTTACCTGACCAGGATACTCAGTGCACTCTTGCTTGTGATGTGGGTGACCTCTCAGATGGAATGTTGCTGGGCTATTTACAGAAGCTTCCAGGCATTCTTGCCAGCCCTTCCTATCAGATGGGGCTGGGGGCCACACTCCACAGCAGGTAGGGCTATACCTCAGCTCTCCTGCCTGGACATGGGAAGATCAAGCCCCAGGACCACCAAAACTCCTTCTCTAAAGACCCAAATCAGGCAGACCTGTATCCCATTGAGTTCCCCGGGGCAGACCACACCCCTGACTTGGTCTCGTAGATGAGCAAAGCCGCTGGTTGGGACGACTGCTTGGTCTCTGCAAGTATGAACTTCCTCTGCCAAGATCTGAGTGCTGGTGGTTGTGAGCCCCTCCCCCTTCTCAGACACAGTCTGACTCTTAATTGTTGACCCTGCAGATCCCCTGGAGATCCCAGTGGAGCAAAACCAGAGCAGAGGCCCCACAAAGCAGTTCACAATGCTGATTGTTCCCTCTGGTTTCTCTTTTCTTACTGGGGGAGCCATAGACTCGGGGCAGACTCTCTGGGTGGCGTTGCGCTGCCTGGGGGAGGGGCAATGCGGTCAGGGTGAGCCGCTTCTCTTCCCTTCCAGTGTGGTCTGTCGTGGACTCTGGGGTGCAGGGGCTGCCACAGCCTCCCCTCCATGTGCTAGAATTCTCTCAGCGCTGTCTTATCCAGGAATAGTTACTAGTTCTTCTCGTGAGGAGGTGTGAAGTCACAAATGATCTATGGTGACATCGTTCCCCGAAGCAACAGATTTGATGAAATTTTGGTGAATCTTCTGATTGATCTAGAAGAACTCAGTACGAAATGAGTTACTTGGGAAAAAGTGTATAAAAGTAGATATGTCATCTAAAATGCCATAAAACGGCTGGAAATGAAATAATAAATTCAAGAACCGCAAAATACTAAGTATCTCTAATAACAAACATCCTGCTCTTTGGAGATACCCACATGCAGTCTTGTCAAAGAAAGGCAAGCCACTTGAAGCAGAAATGCATCTCTACAATAATTCTGTGCCCCCCCCCCCCCCCATTCCTGGGCAAGGCTGGCCTAGGCAGCTTTATTCTGATACTCCCAGGCTGCCTTTGAGACCTTTTTTTAAAAAAAAATAAATTTTTTTTAATGTTTATTTATTTTTGAGAGAGAGAGAGACAGAGACAGAGTGCAAGCAGGGGAGGGGCAGAGAGAGGGAGACACAGAATCCAAAGCAGGTTCCAGGTTCTGAGCCATCAGCACAGACCCTGATGCAGGGCTCAGACTACGAGCCACGAGATCATGACCTGAGCCGAAGTCAGATGCTCAACCGACTGAGCCACCCAGGGTGCCCCTGCCTTTGAGACCTTTTAAATCAGGTTCTGTGGGTGCTGAAGGTGGTAGTGTCTCTAAAGCCCCCTGACTGGATCCCACAATGAGACATGTGGAACAGAGCTACTCAGCCGACGTCTCTGTGGAGAAGGAGATCTTGTCATCGTATGCCACTGAGCTGTGTGGCATTATTGTGGTAAAACTGAGATGCTGGACAAGATTTTTTTTTTATATCATTTACATTTGAGAAAGACGGACAGAGTGGGAGCAGGGGAGGGGCAGAGAGAGAGACAGAGAGACAGAGAGAGAGACAGAGCTGTCAGTGCAGAGCCCAATGTGGGGCTCGAACTCATGAAGTTGTGAGACCATGACCTGAGCCGAAATCAAGAGTTAGATGCTTAACTAACTGAGCCACTCAGGTTCCCCTTACATATCATTGCATAAATGATTTGGGGCCTGCCTTGAACTGATCTTTTTTCAGAAGTGTTTGCTTTTTCTTGCCCAATCACTATTTAAATTCTATTTTATAATACCGCAGAAGAATCATTTCAGTAACTAGTCATAGTGCCTACAATATCAAAATATTGACTGTTTAGGCTTCCCAGAGCAGAGGGATCTCTTGATTGTAGGGATTAAAAAAACGCTCACGTGAGAACTATTCCTTTGGCCCACTGGAGTGCTTCAAAGGTCTATTTGCCTTTGCTATTGATATATTGAAGTAGAAATAACCCTCAAAATAGCATTCTCTTTGTGAATAGTAGTTTATGCTCAGTAAGTAAAAAAGAAAACTGGTTTGATTAATTTTATTTGTTATTCTCAGTAGGAGGGGCCGCACTGATAGACTAAACCTGTAGGAGTTTAGGTTTTCCTCTCTAGTTATTTAAGGTATTTGTGAAAAGTGGGCTTGCCTGCCACCTTAAGGATGGTTCATGCAGAAAAAAAAAAAAATCACAACGTTCAAAAAAAAATCGCAGCTTATTTTTTAACAGGAGAATGTATTCATCAGAAAACTTCAGAAAAAAATGAGTTTTTTCTCTTGTTGGGTTCCTCTCTTTCTAACGGATTTCTTAATTACTGTTTTTAGTGGCATCATATTCTACAGACAGTGAAAAGGTAACAGCTTCTACCCTTTCTCTATTGTTGTTTCTTCACTATTCTTATTTCAAATATTTTTTCCTTATTATCACCGTGGGCATCGTCTTCATGCATACGTCTTATATTTGGAAAGATCATTGCCTGACGGTATGGCTGGAAGGAGAATCACGCCCTTACTTCTTCACATCTAAGGTCTACAGCCCTCCACCCTCCCTTCTCCCTCCTGCCACATGAAGGGGGTGTCTCCCCCCCCCCATCAGGCACCGCCCCCTGCATCACGTGTGCTCTTGAGTCTTTTCTTTTCTCACCTTCTCAGCTGTTCCTCTTGGCTATCTCCAGTCTCTTCTGAATTACCTACATCTGCCTTCTACTACAGGATGCTCATCGGCATTCTAGTAACTTCAACATCTTAAAACATTTTTTCCTTCGAGTTTTCTTTGTGGACGAATGCCAGCTGATGGATGTAGCAGGAACGACAGAATTAGAAAAATCGCCAGTTTGCGGTTGGCCCATCAACCACTTTGTAATAATTGATTCAGGCGAGGTTTGTCAACGAATGCCAAAGACCGTTGGGTGAAAGGTTTATCGAGAACAAGAATATTTGCATCGTGCCGAAATAGCACTCCAGAGATTACTTGCTACGTGTCAGGGGAAAAGGGGTACCTTTCTAAAGGGGACATCTCGTTGGATTTTCAGGTAACCAATTTTGCACGACTAATGACCCGACAGCCTAACATTGAGGGCTGTCCGATACCACGGACTGTAATGTCCATATTCACAGACATATTCCAGGTGCTGTAATGGGTACAGCATAACTTAAGCATTTGACTAACTCCTGGTTGACAGAGAAAAACCGGGGATAAGGAACAGGAAAAAGAGAACCGTGCGGTTCCAGAAGATGTCAATTATATGCAGCTGTACGTCTCACTTCCCCCTAACATGTGACTCAGATGTCTCAAAAACGATCTTCTGCGTGACAAGCCCCTTAAACAGACCACTTGTTCCCCAATCCAGCCCCATCCTACACCTGTGTGTTCCTGCTCTTCCCGGATGCTTGTCCCTCTGGACATTTGTTTCCATTCCCTTGCCCTTTATCTGCCTCTATCATCAGTTTATCAGCAGGGGCTTTCGATTCTATCTTTAAACTAGATCTCGAATGAGTGCTCGGCACTCTTTTCTCTGTCCTTGGTTCCGTCCCTCTCTCTCCCTCCTCCCTGAAGTCACCCTAGCACCACCCACTACCATTTCTTGCCAACACCATTGAGACAATCTTGCAACGGATGCCCTGACTTCCATTCTTGCTTCCGTCCCAGCCGCCCTCCAGATAGCAGCCAGAGTGATCCCGTTCAAATATAAAGTTTCATTCGCTGCCCTGGTTATGTCTCTGAAATCACAGTTTGAGTGAGATCCCAATTCCTTACGACGCTCTAGAAGGCACTGCAGGATTCCACGCTCCTTCATGACGTGGCCACTTTTTACCGCCGTCACCACACTGCAGCAGCCGGGGCCTGCCTGCACCGTGACCGTGCCCAGCCCCTGCCCACTGCACCTGCTCTCTGCTGTCTGCTGTGCCTGGGATGCTTCCTCAGCTCTCGTGTGGGAGAACAGAAACCTTCCCGAGAGCAGAAGGGCAAAGATCACTTGATCTTGATTTTTCGGTGCAAATATAGACCCTGGAACGGGGGGGGGGGAGGCCTCATAACCCTTCTGACTTTTTGGGTTTGGCCAATTTTTTTCTTGTCCTTGAAGTCAACCTAAATTTTATCTCCTTACAAGGAAGATCCTGCCATACGACCAGCTGCTCTTCTGCACTTTGAGTCCTTGTTTGTTTCAATGACAATTTCTCGGTGTTTTGTTTCCTCATTTACTCAACCTTTGGCCTGTGCTTCCCGCAGGAATGCGAGCCCTCGGAGAGCGCTGGAGGAGGCTTCCTGGATTACCCCTTAATCCTGACGTCTAAAACGATCTGGTGTGCAGTGCTGTTAAATTAACTAAACAAAGAGGCCAGTGGAGTGCGATGGTTCCAGCGCCTTTCCAGTCCGTGTGAACAAACCGAAAATTAAGCCTGGGAATGGCTCACGGTTGAGAAGTCGAAACAGTCACAAACAGCCAAACAGGCTTTCCCAAATGCAGGAACTGCTTACGTTCTACCCAAATGATTTCCTTTCTTTGCTCCCACCTCTTCTCCATGAAAGTTTTTCCTCTGCCTCCTCCTGGTGGAATGATCCAGATCACTTCCAGGCTGGTGCTGCCTGGTTTAAGTAGATTCGTTTCTCACATGAACTCTGAAACTTTTTAATATGGTTTATCTTTCGACAATAGGTCCTCAATGAATGCTTTTGGGTAGAGGGATAAATGACTATCTTTAAACCCAGACACCGAGGTTTAAGGCAGCTTCACTGCATGTTTTTGCACTTATCACCGGAGCTTAAAGTTTGGGTACATTTTCTTCGAAATTAAAAAAAAAAATCCTGAAAATGATTTAAACCCAGGGAGCTGATAAAAGGCTGGTTTTGACTGCAGCCACCAGATGGAGCAGTGAGACAATTTTTGTTAGAAAAAATACTCACAATTATTAATTATTCAAGTCTGCTGGATCTTTTTTGTAAAGACACCCGGTTCCCTTCAGATCAATTTTCTCATGATTATGTAACTGTGTCTGATTTCTTAAAGCCAAAACTGCAAAGTTCAATTAAACCCACCAAATTTAAAACATTGATATAATCCTAAAATAATTCTGGCCTGTAACAATTCCAACAATTATGTTCATCTTCTGTATTATTTTGAGTTTGACATATGTTTGGAAATATATTGTTGTGAGGAAACTTAAATTGTTAATTCAACAGTGACATCTACATGATTAACACATCAGGATTTTAATTTATCAGTAGCTTTACTTGGATGTTATTTATTTATTTTTTTTTAATTTTTTTAATGTGTATTTATTTTTGAGAGAGAGACAGAGCCTGAGTGGGAAAGGGGCAGAGAGAGAGGGAGACACAGAACCCAAAGCAGGCTCCAGGCTCCGAGCTGTCAGCACAGAGCCCCATGCGGGGCTTGAACTCACGAACCATGAGATCATGACCTGAGCCGAAGTCGGACGCTTAACCGACTGAGCCACCCAGGTGCCCCGGATGTTATTTTTATATAATCTCAAATACTTGGATTTCTCCAGATACAATCAATTTAAACATAACCTCCTTTTAATTCTGTTATGTGAATGTTGATAGACCTGGGTAATTCACTACAAGATAAATTAGCCTTTTAGTAACTGATAGATGATAACCAAATGAGTACTGTTATTCTCCACATGACTCCTTTTTTTTTGGATGGGAATGTTTCTTATAAGTCTGGAGGCCAGCAGTTCAGAGTTGATGTGATGGCTCTGTGATGTCATGAATGTTCCAGGTCCTTTAAACTCCTTCTTACACTGTCTTGCCACTTCATCATCTCAAGAAGGCTGCCCCAGCTCCAGCCTATTTCCTACGTTCCCTTCAGGGAGAAAGAAAAGAAACAAAGGATGAGGTCATACTCTTATAGAAAAAGCCACAATTTCCCTGGAGATGTCCAGTGGATTTGCCCATACATCCGGGACCATTTCCCATGGTACCCTGAGCTGCAAGGAAGCCTGGCAAAGTGCATGCTTTAGCTGTGCACATCTTTACCTGGAATACAATCAGTGCTGTGAGAAAGAAAGAGGGAAGTGATATGAGGGGGCAGCTATAAGCCTCTGCCATGTTTGTATACGACTGAGCACCATACTAGACATTAGGGACACAGAGGCGGCCACGACTGGCTCTTGGCTTCTGGTATGCTCTCGCGGAATCCACGAAACCATCAAGATACAGTAAACTGCATCACGCAACCAGTAATTCGTGTGTATATTGTCCTGGCTCAGGAGTTTGACAAGCGTCCTTCTTTTTTTTCCAGATGACATCCCTGTGCAGATAGTTTGGCCACACCTGTTTTAGAAAGGATACAACCGAGGCTTAAAAACTCAGGACACTTGAGCCAAGGTTGCATGGGTGGTAAGACCCTCGGGCCATTTGCCTTTAGATTGGCACAATTGATATTCAGGGACTGCCCCAAGCGAGCCCTCAGTCCCACCTGGAGATCCACTTGTGTGATCCCAGTCACCCCCCTTCAGTTGGCTTCAGGGGATTTTCTACACCTTTACTTTTCTCTTACTCAAGGAGCATCTACTAAGTCCTTACTCTGTGCTGGGCTCGGTGCTGACAGCATTCCCGCTATCTGGGATCACATGCAGAGCCGAGCAGATGACTACATTTTTAAATTGATAATCACCATCAGAAAAGGGCCCTGCAGGGGCGCCTGGGTGGCGCAGTCGGTTAAGCGTCCGACTTCAGCCAGGTCACGATCTCGCGGTCCGTGAGTTCGAGCCCCGCGTCGGGCTCTTGGGCTGATGGCTCAGAGCCCGGAGCCTGTTTCCGATTCTGTGTCTCCCTCTCTCTCTCTGCCCCTCCCCCGCTCGTGCTCTGTCTCTCTCTGTCCCAAAAATAAATAAACGTTGAAAAAAAATTAAAAAAAAAAGAAAAGGGCCCTGGGAAAGGAGTCCAGCTCTAGTCCCACAAACAAACAAACACACCCTGAACTGACCGCTCCCCCCTTTCCACTTGCAACAGATGGTCTTTCCACTGACGGTCGTTAAAGGAGGGCAGGGTAGGTGGGGGTTCTTTCTTACTCTTCCACACGCCCCCTGCCCTCCAGCTTTGGCGCAATTGTAGATACCATTTCCTTCCCCTGAAGCGGAAGCCGGTGCCCGTGCTGTGGTCCCATGTCCCTCATGAAATACTCCCATCCATTAGTCTTGCCCCTGCCTCTTCACTCGCCGCTGGTTCTCTCTTTTCACAGTCTAGGCACGCTCGAGTTTTCACTCTCTTTGAGCCGGACCGTAGCGGGAGGCAAATGTGGGTGTGGATTCACTGATTCAGTCAACGGATGCGATGGAATATATACTGTGTTGCAGGTTTTCTTCTGGGTACTGGGTCCTGGGTACTGGGTACTGAGACTCAGTGCACACGGAACTTCCATTCTAGACGAGAGAGGTATACGGAAGACAAGCAAAGAAGAAATCAATAGCAAGACAATTTCTGGTGAATGTCACAAGGAAAGTGTAACCAGATGATGTGATTTTTGTGCACATGCGTGCCTACCGTGTGTATGTTGGTAGGCGGGTGTCTGAGCAGACAGGGATGCATGTGTATGTATCTTGTACTTTTACTTTGGACCTGGGAGTGTCTGAGTTTGTTGTTGGTTTGACTTTTGCTTCTGATTGGACATCCAGCTATGTTTTCTTCATAAGGGCTGAGTGCCCGGGACACGTTCCTTAGCAGGGAAGAGAGAGAATCTGAAAGTCATGCAGTGGGTTTCTCTGGCCAGGGCAGAGAAGGACCTGGGTCTCTGACAAGTGAGAGAGGCACTGTCCTCTGTCAGAAATGCACCCATGGAAGGCAGGTTACCTTGTGTGATTCTCGGTAGCGTCCTGGTTTGTTTCCTCCTCTGCCTCTCGTGATGCAGATCAACCCTCAGATTCTGTTCGGTCAAAAAAGAGAGTCAATTGGTAGGCGCCTGGCTGGCTCAGTTGGTTAGGCGTCTGACTCTTGGTTTTGGCTCAGGTCATGGTGTCACGGTTTGTGAGTTCAAGCCCCAAGTACAGAGTGCGGAACTGGAATTCTTTCTCTCTCCTTCTCTCTCTTCCCCTCTCCACTTGCACTGTCTATATAAATAGATAGATAGATAATAGATAGACAGATAGATAGGATAGACAGATAGATGATAGATAGATAGATAGATAGATAGATGATAGATGGATGATAGACAGATAGACAAGAGAGTCAACGGGACCTGGAGGTAGCCAGCAGCAGAAGAGGGGTGGCCACTGTTCCCTGCCCTACATTTCCTCCCTAGAAAATGCTGTGTGAGATTAGTATGCGTCTTCAGCGTTCACACTGTCCGATTCCGAATCTAGAAACTGTCACCACGCGTAATCAAGCCGTCTCCATCTAGGTCCCTGTTAAGCTGTGTGTCTTTGCCATTTGCCATGTCGCTTTATGAATCATGTCCTCCGTTTCCTCGTGAGTCACGGGTCCTGTTCCTGTCTCAATACCTGCAGGTTCTGTTTATGGGGACCTGCAGTCTCTCTGGAGTTTTACTGAAGGGAAAAAGGAGACCTTTTATCCTCTTGGCAACCCCTGTGCAATTCCTGGATTGTCAGATCTTTTTCTTTTTGTAAGCAACAAAGGCAGCGGAGTGGATATCTTGTCCAGTCCTGCTTTTATGCCTGGAGGCTTTTTGATGAGCTAGCTTTTCCTGTTTTGGTGCACAGGCCATGAGCAAGCCAGGAAAGGGCTTCGGGCCAGAGCCGGCCGGGGGAGGTCGTGGGGAACCAGCGGAGAGAGATCTTTCACCCGTTGATGACACATGTCACCTGTCAGGGTCGGGGAGGTCTCGTAGGACCCCAAGCCATCCCGCCGAGACATTACTATGAGGGTCGGCATCACCCCGGTCCGTAACTGGGCCGGGCTGGGATCCGTGGGAGCTTTGTCCCCTTCGGTGTGCCACAGCCTTCCAGTTTCCCCGGCCCCGGGGACTTTGGTAGCAGGCGTGGAGCCTGCGCGCTGGAGGCTGTTTCTCAGGTCTCAGCATGACCCAGGCCAGCTCCCCTCTACTGCACCCTGCGACTCCCCAGTGACAGACTACTGAGGGGGGCGCTCAGGGCAGTGCTCAGGTTAGTGCTGGGGCCTTCCTGGGTCTCTTCTTCCCGCTCACGTGGAGGCGGGCCTGTGCGGCCGGGCCCCAGGGGTGGGTCTGGTTCAGCTTTCTGGCTTTCCTCCTGTGGCCGCCACCCTCTGACTGGTGCGGGAGGGGCGTCTGGGGCGGGGCCGCCCTCTGTTCCTCCCTTCCCCTGCCCAACAGCAGCACACTTCCCCTTCGTGGCGGTAGGCGACACTGGGCCCTCCCTCGGGCCGGCCCCGCGCAGGGATTTGTCCCACTGGGCCCAGGTGACTGGGGGCCTTTGCTTGGGTACAGGTGTTGGAAGTGTTTCGTGCCCGTCAGCAGCAGGAGTTGGCGTCTGTTTCCAGTCCTCTCCCAGAGCCACGTCCCTAAGCCTGTCATTTGGATGGTTGTTTTTGTTTTTGTTTTTTTTCCTGGAAGACAGCTTTCTTTCCTGTAAAAACTGGTCTGCGAAGGAGGACAGGTCCCACAGGACAGGTCTGTGCTCCAACAAGGGTAGCTCTTTCAGGCCTTCCTGGCTCCCACATTCTCTTGTGGCTCTCCCGCCACCCCCATTGCCCCCTCTCCCCATGGATGCTGGTGGGAAGAGGATCCCAGTGAGCGTGCAGTGTTGACCTCAGCCTCCTGAGAGTGAGGCATTGGCTAGAAACGCCCGAGGCACTCTCCCGGGCCCACAGTGCTTGTGGCAAGCCCCCACAGGCATTTGCCTGAAGTCTTGCGTGACTGGACCGGCCCTTGAGGTCTTACTATGATGGTGGGATGTGCCTCAGCAACAACCGTCAGGATCTATCACTCACGGGTCCTAAAGGGCGCATAGCAAGCCTCAGGGCCACATGGCGAGGTCATAGGTAGGCAGAGCGAGGGCCACAGCCCCGGGGCTCTGCCCTCATCGGGGCAGGGTGGGTGCCGAGGGCTTCCTGGGTTCACTATTTACCGGCAAACCTAAAGCCTGACGATGGAAGTTAGGGCACAGGAAGGGAAAAGCCAGATTGCGCTCCGTTTTCTAAGTGGCTTTCTAAAAGGAGAACTTCATGGATGGGGCAGCCTGGTTTCTCATCCTAGGTGTTTAGGTAGTAGCTGTGTCGTACAGCCGGGCAATATGTTTATTCGAGATGGAGGTCTTTGAGATGATCGCCCCAGCGATCGCAAGCTTCCTGCCAGGCACTCATACTACAGTAAAGAAAAGCTTAATATCAGCCACTGGGAATAAACAGTGCATCATCTTCTCGGACCCCAGCTCTAGAGGACTTGAGACTATCAGACTACCCCACGCTCGGTCATGAAGAGTTTGTTAAAATTTCAGTTGTGTTCTTCTGGAGTATTTCTAGGACTGGCTTGTTTTCCTCTGTATTCTCCCAACGACGAAATAGACGGTCTGTCCTCTGTCTCGGATGGGCTCCAGTAAGTTATGAGTTTGTAGCTTCCCTGGCATTTTCTTAACGTTAGGTGGGGACAAATTTTTACGAGTTACACCATCCTAAACGGATATAAATACATACGTAGGTATGGTATTATAGATAAATGATATGTCACTTTTAGAGTTTTGATTCATGGCAAAATTGAATCGAGAGCTCGGAGTGCCCATATACTCTCTGCCCCCACGCATGCACAACCTCTCCCGAGATCAACATCCTGTGCCCAACTGGCGCACCTGTTGCAAAGAAAGGAACCTCGTCACCCAAAGTCCATGTTTCCATTAGGGCTCGTTCTTGGTGCTGTATATTCTATGGGTTTGGACAAATGCATAATGATATGTACCCAGCATTACACGATAGTACAGAGTAGCTTCACTGCCCACCCCCCCCCCCCCAAATCCCCGGTGCTCCACCTTATCCACTCCTCCCTTCCCTCAACCTCTTGGCAACCACTGGTCTTTCTACTGTCTTCATAGTTTTGTGTTTTCAGAATGTCATACGGCTGGAATCATACAGTATGTAGCTTTTTAATGTTGGCTTCTTCTAGTTAGTAAGCAATATGCTTTTAAATTTCCTCCGTGTCTTTTCATGGCCCGATAGCTCTTTCCTTCTTCGCACTGATGATATTCCATCCTACGGATGTACCAGAATTTGGTCATTTATTCATCTATTGAAGGACATCTTGGTGGCTTCCGAGTTTTGGACGTTATGAATACAGTTGCTCTAAAAATCCGAGTGCAGGTTTTTGTGTGAATAGAAGTTTTCAACTCCTTTGGGTGAATGTTAGGGACTGTGATTGTTGGATCGCACGGTGAGTGTGTGTTTAGTTTTGTAAGAAATTGCCGGAGTGTCTTCTGAACTGGCCGTACCATTTTGTATTTTCACCAGCAATGAGTGAGAGTTCTCCAGCATTTGGTGTTATCAGTGTTTTGGATTCAGGCATTCTAATACGTATGTCGAGGTATTTGTTACTTCAGTTTGCGGTGCCTCCTATGTTTATTAGGCATCTGCATATCATCCTTGGAAGGGTGTCTTTTGCTCAGTTTTTAAATTGAGCTGTTCATGTTGCTACTGAAAGTTTAGAGTTATTTGTAAATAATCTCTGCACCCAACATGGGTCTTCAACTCATGACCCTGAGATCAAGCGGCACATGCTCTACCTACTGAGCCAGCCACATGTCCCCCTGAGATCTGAGAGTTGCCCGTACATTTTGAATGAGTTACCATGTCTTTGGCAAACATTTTCTCTCAGTCTGTGAATTCTCTTCTCTTCTCTTGACAGTGTGTTTGGCAAAACAGAAAAGCGGAATTTTAGTGAAATGTAGCACAATGATTTCTTTAATGGATCATGCCTTTGGTATTGTATTTAAAAGGTTATCGTCAAACCCAATATCATATACGTTTTTTTCCTGTGTCATCTTCTAGGAGTTTTATAGGTTTACATTTTACATTTAGGTCCGTGATCCATTTTTATGTCAATTTTTTATTAAGAGATGATTGACATATAACGTGTGACGTTTAAGGGGCATGGCATTTTGATTTGATACGTTTATATATTGTGATATCATCACCATCATAGCTAACACCTTTATCATGCCACATACTTATCATTTCTTTTTTGTGGGAACAAGTGAGATGTAGACTCTTAGCAACTCTGAAGTTTATAAAATAGTATTGTTGACGATAATCACTAGGCTGTGCATTAGATCTTTAGGGCTTGGTTATCCATTACAAAGAGATCTCAAACAAGATCTCTCCAATTCCCTGTCATCCCCTGGTCTTTGGTCCCTGGTAATCACCATTCTACTTTCTATTTCTACATAAATGATCAGGTCATCTGAAAAGAAAGACTGTTTCCTTCCTTCCTTCCTTCCTTCCCTGGCCTTTTAATTTCTTTTCCTGTCTCAGTGCATTAGCTAGGATTTCCCACAAGATGCTCAAAAGGAGTGATGAGAAGGGATGTCTTTGCTTTGCCTCTGATTTTAGTAGGAAAGCTTCTAGCTTCTCACCTGTTAGTACAGGTTTTCTGTAGATATTCTTTATCAAGTTGAGGAAGTTCCCCTTATTCCTTGTTTGCTGAGCTGAGTATTTTTTAAACAAGCATTCTCACCCCTGGTGTCATGAAAATGATGATCTAGGCAGGTGTAAAGGAAATTACAAAGGCTGTATTAGAAGTTTGCTTTCCTCGGGGCGCCTGGGTGGCGCAGTCGGTTAAGCGTCCGACTTCAGCCAGGTCACGATCTCGCGGTCCGGGAGTTCGAGCCCCGCGTCAGGCTCTGGGCTGATGGCTCGGAGCCTGGAGCCTGTTTCCGATTCTGTGTCTCCCTCTCTCTCTCTGCCCCTCCCCCGTTCATGCTCTGTCTCTCTCTGTCCCAAAAATAAATAAATGTTGAAAAAAAAATTAAAAAAAAAGAAAGTTTGCTTTCCTCTTAGAAGTTATACTTTGTTGACGACGTTATGCTATATCTTTCAGAAGTCTTTTTCTTTGAGAACATGGAGCTAAACCATGGTCAGGGGCAGCTTTTTCAAATCTGGGTTTGGGAAGTAGTAGGGGTGGTGAAGAAAAGGAACATATAAAAAAAATGAGGTTTTGTGTCTCATGCCATGTCACTAACATGTTTCTACACATGGAATGAAAACTGAACAATCTTTAGAAGAAGGTGGGCAATATTTTTCGTATGTATGTCACTAGTAGAATACATTCAAATGAATCGAGTAAGAAAATCTAAATGAAAAATTCTTCCCCAGTCAAGCAAAGAAATGAAAATTGTTTCATTTGAAACTGCTACGCACTTAAGGGCATAGTGGACAAAAATGGAGAGGGTGAGTATTGAAGAAACGCTTCAAAGTAGCAAAGTAAAATGTAATGGAAATGCTCTTTCATAAATGTAAACCCCTTTGTGTTGTTTCAAAATTTATTTTCTCTGTAGGTTTCGTAAAACCCTTATTTTGAGACTATGAATTTTATGGAAAGGGCATTAATATCTGTTCAGTGATAGCAAAGATAAGTGGATTTTATAAAAAGATTATATACCTTAAATATTAAATTGCATGTCTGCAGCTAAAGCTCCCCAGATTTTTTTTTCTCTATAAATACTTTGTAAACGTTCACTAGATGGCACAAAGAAGCCAGTGATACAGAGAGACCAGGAAAAATCATGTACTTTGGCACATGCTGGGTAGGCTTACTTGTTATGAAGGTTCCCCTAAAAGAATCTCATGGGAAACTCGGAATTGAAAATACTGAGGTCTACAGAGACTAGAAGGTGCCACCAGGTGTTTATCTTAGGTGCACATCTGAGCTGCATGTAATTGACATCTTTTTTTTATAAGCTAAGATATATCCATCCATACCATAACATTTAAATGGATATTAATATATAAATGGGATGCATAACAATCAATCTGCAACACTGTTATTAGGGATTAAATTCACAGTATTACCACGATCACTTTTTATCTGAAAAATAATTTTTTAGATATAATACCACAAAAATAATATATAAGACCCAAAGGCTTGTTCCCCTTTTTAATGAGCATTTCCTACCTTCTTTTCCAGGTGAGGAGTATATAAAAGAGGATAGGCTGGCAGTGGGTTACAATTTGGGGTTTAGTTATGGTGGGCTTAATGAATGTAGAAAATAGAATCAAATCACATTACCAAATGAAGGAATGCCACATTTATAGATATCCCCATTAAAAAGCTTTTCAGGACCCCCTGAATTGGGCTTGGTGCCTTAATAATAAGCCCTGGTCCTCTCTTATCTGTACTTACTGCATCATAACACTTATATCTTGTAAGCACAGTATCCGGAACACAGGAAAAACTCAATTAAATATTTTATTATTATTATTATTATTATTAAAATATTTGTTGAATGAATAGATCTAAATTAAATTCTCTGAGGCCAGTACTTACTTATCTATTTTGGAATATTGATATTGCTGTCGTGTGGATGTTTCTCGTACTTTGCTGTACAGAATTAGCAACGTGGTAAAATAAGATAGTTGGATATGGAAGAAACCCAGACACATGCTTTGCATCTGAAACTTGGAATTAGGCAAACGATCACCAGCCATTCTTTCAATGCAGCGCTGGGCTTGATTTTTGTTGTCTGGGTACATTATTTCTGTACAAGCAAAGGTTAACTTGTAGATTGTTGCCTCATAGAGATACAAGCAATTTTTGTCAGTTCACTAGCCTCCCCAGAGATTGCGGTCAACGGTCTGTTGGACACAAGCCAGTTTTATATCTAATGTAACAATTTTATTCTGAAATTTTTCTTGTCAAATTAGCCTATAGACGTAAGTTCTTTTTTAAAGAAATTTTATTTAAATCCAAGTTAGTTAACATGTGGCGTAAAAATGGTTTCAGGAGTAGAATTTAGTGACTCATCACTTAACATACGACACTCAGTGCTCATCCCAACAAGTGTCCTCCTTAATGGCCGTCACCCATTAAGCCCATCCCCCCACCCAAGATCCCTCCAGCAACCCTCAGTTTGTTCTCTGTATTTAAGAGTCTCTTATGGTTTGTCTCCTTCCCTGTTTTTAACTTATTTTTGCTTCCCTCCCCGCTATGTTCATCTGTTTTGTTTCTTAAATTCCGCATGAGTGAAATCATATATTTATCTTTCTCTGACTTATTTTGCTTAGCATAACACATTTTACTTTCATCCATGTTGTTGCAAATGGCAAGATTTTATTCTTTTTGATCATGGAGTAGTATTCCATTGTGTATATATATATGTGTATATATATATATATATATATATACCACATCTTCTTTACCCATTTGTCAGTCAGTGAGCATTTGGGCTCTTTCCATACTTTGGCTATTGTTGAAAGTGCTGCCGTAAACATTGGAGTGCACGTGTCCCTTTGAATCAGCATTTTTGTATCCTTTGGATAAATGCCTAGTAGTATGGTCGTAGGGTAGTTCTATTTTTAATTTTTTGAGGAACCCCCCATACTATTTTCCAGAGTGGCTGCACCAGTTTGCGCTGCTGGTGGGAATGCAAACTGTGCACACGTTGATTCTTACTTAAGTGCCTTTGGATTTGGCTTAACATCTAACTGTCTCCTTCAAGTGGTTACTCAGCTAAGATTTTTTCTCACATATATTCATTCTATATCCGCGTGACAGTAATGATTTTATGTTTTTGCAAATTATACTATAACAGTGCAGTTTGCCAATATTTTAGGAAGTTGTTCATCTCAACTCTGACAGTTATTGAGAAGTCTCCCCATTAATCTGAGCACCATTGCCGATATAGGATGCTACTCTACAACATGTATGTAGCTGATTTTCTTTGATGACTTATACTTAAAAATTGGAAGTTAAATGTGGAGATATGACAGATTCAACAGTTGTTGACATTTGAACAACCCTGATGGCATAAGTGTCTTTAGTTTAATTCTCCTAGAAGGAGCTTTGGAGAAAAACAAAAACCAGCAATAACAGTAACAAACTCACCAGCCTTGTTACAATACCTTTGTCCTATAAGAGAGCAACATCTGTCTTCTGTGTTCCTAACCACCTCTGCTTCTGCTCATTTTAGCTCACTGTACTGATGCTGGAAACAGTATATTTCGAAACAGTATCTGCAGGCATCTTTGTTTTGGGCCCTTATTTTATTATTTCGTTTTATTTCACTTTATTTTATTTTATTTTATCTTATTTTATTTTAGAGAGAAAGAGAGCACGAGAAGGGGTCGGGGCAGAGGAAGAAGGGGAGAAAGAATCTTAGGAGGTCCCTTGCCCCGTGTGGTGCCCAGTGCAAGACTCGATCTCACGACTGTGAGATCATGACCTGAGCCGAAATCAAGAGTCAGACATTTAACCGACTGAGCCACCCAGGCGCCCCGGGCCCTAATTTTAAATGCTCTATTCACATATGTAAGCTAGCAACCAAATGAAAATCTAGATTTGACTTAATGCTGGCAAAGGAAAATTTCTATTTCAAAAAGCACAGTTTTGGAAAAGCTCCATTAGGCAAGCTGAGAATCAAGAGTCTTCTGTCAAAGAATACACAGTAGTAATGAAAAAAAAAAAACAAAACACCCGGATTTACATTTTCCTGGAATGTTTCTGACTGGCAAAGAGCTTTGCAAGATGAATGTGGGATTTTTTTTCTTCCCCCAGAACCTAACACTTTAACATTTATTATAGATATAAAATATATTTTTAAGTTTATTTATTTTTGAGAGAGACAGAGACAGTGTGAGTGGGGAAGGGGCAGAGAGAGAGGGAGACAGCTGTCAGCCCAGAGCCCGATGTGGGGCTCAAACTCATGAAACTGTTAGATTATGACCTAAGCTAAAACCGAGTCAGACACATAACCAACTGAGCCACCCAGGTGCCCCTAGATAGAGAACGGTTCTGATTATCTGTATCTGTTAATATTACCCACTTTATCCTCAGAACATTCTGGCAGGCCAGGAAACAGATACATATCATATCAACACTCAGTTACTTTTTTCTACTCTGTTAGTCATAGGTTTGACATTTGCCATAGTAACAGCCAAACATTTAGTTCCAAAGATGCAAATGATAATGTGCACTAATCACTATAAATAGAAGCAAATGTCTCAGAAACACATCATATGAAATGGTTGATAACATAAGTATTTGAAAAAACCTGAGATTATGATTATATATGCACATATTTATACGTACACACAATAGTTTATACTACAAGTATTTGAAAGAGTTGAGACTTTGGCTAAAACAGTGTATACCCGTTACTTAAACACTTTTGTAATAACACATTTTCTATGATTCGAAAGGGACTTTAAATTTCATAATGTCTCTGGTCAACGTGACAAGTTTGAATATCATTACTTTGTTATACTTACATTGACTTACCAATTAAAAACATTTCCTAAAACATCTGATAAGTAAGTTTTTAATATATGTGAATGTAAAAAAAGGATGTTTGAAATAGCGTAGGAGAGGGGCGCCTGGGTGGCTCAGTCGACTGAGCATCCGACTTCTCAGGTCATGATCTTGCAGTCGGTGGGTTCGAGCCCTGCGTCAGGCTCTGTGCTGACAGCTCGGAGCCTGGACCCTGCTTTGGATTCTGTGTCTCCCTTTCTTTCTGCCCCTCCCCTGTTCACACTCTGTCTCTCTCAAAACAAAAAAAAAAATTAAAAAAAAATTTAAATTGCAATAGCGTAGGAGACTATACTGTGTTCCTGCTTACTTCTGTTATTGTTTCAGAAGGTGAAACGACATTACTTTGTGGGGTACAGTACAACGTAGGAACGTTTCTGGCCAAAAAAAAAATTACTTCAAAGGGAAGAAAGCAACTGATTTCTCCACATTAATTTTGTAAATTAATGTGCAGAAATCAGTTGCATTCTTATACACTAATAAGCAACAGAAAGACAAATAAAGAAACTGATCCCATTCACAATTGCAGCAAGAAGCATAAAATACCTAGGAATAAACCTACCCAAAGATGTAAAAGATCCATATGCTGAAAACTATAGAAAGCTTATGAAGGAAATTGAAGAAGATTTAAAGAAATGGAAAGACATTCCCTGCTCATGGATTGGAAGAATAAATATTGTTAAAATGTCAATACTACCCAAAGCAATCTACACATTCAATGCAATCCCAACCAAAATTCTTCTCGAAGCTAGAACAAGCAATCCTAAAATTTGTATGGAACCACAAAAGACCCTGAATAGCCAAAGTAATTTTGAAGAAGACGACCAAAGTGGGAAGCATCACAATCCCAGACTTTAGCCTCTACTACAAAGCTGTAATCATCAAGACAGCATGGTATTGGCACAAAAACAGACACATAGACCAATGGAATAGAATAGAAACCCCAGAACTAGACCCACAAACGTATGGCCAACTAATCTTTGACAAAGCAGGAAAGAACATCCAGTGGAAAAAAGACAGTCTCTAACAAATGGTGCTGGGAGAACTGGACAGCAACATGCAAAAGAATGAAACTAGACCACTTTCTTACACCATTCACAAAAATAAATTCAAAATGGATGAAGGACCTGAATGTGAGACAGGAAACAATCAAAACCCTAGAGGAGAAAGCTGGAAAAAATCTCTCTGACCTCAGCCTCAGCAATTTCTTACTTGACACATTTCCAAAGGCAAGGGAATTCAAAGCAAAAATGAACTATTGGGACCTCGTGAAGATAAAAGGTTTCTGTACTGCAAAGGAAACAATCAATAAAACTAAAAGCCAACCGACGGAATGGGAAAAGATATTTGCAAATGACATATTGGATAAAAGGCTAGTATCCAAAATCTATAAAGAGCTCACCAAACTCCACACCTGAAAAACAAATAATCCAGTGAAGAAATGGACAGAAAACATGAATAGACACTTCTTTAAAGAAGACATCCGGATGGCCAACAGGCACATGAAAAGATGCTCAACGTCGCTCCTCATCAGGGAAATACAAATCAAAACCACACTCAGATATCACCTCACGCCAGTCAGAGTGGCCAAAATGAACAAATCAGGAGACTATAGATGCTGGCGAGGATGTGGAGAAACGGGAACCCTCTTGCATTGTTGGTGGGAATGCAAATTGGTGCAGCCACTCTGGAAAATAGTGTGGAGGTTCCTCAAAAAATTAAAAATAGATCTACCCTATGACCCAGCAATAGCACTGCTAAGAATTTACCCAATGGATACAGGAGTACTGATGCATAGGGGCACTTGTACCCCAATGTTTATAGCAGCACTTTCAATAATAGCCAAATTATGGAAAGAGCCTAAATGTCCATCAACTCATGAATGGATAAAGAAATTGTGGTTTATATACACAATGGAGTACTACGTGGCAATGGGAAAGAATGAAATCTGGCCATTTGTAGCAACATGGATGGAACTGGAGAGTGTGATGCTAAAAGAAATAAGCCATACAGAGAAAGACAGATACCATATGGTTTCACTCTTATGTGGATCCTGAGAAACTTAACAGAAGACCATGGGGGAGGGGAAGGAAAAAAAAAAGAGAGGGAGGGAGCCAAACCATAGAGACTCTTAAAAACTGAGAATAAACTGCTGGTTGATGGGGGGTAGGGGAGAGGGGAAAGTGGGTGATGGGCATTGAGGAGGGCACCTGTTGGGATGAGCACTGGGTGTTGTATGGAAACCAATTTGACAATCAATTTCATATTAAAAAAATAAATAAAAATAAAGGGAAGAAAGCAAGCCACAGTCATCCCTGATGACACAAAGTTCTGACAGACAAATCATGAGCAGAAATTTCAAGTCATTTCTCAGAGGTAGAAGGACATTTCAGCTAAGAAAGGAAGGCAGGAAAATCATGTGGAGTCAGTGTGCTGATTTCCCTGGCACAGAATGATTTTTATCTAGAAAGAAGCTAGATTAGAAATCCTTTTTTATATGTAGTCTGGCATAGAAGAGGGTTAACAAATAGTACTCCCAAAGAAAATGATTGTATCTAACCACAGCAAAATGTCTAGAGAAGTCTACTATTCAGTCACTTAGATTCATAGTATCAAGTATCTCGATATATCCAACATGCAGACATTAGGCAACATGTGGACAAAATGGGCATCTGTTTTTTTAAAACTCTTATTTGGGGCTGGCTGGGGGGTCTATTCAGTTAAGCTCAGGTCATGATCTCGTGGGTTCAAGCCCCACATCAAGCTCTGTGCTGACAGTGCAGGGCCCGCTTGGGATTCTCTCTCTCCCTCTCTCTCTGCCGCCTCCCCCTCCCCGCTCATGCTCTCTCTCTCTCTCTCTCTCAAAATGAATACATGAACGAAAAAAATAATTTAAAAAACTCCTATTTGCATATTTTAATATTGGCAAAGAGCTCAAAGGAATGAAATGGCTGAATGGATCCACCTCTTAATTAGCCTACTCATTCATTCATTCGTTCGTTCGTTCATTCAACAGGTACATATCAGGGGACTTGCCATGTGCTAGATCGGAACTCCATGTTAAAGACGCAGCAGTGAGCAGGGCATGAAACCCATACAGCGTTCACAGTCATTAACTGAACATTTCTTCTCTGCTCCTCCTACCGGTGCTGACCACGAGGGTTACAGAGAAATAAGAAAAGGCTCCCACTTCCAGAAAGCTCTTGGATTAATGGTGGAGACAGACACATCCAATACGGGCCAAAGGTTCTGCCATTGAGGCGAGCATAATGAGCTGTGGGAATGAATTAGGAAATTTGTTCGTGACAACGTTTCATCTTAATCGCGCCTGAAACAGTGTTCCATTCGATCGGAAAGAAGCACTTGGTAGCATTGAGCTGAGTATTTTTTATTAGTTTGTTGGCTTATAGTGTATCACTGACATCCCTTTTATTAATTAAATAGTTAAAGAAAACGCAGACAGAGAAACTAATTACAAAAGTAAATGATTAGACATCATGACATTTAAATGTGGCTCTTGACTCGTAAACAAGAATTGGAACGAAAACAACATCAACGAAAAAACCCAAGTTCCGTATGTTTGAACCGTTTATTTCCCTGAGCCTCATGTGGCTGGAAACTGGGGTTTCCTGGTGGTTTGCCCGCCACCTGTGGGGTCTCGTCTTTGCCTCCCTTCCCTCTTCCTCGCCTCAACAGCAGCCTTTGTCAACTTGAGGTCAAAACTATGCATAATTTTGGACATGAGCTGCACAACTTCAGGGCAATTATATAAACCCAGTATAACCCAGTAGATCCCCTGGATTGACTGAGTATCCAGAATCCTGCTTTCATCTTTTGTTTTACTAAAGTCTTATCTGTCAGATTGCCTGAGTCTTAAAGAAACAAGAGCCTACAGTCGGATGTCAAAGGGCAGACCCCGTGTTCGCACCTCATGTCAGGCCGGGAATTATCTGTATTATAGGTTGACCCCTAGGGTCCTCCCACTCATTCTGTGTCTACCCCTTTTTCCTCACGCTTTTCTGTGGACTCATTTGACTGAGTTTTACACTTTGTGTTTATTGTATAGATTTCCCCATGCTCTCTTCGGGTCATCACAATTAATTATATATAAATATTATTAATTATATTATATTTACAATATACATAAAGGCTGAAAGAGGATCATTGACTACAAAACTGGCCTCCATATTTATCGGTTTCATAAATGAGTTGGGGGGAGAATGGGAGAATGAAAAATAAAAAAAAATAGTCTTGACAATTGAGGAGCGTCCTTTAAACAAAACAGCAAACTGGTAGAATGTTCTACCTCTAGCTGGCTGTTTGGGGCTTGATAAACACTACACACATAGGAAAATAATTGTCCTAAAATGTTATGTATATTTTAAAAACATTGTAAGAAATGTTCTCTATTATTTACAGGATACAATCTAAAACCTTTACCCGTCATTTGTAGTTCACCATAATGTAGCCTTAGTTAACTTTTTAATTCTTTTTTTTTTTTCAACTGAGGTGAAATTCTTATAACGTAAGTTCAACAACAAAATGAAAAATTTAGTGACATTTAGTGCATCCAACCACCACCTCTATCCACTTCCAAACATTTCATCACCCCCAAATAAACGTTGAACCCATTAAGCAGTGTCCCCCTTTCCCCCACCTCCTGGCAACCACTAATCTGCTGTGTCCAAGGATTTAAGTATTCTGAATATTTCATATAAATGGAATCATACAACGTGTGGCCTTTTGAGTCTGGCTTCTTTCACTTAGCATGATTTTTTTTTTAATTTTTTTTTTAAATTTGTATTTATTTTTGAGAGAGAGAGCGCGTGAGCAGGGGAGGGGCAGAGAGAGCGGGAGAGAGAGAATCCCAAGCAGACTCCAGGCTCCAAGCTGTCAGCACAGAGCCTGACGCGGGGCTCAAACTCATGAACCGTGAGATCATGACCTGAGCTGAAGTCGGACGCTTCACCGACTAAGCCACCCAGGCGCCCCTACTTGGCGTAACATTTTTGAGATCCGCCCACACTGTGACATGTGTCACTATGTCATTCCTTTCAATGGCCGAAAAGTATTCCATTGTACCATATTATATTTACCCATTCATCACTTGATGGATATTTGACGTCTTTTCTATATTTTCTACCTTTGGCTATTATGAACAATGCTACTGTGAACACTTATGCACGTACGGATTTTTATGTGGACATGGTTTCATTTCTCTCTGGTGAAAATGAATGGAATTACTGGGTCATAAGGTGACTCTATGTTTAACCTTTTAAGGAATTGGCAGACTGTTCTCTTGCGCAATTTTACATTCCCACCAGCAGCATATGAGAGTCGCAATTCCTTCACATCCTTACCAACACTTGTTATTTTCTCCTTAAAAAAATTATAGCTGTTCTAGTGGGTGTGGAGTGGTATCTCACCGAGGTTTTGATCTACATTTCCTTAATGACGAATAATGTGAGCATTTTTGGGGGTGCTTGGTAGTCATTTGTACGTCCTCTTTGGAGAAATGTCTATTCAAGTCTTTTGCCCATTTTCAAATTGGGTTTTCTGTCTTTTTATTGTTGAGCCGTAAGAGTTCTTTATACATTCTGGATCTTAGACCCTTTTCAGATATACTATTTGCAAATATTTTCTTCCAATCTGCCGGTTGTCTTTTAACTTTCTGGATAATGCTCTTTAGTGCACAAAAGTTGTGAATTTTGTTGAAGTCTAATTTACCTATTTTTAACTTTTTCCCTCATACTTCTAGTGTTAACTTTTTGCTTTTACATCAAAGAAAAGATGAAGAGCTAGAAAGGCATCTCCTTGGCTCAGGGTTATTTGATAGCCTTCAAACATCGAACGGTGGATGGTGGGGGCGGGGGGCGGAATGATGGGCTCTGGATGATTTCACTTTCTCTTCACTATGTTTATTAGTATGGAGAACAAATAATAGAGTCTTTTTATGCTTATAAATGATAGTTTTTTTTTCTGAGAACTTGCCACTCATCTGAAACAGCATTTTTCTTTCAAGAGACAGAAACACATCCCAAGGGATACGGTGCAAATTGCTACGTGTATGATCAAAGGGCAGTTTTCTGGAAGTCTGCACTTTCTATCTTTTCTTAGCAAATGCTATGGATGTTTTCGCATACCAAATAACAGAATCCAAATTCTAACAAGTACATGCTAGAAAAGGGTCCTGTGGAAGATCTAACATTTATCGGGTACCTCTAAGCATCAAGTACATGGGAGATCCTTGCCATGGATTACCCATTTAATTCTCTAACACCTCAGAAGTGGATGCTATTATCCACATTATCTTCATTATTATGACACTCTAGTTTAAGGCTTAGGGGGATTCTATTATTTTTACTATTATAAAATTTGCCTTGTGTTATTCATTTTGTAGTTGGTAAATCTAGCGGGAGCTATTCCGTTTCCATTTGAAAACCTAAGACCATAGATGCCATATTCCAAAGGGAAGGCATCCTTTTGAAAAGTGAATCTGATGATCCCTTTCCCCTGCCTAGAATAACCTTTCAGTGGGTTCCCACTCTTCTTAGGCTTTAAAAGACTTTCCTAATCCTTTGACTACCTCCCCACCTCATTTTCTTTACCCTTTTGTCCTCCGCACCCACCCTAGGGCATTGTCTGCCTTCTCATAACCCTAACATGTACCCCGTAGCTATCACAGTCAAGACTGTTGACTGACTTGACGACCTTTCCTTTGCCACATGCATTCCCTAGCACGCTGAGGGGTGGGGGGAAACCTCGAAGGTAGAATTTGGGGTGGAGCCCCAACTCTGAGATCTCTAGATGCTCATCTTCAAGGTCCAGAGTTGGCTCACTCAGACATACGGGGATATTTCACTCCTTCAGCCTCCATGTTGACGTCAGCAAAGTTGAGAAAGGCCCCCAAACTTCCATGTTCCTGGCAACCTCACTGCTCCCCTGTCACCACACAGACATAGGCAGGAGTTAAATGCCCCACCCCCACCCCCACCCCAAGAGCTGTGTGGTCCTGGCCACTCCTTTCTCCTCTCTCCCTTCTATCATGGTGCTCACAACCTCGGCACGTCTATGCACCAGAACATCAGACATAGTAGTACAAGGCTCTTTGTTTCTATTTCTATCAGTCACCAAAAGAATCTCCTGGTTCCCAGAACACCACTCCAGACTTCACCTCTTTTCTCTATCTCCTATCCCTTTTCCACACTTGAAACCCTTCCCCTGAAGCCTCTGGAGCTCGTGCAACTTGTTTATAGACCCCGTGTGGGCCCTTGTCCTTCTTCATCTAACTGTCTAGACCTCACCCAAGAATGGCTGGTTCCTTGTAGCTTTCAGTGTCGGTGTGAATTCACCCCCGCAGAACCAGGCCTGGAGGGAGGTCTTCCCTTGTGCTTGCTGCCACATCCAGATGACTGTCCTTCCCCTTTCTTCAAAATCCTCAGCTTGTAGCTTGTGCTCTTGGTCCATATTACTCACCAATCCTTCTGAGTGTGGTCATCCCCCGCTTCGTTGTACAGGCCACATTACGGAAGGTGCTAGTGTTTGCATCGTCACTCCTGTCTCCCCCCCCATCCCTAGTTCATTGAGATATAATGACATCTAACGGTGCATGCGTTTAAGCTCTGTGGTCTGATCTGACACACTTATATGTTGCACTATGATAACCTCCTATATTTTATATGAGAAAATCTATTATAACCTATTATATTTTCCCCTATTTTTACAGATGTTCTTTCTCCCCCCCCCCCCCCGAGTTCTAAGACTTCTGTTATCATTTCTGCTTTGTCTAGTGTAATTACTTTAGAAATTCTTTAAGGATGGGTTTATGACACAAATCCTTTTCGTTCTCCTCTATCCAAAATTGTTTTTAATTCCCTTTCATTCCCAAAAGACCCTTTCAATGGATATAGAATTTGTGGTTGATTTTTTTTTCTTTCAATACTTAAAAAACATTGTGTTATCTCCTTCCAGTATCCGTGGTTTCAGGTAAAAACTAGGATGCAATTCAAATTGGTATTTCCTTATACGGGATCTGTCATTTCTCTCTAGCTGCTTTCAAGATTTTATTATTGTCTTACAATTTCCAAATGTATGTTTCCAGCTGCTCAGGCCCAAACCCTTGGTGTCATCCTTGACCTCCCATTCGTGTTTCGAATATCCCACACCCAGTCTGTCACCTCTTAACTTCAAAAAATATACATAGGGTCTGTCATACTGTCCTCTCCTCCACGGCTACCTTCCTGATCAAAACCATCATCACATTGGTTGATCACATCACGTCTCATTGGGTGATCATAATATCCAGGTAATGGTATCTCCACCTTATCTCTTTTCCCCATCTGAGTCTCACGGGCCAGCTTCTCAATCTGGAAAATCAAGTCTGCAGCTCTCACAAAAACACTCTCATTCTACTTTTTCTGCTTATTTAATATGTTAGGACTTGGGACATGCGAAAGTTTTATGTGTTGTCGGCTTATTCTCCTACTTAAATGATTTCCTAAGGTAATCTCACTCTTTTGTGATGGAGCTCATTTCTTAAAGTTCACTTTAAAAAAACTTTTTTTAATGTTTATTCAGTTTTGAGAGACAGAGAGCAAGCAGGGGTGGGGCAGAGAGAGAGAGGGAGACAGAATCCCAAGCAGGCTCCAGGCTCCGAGCCGTCATCACAGAGCCCGATGTGGGGCTTGAACTCACGAACTGTGAGATCATGACCTGAGCCGAAGTCAGATGCTTAACCGACTGAGCCACTCAGACGCCCCCTTAAAGTTCACTTTAAATTTAGAAAAACACCTTTCAATCATTCAAATTACTACTTTAAGTGTTCAACAGCATTGCCTTTTAGCAACAAAGTAAATCGCAAAAAAAAAATTGCGTAACAGAGGGTAGCTGGGTGGTGTGGTAATTGATCCTTCCCCTGTGTATGCTAGAGTGGGATCGTTTTTTTATGAATTCTCACGTATGTGAGTTTTGAGAAGAAGGGGGTGGAAATTCACTGCAAGGTTAGCCAATCCGCCTCCCTGTCGGGGCAAAATATTTTGCTTCCAAATGAGACCTTCAAGCTTTTGCCCCATCGCAGAACACATCCCGATCTCAGCATGGCAGGGATTATCTGGAACGTGGGAGCTGTCAGTCCTCATGACCTACCGGCAGATTAGTGGATGGGGTGATGACTGTTAAAAACACCTGGGGTGGGGACGCCTGGGTGGCGCAGTCGTTTAAGCGTCCGACTTCAGCCAGGTCACAATCTCGCGGTCCGTGAGTTCGAGCCCCGCGTCAGGCTCTAGGCTGATGGCTCAGAACCTGGAGCCTGTTTCCGATTCTGTGTCTCCCTCTCTCTCTGCCCCTTGCCCATTCATGCTCTCTCTCTCTCTGTCCCAAAAATAAAAATAAACGTTGAAAAAAAATTAAAAAAACAACAACAACAACAAAAAAAAAACACCTGGGGTGTCTGGGGGGCTCAGTCAGTTGGGCGGCCGACTTCAGCTCAGGTCACGATCTCACAGTCCGTGAGTTCGAGCCCCGCGTCGAGCTCTGGGCTGATGGCTCAGAGCCTGGAGCCTGTTTCCGATTCTGTGTCTCCCCCTCTCTCTGCTCCTCCCCTGCTCACGCTTTGTCTCTCTCTGTCTCAAAAAGAAATAAAAACATTAAAAAAAAATTTTTTTTAAACACCTATAGCGGCCCTGGTTGACAAGGACCATTTGTCTGCTTGACTTCCAGATAGTCTGAGTCACAGGGATTGTGGTTTCACATCTTCATGGAGGGACCTTTTCTTTTCTAGTTTACCATTCCTTCCATCCAGATACCTTGCCAGTACATTGATGGTTCATTTTGGCAAATCCTATTTCTTGATTTCTTGACTCTAACCTTCCTAATTCTTAACTGTTTCCTTTTATTTATGCTGCTTTAAGAAGGAAACTCAATTTCACCCTTTTCCAAGGCTATTGAAATCACCTAAAAGGACAATCCCCTTTCCACTGCCGCGGCTGTGGCTTTTTGCTGTTGTTGGAAAGTGTATTTAAATTCCGTCAAGTCTACTTTAAGGACACCAATCTGCTCGACACAATGTTAGTACGTATCAACATTTTGTGAAATTCTTCAACTTTTTAAAGAAAGAAATGAAAATTTTTAATAAACTGGAAATCACCTTATAATTCAAAAGCCTTCCCAATGGATTTGCCGCTGAAAACGAAGCAAGAAAACTCACAGATTGTGGCTCATTCTGTGTCGGAGCCCACAGCGGTAGTAGCGGAGGGTAGATAAGAACTTTTATCTACCTCAGTGGGATTTTGGTGGGGGGCGGGTTGTCAATACATGTTTTAGAACTTAATTGCGGTATATTGTACAATCGATTGGGTATATTTAAAGGGCTCCACGTGATCGTCTTTGAGACATGTGTAAACTATTTTTGCGTTTTCTAATCACGTAAAGCTGACACCCTCACCGCAATCCGCATAACGAACATGCCCATTGCTGCGAAAAGCTTCCGATGCAACTTTTAATACCCGCCTACCCACCCTTTTGGTAGCATCCTTACTGGGAGTTTACAGGGAAACAAATGAAGCAAATGGCTGAGAAACGGTGTGAAAACCACATGTCTTGAGTGCTGTGCTGTGGTTCTCACCTGCATGTGTGATTTGGACGGTGTATGGTTATTTTATGGTAAGGTCTTTTTCTTTACTCTCTAGGCTTTCCTTTTTTTTTTTTTTTTTTTAAGTTTTTTTACTTATTTTGAGAGAGAGAGAGAGAGAGAGAGAGAGAGAGCGAGGGGCATAGGGAGAGGGAGACAGAGGATCCAAAGCGGGTTCTGTGCTGACAGCAGAGAGCCTGATGCGGGGCTCGAACTCATGAACCGTGAGATCATGACCTGAGATGAAGTCAATAGACGCTTAACTCGCTGAGTCACCCGAGTGCCCCAGGTAGCGATTTCATTTTTTGATGATTAGGAGAAAATGAACATTTATTTCATTGCCAACCTTTCCTCCCTCCTTTCCCCTCTTCTCCTTCCCGCCCTCCCTTCTTCTCTTTCTCCTTCCTTCCTTCCCTCTCCCCTCTTTGATTTAGTTTTGAGACAGAGAGCACAAGCAGGGGAGGGGCAAAGGGGGAGAGAGAGAGAAAGAGAGAGAGAATCACAAGCAGGCTCTGTGCCCAGTGCAGAGCTCCATGCCAGGCTCCATCTCCTGACCCATTGGGCTCGATCTTACATCTCTGAGATCATGACCTAAGCTGAAATCAAGAATCTGATGCTTAACCGACTGACCCACTCAGGTGCCCCTACCCTCTTCCATTTGTAGTTGGGGCCTTTGAATTAAACTAAAAAGAAGAAGAGGAAGAAGAAGGCAGATTGACAGGAGAAAAGGTTTATTTCACATGCACACAGAAGCTTCGCGTAAGAGAAATGAAACCCCAAAGGAGTTGGCCAGATGTGAGAGCCCCTGTACCATTTGACCAAAGGCTGATAAACTGTAGAGAAGTGGCTAGCTAAAGGCCGGGGGGGTTGGGCTTCTAGGGAGGATACATTGTGGGGAGCTAAATATTTCAGGATAAATTATTGGAAGATAAAGATGATTTCGGCAAGCTTTGTTTATGCAGATTCAAGCTGGTGCTGACTGTCCATTCCCTGTGATAAGGGTTGTTCTCTTCCTCCTGGTATGGGGGAGAGAGGAGGGGGGACACCTTCACAGAAGGAGACTTATGGCCTGCTTTTCTTAGGCAGAAAGGACGAGAGCCTGGAGGTACTCTGGTGTCTTTTAATCGCCTTCAGCTCAAAATAGTCCGCATGCTAACGTGCCGTATTGAGTAGCACATTCTGACCCCCTTCATTTTCTACTTTTCTTGTATAGTTGCTCATTTCCACCATGAGGCATGCAGTAGGGTGTGAGGCCATGGGCTCCACAAAGTCTCTCCCCTTTGTGTTCTGACTGCTCGAAGCCCTCAGTGCTGGTAGAAGTTCAAGTACAGCCTCCCTTGGACCACAGGCTCTCAGAATGTGTTTTACCCGATAAAGAGTGCATTTTCGTCCATCACCAGAGTGTCCCATAAATTATTTCAGACTCGAAGTCGATGCGACTTGGTCAGAACACATAGTTTGAATGTAGGCACCTTGACCTGAAATGTTTGAAAGTAACAATGTGATTGGTTTTAGCGATCCATTCCTAAAAGGCTGGAGGGCTGTTGGGACCTCGGCAGCCCCATCTGAATGCTAGGGTGGAATCGGGTAACTTCCTGGCCCTTGGGATTGAGGGGGCCCAATGGCCATGCCTGAGGCAGTGCAGAACGTTCTGACCAGTGCCGGTGTTGCTGGTTTTTGGAGAGACTTTCCCTTTGACTAGTTGACAGAAGCTGGGTTTCTTTGGAGACCCACAGACTTCCAGAACAATTGCGTCCTTTCTTTGCCACCAGTGCCTGCCTGTTTGGAATAGTGAAATGACAAGAATTTGTAACCTTTAACCCCTCCAGGAATAGGACAAGAGGTGGTATTAAAGCTTGTTAGTATTTAATCATACTATATCTCGCTGCAAAGTCTCACACATTCAGAGCAAAAACGACTTGTGCATAGATCACCTCTGCACCTAGGAAGTTAGTCCTTAATGAGACTAACACAGTCTAACATGTACTTTACTGACAAAGCGGGTATAAATTTGAGTCTTCTGCTTCGTAAGTAACTTGTTATGGTTTGTTTCCCATGGTTTGGTATGAAAAAGTTAAGCTAAATGTCACCTTGAAAGAAAAATACCTCATAGTTTGTCAAAACTTGGATTTGGTTGGCCTAGAAACGCATCATTAAAATATCAAAATGTAAGTGAGTTATCATCAGCATTTTTTTCTTGCGTAGATAGGAGGTTACTCTATTCCATAACTAACATAGACCTTAGCTTTTACAAGTGTGGAAAATAAGGTCAACATTAAAAAAATTTTTTGCAGCTTTATTTATTTTTGAGAGAGAGAGAGAGAGAGAGAGAGAGAGAGAGAGACAGAATGTGAGTGGGTTAGGGGCAGAGAGAAAGGGAGACACAGAATCTCAAGCAGGCTCCAAGCTCCGAGCTGTCAGCACAGAGCCCGACGCAGGGCTCGAATTCACGAACTGTGAGATCATGATAAGGCCAGCGTTTTAAAAATACACACCTGGCTAATTATGTTGAGTTTTAGCTTTAGAAGTAAGGGGGAAAATAATCTTAAAGAAAAAGCAATGTGGGAACGAGCAAGAACAGATAGAAAAAAGAGAAAGGAATTGCTGTTGGTCGAGTGTTTCCTCTTGGGCAGGCATCGTGCTCGGTAGGTACTCTTCCCTTTGCTGTCTTGAGGAGGAGAGAAGAATAAGGATCAAAATGACCCCCTCTGGGGTATAATCAGCTCTTTCCCTTGAGACTCTTACCTCACCTGACAACCTATCATTGTCACAAGCCAGTAAGACAGACTGCACTGGGCATAATTGTTCCCTTATTCTAAATAAAAGGAAAAATATGCGGAACGTGTGCTCAGAGGAGAAGTCCAGGTGGATCCCAGGTCTCTAAGACTTGCTTTCCCTGGTTTGACCAGACTTCATGCTTGCCGATGAGAAATTGTTAACCTGCCTTTCCTCTTAATGGGACATTATTCACCGTAATTAAATGAGTGTCTGCTGAGCACCTTTTATGTGCCGTGTGGTGGGACAGGTGAGGGAGAAGAGTGAGAGATGATCTCTGTGTTCAAGGACAGAGACACCCACTCACGGATAAACACGAGACCCGCTCTAGACGGAAGAGGGTGTGATGTGGCCTCCTCGAGCCAGGTGCTCATTCTGATGAAGGCTCTGTACAAAGCTTCCAGAAAGGACCTCGGTGCATGGTGGGAGATGATGGCAGGGGATTCTAGACAAGGGAGCTGAATAAGGACACAGAGGCATGGAAGTGTGTCTTGCAGCTGTGGAAGGCAAAAGGAGGGTCTAGCTGGATGGGCACCACCTGGGCGTAGAGTCTCCAAAGAGGCTGGGAAGGTAGATCACATGTGGGCTTTGGCGGACTTTGAATGCCAGCTGGAGCCAGAGTGGGAAGTCCAGTAAAGGTTTTTGAACAGGGAAAGATGGACTGGAGACGAGGGAGACTGGAGGCAGAAGACTACCAGGAGACCGTCATTGTCAGAGCCTGGGTTAGAAGTTATGTGGGAAAGAGCCATGAGACTGACTATGGAAACAAACGTGGTCTTCAGAAAGACCTGAGAGGTTGGTCAAAGGAGCTTTGGGCATGGACATTGGAGACTAGATTCTGTCACTTCCAAGCCATTGACTAAGCTAGTCTCTCAAGTTGCTGGGATGAGTCTCTGGATTTGCAAAATGGAAAATTCTGAGATGCCATGCCCATTGTTCTAGACTCTGGAGTTCTGGTAGTAGAGTAAAACAAACAAAACGGCTGCCATCACTGTTGGGGGAATAGAAAAGAAACACTGTAAGTAGGGAAAATATGTAGAGTATTGGTAATAATGAGTGGTAAGGGGGGAAAAAAATAAAGCAGAGAGGGGGGATATTAGATGATGAAAGAGCATATTGAAATTTTAGGTAAGGGCGGGAGCTCACCATGACAGACTGGGGGGAAAAGAGAAGGTCAGCATGCAGATATCTGGGGAAAGGGTTCCAGGACGAGAAAAACAGGAAGTGCAAGGGTCCTGGGGCAGGAGCACCCTAGGAGTATTTGAGAAATATATGAAGACCAGAGTGCTGGAGCAGAGATATGGGAAGCCAGATCATGTAGAGCTTGTGGATTAAAGTAAGTAGTTTGGCTTTTTACCCTTAGTAAAGGGGAAAACTGTCGGAGGGTTTTGAGCAAAGGCACGACAAGGTGTGTGACTCGGGTTTTCACTATAGCCTTCAGACAGTATGTCGAAGAGAGGCAGGAGTTAGGGAGAGAAACAAGGAGACCATTTTGGAATGGTCCAGCGTGCAGGGGACGGTCCCTGCGAGGGGGTTGGGGTGGGAGAAGGGTCCAGGTCCCTGATCTGTTCCGACGGTAAAGCTCGCAGCATGGGCGGACGGCCTCCAGACAGACTGTAAGAGAAAGCACCTCAAAAGTGACTTCAGGTTTAATGAAGCTGCCCCTGGCTCATTTAGAGAAAACCACAAGGAACTAGACTGTGCGGGAATCCTAGGAGCTCCATGTTGAACACATTTTAATTGAGGTATTTGAGTGGAAATACGTGTCAGGCGGTTGGCCGTGAGCCTGGTGTGGAAGGAAAAGGTCTTGCTGCGGATGTGGAGCTCCGGGTCATTAGCACGCCGTTCCTGAGAGGAGAACTGAATTTTGCCAAAGCGGTTTTTACTGACCACGGTTTTCTTATAAGAGTGAGTCTCCAGGTCCCTGAGAGTGAATAAAGGAACGGACAATGAATGGTCAGACCGTATCTAAAAATAAAACTCTGACCCATCATCTGCAGCAACCAGACCAGGAAGTTAGCCTGCCACCTTTACGTCAGCTTGTAGAAAGTCAGACCACCATCTCCAGTAACAACCCGGGAAGCCAAACAATGGCCCCTGGGACCATCAGCCCCCAACAGCCAGGACTTGATTCAAATTGGTAGCTTTCCTAATTTTTGTCCCCACTTCCAACTTAAGACCAACCAGAGAAAGTCTAACACACCCCTAACCGATCAATAGGGTCCCCAATTCTAGTTAGCTCAACTTCAGCTCCTCAAGGTCAACAGCCTCCAATCAGCGCACGCCTGAAACCTCTTTCTTCTGTAAAGCTTTCCCTCTCCTGTGCCTAACGTCAAGTCCGTGACGAATGTCAGTGACGGTGGCTTGCTGACAGCAAGCTCTGAATGAACAGCGTTTGGCTTGTTCTTATCTGATTGGTCTTGCTTTGGTGTCCACATTTCCCATCATAGCCAAATGACCGCTCCAGTAAGGAGATGCTCCAGGATAAATATGGATACAGTTCCCTCTATAGGGAATACCGTGATATTCGCAGAAAACTGTCTTTTTGGCTTCCTGGAAGTTAAAAAAATATATATTTAAACGTAGCATTTGTTGTCAATGCGTTTGCATGCCTCCAAGAACGATCATGTTAAATTGGCTCTTTTCTGCTATGAAACAGCTGAGCCCAAACAATTAATTATATGGTCAAGCAGTTGCCCTAATTTGGTTATTTGCACAGAAATAACCAGAACAGTAATGGTCTATTTATTTTGTGCTAATAAAGAGTTGAATTTGGCTTGGTCTAAATAATTTGTTAATTTTTTTTTATCGTGATAGTGGATTTTTTAAAAAACAGATACATTGGCATTTCTATTATAAAAATTCCACAAATATTATAGTCAAAAGACTTGAATAGAATGGCTAAAATGTTCACATATTTTAAAATATGTGTTTTTCAAATACTTAGCTACATTATTTGATCACTTTCATGACAATTATTTTTCAGTTCCCGATTTAAAGGTTAAAAAGAAGCTGAGATTTTATGGCCATTGAACAAGATCCCAGTTTGGAATTAGATGGGTAAGGAGTGCACTTGCTGGGATGAACACTGGGTGATGTACAGAATTGTCGAATCACTAAATCGTACACCTGAAATTAATATAACACTGTGTGTTAACTGTACTGGAATTAACACTTAATAGAAACAAAGCAAATATTTTGTATTGGATTTCATGAGACGGTGGTTAGACTTTGTTTCCATTAGGAGGCAACTTCCCCTTGGGCAATTCTAGCACCTGCTCCAAGCCTTAATTCCCTCATTTCTTTCTCTTTCTTTCTCCCTTCCCTTCCCTCCCCTCCCCCCCCCCCCCTCCCCCCCCCCTCCCTTCCCTTCTTTCTTTCTGTTTATTTGTTTAACAGAGCCCTGTGCGGGGCTCAAACCCAGAAACCAAGAGATCACGACCTGAGCTGAGATGGAGAGTCCCACGCTTCACCGACTGCGCCACCCAAGCACCCCTCAGTGTCCTCATTTAAGGCAGAGATGGCGGCATTTGTCCACTGAAACTCACGGGGCTGAGTTGCAGATCTGGCGAGACAATGCGTGGGAAGGAGTTTTGCAAGCTAAGTGCTAACAGCAGTGGAGTTTCTTATCACTTAGTATTAGCTCCTATTCATTTCAGCACCTCGAAGCACCCTCCAAGTATTCTAAGCGTGTCCCGGCCTCCCGCGGGGTACTTTGCTGTCCCCGGGGGATGCAGCGAGGCTCCCTTCGTTTTGGTGGTTGGTCTGGGGCATCTCAACTGCCGGACATTTCCCTCTGTCCTGGGAAACACGCCCAGTGCGCGTCGCGCCAGACTCAGGAGATCAGAAAGCACCCCGCCCGCTCACTTAGCCACGTGACACTGTTGGGCCTGCACACACCAGCCTTCAATAATGACTTGTGAGCAGCAAAGCCGCCTCCGTCCTGCACCGCCTCCTGCCCCATCCCAAGGGCTCACCCCTGCATCTTACAGGGAGGGCCTATTGTATTCTGGCCTCTGGGAGAAAACAGCCTTTCTCCCAGGGGAAGGAATGCAGATAATGGGAGGCTTTTCAGGATTTCTTGATGTCCAAAAACTATTGAAACTCACCCAAAGAATGTTCCCTCTCTGACGAGGGCTTGCTTCTTTTTTTTTTTTTTTTAATTTTTTTTCAACATTTATTTATTTATTTTTGGGACAGAGAGAGACAGAGCATGAACGGGGGAGGGGCAGAGAGAGAGGGAGACACAGAATCGGAAACAGGCTCCAGGCTCTGAGCCATCAGCCCAGAGCCCGACGCGGGGCTCGAACTCACGGACCGCGAGATCGTGACCTGGCTGAAGTCGGACGCTCAACCGACTGCGCCACCCAGGCGCCCCGAGGGCTTGCTTCTTTTACTCAAGTGTCTGCCCAATCGGGGACTTTGTTTTCCCCCCAATTAGTGGCCCCCGGACAGGTTTGCAAGTGGAGCCTCCAGAACTGCGCCGAGAAGCTCCGTGGCTTGGTCGCTTCCTGTGACCCGAGGCTGCCAAGAGTCAAGTGCGCGCAGGGGCTTCTCTCTCGGAGCTGCGTGGCCTTCCTGGCGAGCACCAACTCACCGCAGGGAGAGAAATCCTTCATTTGACGAGATCCCTGAGGGACTTTATAACTGATCTTGTTTCTCATTCCCTGAATGAGTCAGCGATGCTACTCGTCCGCTGGAAAACGATCTCAACACTTGACTGCATCTCCCATTAACCCTAAGCAACCGGAATGCCTGATAAAATGCAACGTGATCGGGGTGCCTGGGTGGCCCAGCTGGGTTAGGTGTCTGGCTTCGGCTCAGGCCGTGATCTCTCTGGTTTGTGAGTTCGAGCCCCACCTCGGACTCTGTGCTGACAGCTCAGAGCCTGTGTTGCATCCACACGACTCCTGAAACAGAATGCCACGGGCGCCAGTGACAGTCACAGCAAAGTTTATTCCAATGAGAGGCAAGGCCGACCGATCGGGACCAACACTCTTGATAAGAGTGTGGCCTCCAACAGCCGGGGTACAGAGTTTTTACGGCCGATCACGTTTTATCATCACCTGGGAACAGAACAGAGAAACAGTTCCCAGAGGAGTTAGAAACAGTTGCCGGATGAGGTGATTATTTTAGACTTTCTGCCGCTAAGTTGCAACCAGTGGATCTCCTAGACCCTGCCTCTGATGCTCTTTTCTTTGAGCTTTTGTTTCCTTCTTTGGTGAAGCCTGATTTACAAGAGAATGACGCGTAATTTACAAGAGTAAAGCAAGGCTGTTGTCTCTTGACCTTCAGTGTCAGAACAAAGCTGTTATTTCTCAAGCTACAGTGTTAGCCCTACGCTACAATCTAACCCTTACACCTGGAACCTGCTTCGGTTTCTGTGTCTCTCTCCCTCTCTGCACCTCCCCCACTCACACTGTCTCTCTCTCAAAATTAAATAAACAGTAAAAAAAATTTTAATGCAATGTGATCTTTACTGTAGCTTCTTAAATCTTAGCTTTTCAAATGTATAATCATACACAACACAGATTTTAGCTCAGCATTTTACTGTCAGCTGTATGTTGTTGCACAGAGATCTGTGAATGACTATTCCATTATTCTCGCAAACGATAGATTTGCTCCAAAAGGCGATAAAGAAAATTTTACAATAAAATCATAACAAGCCTTTATTTCAAGGTAGTATCTTACTTTTCTTTTTAATTCAAAGTAACTTCTAGATGTCATCTTATTATCTCTCATCATAACACACAACTCTGAGGCACTCATTAAGGAACCGAATACCACAATATTTTATGCGACAGGTGAAGCAACAATAATATCACTTTGTTTTTTTGATCTTTGTCCTCGACATGCTGGGGAAGTTGATTGTGAGTTGTTTCAGATCTCCAGAATTATGACTGTCCCGATAATTCCACCCAAACAGGCTCCAAGACAAATATTGGTGGGGTTTGAAGTTAATTTTTCTTTAATTATGTGAACAGTTACTAAATTCTCTATTTTACAATTATGTTAATGTTTTTAACCTTTTATTTTGTAGGGACAGACCACCGCAAAGGAGTTTAAGGGCTTCTGGTGCCGCTTTCGATCTTTGCCAGGTCCTCAGGTATCACAAAGTCAAAGAGGGAAAGAGACAGAATACACAAACGATGGCCAGATCACAGATAAAAATAGAACTTTGACTCGCAACCAACCGGCAACAACTCACCCAGGGAACCACCCCCTTATCTGCAACAAACAGCCCCGTAAGCCACCTGCTATGGGTCAGCAAGGGGGTCAGAAGAGACCACCCCCCAAATAGGGGGATTATTTTGAGCTGCTGGCAATTCAGAAACAGCAGTCACAAACAAACAGAGCTCCGGCTCTTCCCCCAATCTGCTGAGAAGCAGAGCACAAAATCCCCTTTGTGAGGGGCTCCCTCCCCTCTCCTGCCCTAGGAAGAGAAGAATTAGTCACGGAGATGGGGAGATGGCGTGGCTTCAGTCTGCATAAAGCAACCTCGCTGAAAGAACCCTGGCCTTTCATTGAGTTTCCCCCCCATGTGTTTACCTTCCCACCGTTCACCGCCCCAAAGCCCACACCCCGTTTCCTCTGTGTAGACACTTCTCCACAGTCGGCTGTGCTTTTCTAAAAACAGTGTATAAGCTCCCAGGTCTAACCCACAGTGGACCTTCACCTCTCTTCTGCGAAGCCTCTGTGCACATGTGAAATAAACAGTGTCTCCTGTTAATCTGGCTTTTTTTTTTCTTCCTCTCTTTCATTTTCATACTCCAGCTACTGAAATGAAGAGGAGAGAGAAAAAGCATTTTTCCTCGCGTTGCAGCTTTGGAGACCCACATGGGATGGCGTGGGCCTGCCATTCTCCTGGGGGGGTTTTGGGGGGGCTGTAGCTGAGCCTGGAGACATCTAAGCCGAAAAGGCAAAAATCCTTACCACGGCAGGCCTCTCTGACTTCTGTTCAGAGTCCAGGCACAGGAGGGCAGTAAGCACGTCGCGTCTAAATCTAAATCAGCAGGAGAAACCACTTGAAGGAGCTAGTTCTCTGGACATCCCTCTAGGGTGACTCTCGCTTTGGGGTCCGCATTGGTTATTGGTTCTTTTCCTTCCAGGGACAGCATTGTTTTCCTTTTTATGTCGTTTGTGTCATTCGCCGTAAGGAGGCGAATCACAGGGTAACATTCTCCTTCTGCCTCGTTTGGTATCCTGAGAGCTTGGCTTGGATCTCCCTAGCTTTCGACCTGCCAGCGGTCCGCCTGTCGGGCCTGAGGTTGTTTATTGTGAGGTTGGGGGCACTGAGAATTTGTGATGGGCTCTATTGCGAATGGGAGGTGGACCCCCACTTCCTGATGTCCTGCTGACCACTGTCAGCTGTCACTGTGTTCGGCTAGTCACTTTGGAAGTGACTGTACACCATATCGTTTGCACCTTCTTGCGTTCGTGGTTAAGCTATTAAAAAAAAAAAAGCTTATTGGTTTTAGTTTTGAGTCACATTTGGAATAGGTACACATTTGGAAAAAATTTTAAGGTGCTACTTGGAAACAAATTAGATATATTACCCACTCATATGACCTTTAAAAACGTCCAGACAGCCACTTGGCATTTCCAAAAGGTTCCTTGCCCAAAGTTTAATTCACAGTCTCCATTAGATTACGTATCGGGGAAAATCTTAAAAGTAATCTCCACTGATATTGGTAAAAAGTTTTAGCCGTCATTGAGTGGATAATCTTAACTTGTTCCGTCTTCCAGAAACACAAATTGGATCTAACTATTTTATTTTATTATTTTTTTTTTCAACTTTTTTTTTATTTTATTTTTGGGACAGAGAGAGACAGAGCATGAACGGGGGAGGGGCAGAGAGAGAGGGAGACACAGAATCGGAAACAGGCTCCAGGCTCCGAGCCATCAGCCCAGAGCCCAACGCGGGGCTCGAACTCACGGACCGCGAGATCGTGACCTGGCTGAAGTCGGACGCTTAACCGACTGCGCCACCCAGGCGCCCGGATCTAACTATTTTATATGGACCTTGTGACTTTGTATTACTGTGTTTACCTGACTCATGGCTAACATTGTTTTTCATTCAAGGATAATAAACATACGGTGTTATGTTAGTTTCGGGCGTACAATGTAGTGACTCAACAATTCTATACATTACTCATGTTCAAGGTAAGCACACTCTTAATCTCCTTCTCCTATTTTCCCCATCCCCCTACCCACCTACCCTCTGGAAACTACCAGTTTGTTCTCTATATTTAAAAGTCTGTTTTTCGGTTTTTCTCTTTCTTAATTTGTTCGTTTGTTTTGTTTCTTAAATTCCACGTATGAGTGAAATCATATGGCATTTGTCTTTCTCTGACTGACTTATGTCCCTTAGCGTTATACCCTCTAGATCCACCCATGTTGTTGCAAATGGCAAGATTTCATTCTTTTTTACGGCTGAGTGATATTCCATAGCATTTGTACCATTCATCCATCATGAATGGTGATGAATGAAATGAAAGGCCATTTATCCATTCATCTACCATTGGACACTTGGGTTCCATATTGGGTTCCATCTATCATTGGACACTTAGGTTCCATATTGGCTATTGTAAATTTTTTTTTTTCAACGTTTATTTATTTTTGGGACAGAGAGAGACAGAGCATGAACGGGGGAGGGGCAGAGAGAGAGGGAGACACAGAATCGGAAACAGGCTCCAGGCTCTGAGCCATCAGCCCAGAGCCTGACGCGGGCTCGAACTCACGGACCGCATGATCGTGACCTGGCTGAAGTCGGACGCTTAACCCACTGCGCCACCCAGGCGCCCCCCATATTGGCTATTGTAAATAATGCTGCAATAAACACAGAGGTAAATATGTCTTTTCAAGTCAGTGTTTTTCTTTTCTTTGGGTAAATACCCAGTAGAAGAATTACTGCATCATATGGTAATTCTAATGTTAATTTTCTGAGGAGTCTCCATGCTGTTTTCCACAGTGGCTGTGCCAATTTGCATTCGCGCTATCAGTGCACAAGGGTTCCTTTTTCTCCACATCCTCGCCAATGCTTGTTATTTCTTTTGTTTTTTATTTTAGCCATTCTGACAGATGTATAGTGATATCTCATTGTGGTTTTAAGTTGCATTTCCCTGATGAGTGATATCGAGCATCTTTTCATGTGTCTGTTGGCCATCTGTATGTCTTTAGAAAAATGTCTATTCAGGTCCTGTACCCATTTTTAATTGCATTACTCTTTTTTTCTTGTTGAGTTGTATAAATTCTTTGTATATTTTGGATATTAACGCCTTATTAGGTATATCATTTGCAAATACTTTCTTTCATTCAGCAGGTTGCTTTTTTGTTTTGTTGATGGTTGCCTTTGCTATGCAAAAGCTTTGTATTTATTTTGGTATAGTCCCAATAGTTTAATTTTACTGTAAGATCTCTATCTCCATGTATGTCATGAACGTATATGTATGTATGTTATGTGTAGTGGTATTTTTCTACCTGTGGATGGTATTACCAAAATGAACTTGTAAAAGAGCTCTGTGTTAACTTACTTAGAAAAAAATAAGTACCTGTATCAATGAAATATTCATAAAATTCTCAGGAATATGGAAACTAATATGATGGAGTTTGGGGGTGATGGTGGCATTCGAAGCGGATGGCCAAGAAAGAATTCTTCAAGACACCTTTAGTGCAAAAAGGTCATTTTATTAAAGCAGGGGGACAGGATCCGTGGGCAAAAAGAGCTTCACCAGGGTTGTGACGGGTAACTGATTACATACCTTCAGGTTGGGAGGGGTTACGGATAGAGTAAGTCTCTAGAGTATTTTGGAAGCAAGGTTTCCAGAACCTTGAGAGGTTAGGTATTGTTAGGAAAACGCCACTTATTACCTGTTAGTAAAACCTCAGTCATGAGACCCTTCAGATGTGTATCGGGGGGCACAAGCTTGGAGTATGATTGCCAGCATATATCTTGGGGGTGTTGAGATAAAGGAAGTTTCCAAAGGAATTTTTACATGTTAAAGTAGACTTACAGGACCCCGGGGAGGCCAGGATAATGCTAAGCTTAGAGTCCCTTTTGCCCGTAGCAAAGTGTCATCATTGATGCATCTGAGCTCCTAGAGGGAGGGCACCCTGCCTGTTTCAAGGACGCGTCACTGGGCTGTAGGCGGTAAGGGAATTTCATTTTTCATTTGCCTCTGTTCCCCACATCACCACGACAAGCACTTAAACCCCCTTACATCTCGATGAGGGTGATATTAGGGCTCCAGGAAATGGAGTCTATAGGTTTCTGGAGATTAAGCTATGGATCAGATTGCCTTTTTCTTGCAGTTACTAAGTTATCCGTAAAGTGAAGGAGGCTCCTGCCCTGCACGACTGTGATCTCCATCAGTCAACCATCTGTTTTCTTTCCTTTCCCCTGTTCTGGGGCAGCTGGGAGTGTCCAAGAAATAGCACACATACCCCACCTTGGGGGGGGGGGTGCTGTTAGCCTACACTGTGTCTTCAGCCTGCCCTACGCCCCCTTGTCATAATATATGTGGTTTTCAGGAATAATCTTTGGTGAATAAGGCTAATTTAATGCTGTTGGTTTAGCTAAAACATGTATGTCTTCAAAGCTGTCTGCATTATATATAAAATCATTTCTCCTCAATATGGAAAACCCTAAAGCTTTTTTTTTTTTTTAATATAAACCATGTTGGGGCGCCTGGGTGGCTCAGTCGGTTGAGCGACCGACTTCGGCTCAGGTCATGATCTCACGGTCCGTGAGATCGAGCCCCGCGTCGGGCTCTGTGCTGACCGCTCAGAGCCTGGAGCCTGTTTCTGATTCTGTGTCTTCCTCTCTCTCTCTGACCCTGCCCCACTCATGCTCTGTCTCTCTCTGCCTCAGAAATAAATAAACATTAAAATAATTTAATATAAACCATGTTGCTTTTACTTACCTTCAAAATCGCTTATTGTCACTTTGGTTAAATGGATACATAGTCACTCTACTTGGGTTTGCTAGTAAAATAAGCTGATGTTATCGCTATTACATATTTGAGATTATAAAATTATAAAAGCATTCTAAGAACAAAATGTATAATAAAAATAAACAGCTTGATTCATGTCAGAAAACAAGTAGGCAGGAAGAGTTATATGTTTAACTTTCAAGTTTTTTACTTCTGTGGTTTCTGATGCTTGCCTCTCATGCCCATGTTACAAAATTTGTGAACAAGAAAGCAACTGAAGGTAATGGCTAGTTTTGTCTAAAGCCTCATGAAATTTTCATGAACACGCCAAGCATAATTATTAAGATCACGTGGGTTAGGGGCGCCTGGGTGGTGCAGTCGGTTAAGCGTCCGACTTCAGCCAGGTCACGATCTCACGGTCGGTGAGTTCGAGCCCCGCGTCGGGCTCTGGGCTGATGGCTCAGGGCCTGGAGCCTGCTTCCGATTCTGTGTCTCCTTCTCTCTCTGCCCCTCCCCCGTTCATGCTCTGTCTCTCTGTCTCAAAAATAAATAAAAACGTTAAAAAAATTAAAAAAAAAAAAGATCACGTGGGTTAAGTGGATGTAAATGAGACAAAATTTATAATGAACCTTTGTGCTTCCAAATAGCTTCCAAAATCCTTTTGGTAACCGTAAACCTTGAAACTATAGCTATCTAAAAGGTGGATATTAATTCACCGAGATCATCCGTGAATAAGCCAAAATACTAAAAAAACCGTAATTGCTAGACATAACTTTCAATTTATCTACTTTTCGTCTCTTATTTTTACAGGAAGGTTAAAAAAATACTTGGGTCTGTTAGGAAACATGGGGTTTGGGAGAAGGGGAGGATGTTGGTAAAACGGTACAAAGTTCCAAATGATTAAGCTCTGGGGTTCTAACAAACAGCATGGTGACTATAATGAACAGTATTGTGTTATGTACCTCAAAGGTCTTTTTATACTTTAAAGTTGTTAAGACAGTAGATTTCAAACGTTATTATCGCAAAAGATGGTAATTATGTGTGGAGATGGGAGTGTTAACGAACCCTATTGGGGTAATCATTTCACAGCATATGTGTGTACCATATCGTCATTTTGTATCTATGTTAAACGCCAATAATAGCAAAGCTGGAAAAAAAAGATACAGGAAAGATTACTATAGCCAAAAATATACACAAAATTTCTGAGAATAGTTTCACTGGAAATGTATAAACCTTTTTTGATTAAAACTATCAAACACTCCTCAGGGCGCCTGGGTGGCTCAGTCAGTTAAGCGTCTGACTCAGGCTCAGGTCGTGAGTTCCAACCCCACCCCAGCCTCACTGCTGTCAAAAAGAGCCCACTTTGGATCCTCTGTACCCGTCTTTCTACCCCTCCCCTGCTCACACTTTCTCTCCCTCTCTCTCTGCCTCTCTCTGTGTCTCTCTCTCTCTCTCTCAAAAATAAACATTTTTTTTTAACTCTAAAACCCTCCTCAAAGACACAAATGTAGATTTAAATGAAATGCGAGACAATATTCTTGCAGTGGGATACCTGCACATGGTAAAGATGTTCCAAATGAAAAGACGAAGGGTTGACGGGGAGCTTCACGACGGGTGAGAGGCCGACAGCTTCCCCCATCACAGCGCCGCTGAAAGTGAAGTAGCCAGACCTTACGTGCTTCCTTGTCTGATGCAATTGACAGCCCGTGGCACCCTGGACGGAACATTCGCGCCCAAAGAATTCAACCAGAATCTGATCAGATGTCTCCATGTAACTGCCGGTTCACAGGAGAGAGGACAAAGAGAAACATCCAGAGAATACTTGGGATGTCATCAACCAAATCCACAAAGTCTAGAGGACAATTTATTCTAGAGAAGGAAGAGGGTAGAGTTATAGATCGCAAGGGACTTGACACAAATCAACCACGTGCAGTCTGTGGACCTTGTCTGCATCTTGATTTAAGCCAACTGAAGAAAGGCATTTCGGGAAATTTGAAAATAGACTATTAGATGATACTGAAGAATTACAGTCATTTTTGTTAGGTGTGGTAATGGTATGTGGCCACAGGTAAAAAGTCTTACCTTAAAGACATATAACAAAATATTTATGGGAGGAGCGCCTGGGAGGCCCGGTTAAGCGTCCGACTTTGGCTCGGGTCATGATCTCATGGTTCATGAGTTCGAGCCCCACGTCGAGCTCTGTGCTGACAGGTCAGAGCCTGGAGCCTGCCCCCCTCTCTCCCTGCCCTCCCCTGCTCACGTTTGTTTCTCTCTCTCTTTCAAAAAATAAACATTTAAAAAAACACTTATGAGACACAATAAATACTAACTGAACAATAACAAACACGAACAAGCCAAATATGCACTTGTGACCAGTCACATAGGGCTCCCTGCTCCCCAGCCGATCTGCAGCTTTCCCACGATGGCTGTCCCCAACTGAGATAGATCTGAAGCCTTCCCGTTTTCCAATATAAAGTTTTCCCACTCCTCCACCTGCTTTTGAGTCTTTGCCAAAACTGAGTGACGATGACTGATTATTTGCCGTTGCAAGGTCAGAATGAATAGCCTTTGTTTTTGTCATCAGCTGGTCTTCGTTTATTTTTTTTCTGCAAGGGTTTTAAAAGCATCACAATGGCTGATGTGATTTCTAACATGTTCCCTCCCAATCTCACAGCGGGGAAAAAAGTGCTATTTTGTTATACATCCATTCACCTACAAATGAAAACCTAATTAACTGGTCTGCCATTAATAGGGCAATTGGCTGAATGCAACTTGAGAAAAAGCATTACGACCATGGACCATTTAGTTCTCTGGTTAGCTCAAAACAGTGATAGAAACTATCTTACCATTTCATCAAAGTCACCAGAGTCGGGATACGTCTGGAACTTAACTGACTTTGCTTAAAAGGGAAGGAGGTGTTTAACAGATGAAGGAAGCTATGCAGATTGGTTCACAGGCTAGGCATACGTTGGCCTGGACAGATCCCACAGAGGTCCAGTAAGCTGTGAGCTTTGCTGGAATAGGAATTCCTAGGAGTGCTCCTTCTTCTCGAGAGAAGATGAAACCCTGTGGTACAAACACCATTATGGCAATGCCCATGGAGGCTGTGAATTACCTGGCTTGGGTGGCTCAGTTGGTTGAGCATCCGACTTTGGCTCAGGTCATGATCTCACCTTCGTGAGTTCAAGCCCTGCATCGGGCTCTCTGCTCTCAGCACAGAGCCTGCTTGAGATCCTCTGTCTCCCTCTCTGTCTCTACCTTTCCCGTGCTTGTACTTGCTCTCTCTCTCAAAAATAAATAAACATTTTTTTTTAAAGAAAGAGAAGTATCTGGTCCTTCTATATTTCCAGGCCTTAGTGCTTTTCTTTGAAGCCGAAATCATAAAATTTTAGAGATTGAGACCAAAAAAAAGATGGTCTAAGCCAATTCCCCTCAATATATTTGAAAATTCTGGAAAAAGTGGCATGCTCAAGTCTGCCAACCAATGGTGCACCCAGGGCTCCAACCAGACCTTTTGTTTCTAATTCCTGTGCTATTTCCATCAGGGAACACTGACCTTACATCACTGCGGGAAGTGAGTCATAGTGTTGTCCACCATTTACATTTTTCTTAATTCTGTCTCAGGATTCCGATCAGCAACAGAATTACCTAGTTAGCTATGTCATTTTGCATTTAACATTAGTACTTACTTGATTACAGAGTGCTCTTCTGTTTTGCTTATGCAGCTATTGGATTTTTATTTAGCCGAATTACTCAGTTGCCTTTATGGACTTAATTGCTCTTCAGTAGCTCTTAATGTTGTACCTTCCTTTACAATTTCCATTATAACTCATTACGCTTTGCAGAAGTCAGATGACACACGACATCATGAGTGCAGACCACTTGCGCCCTTGTTAAGGGACCTGCTTTAGCACACCCATATACAATGATGGGCAACTCAGAGGGTTTCATAATTTGACAAGCTGGAGGAGTAAGCAAACCAGTAAGACCCCGTGATGGATGCTAAAATTTGTGGACAACAGTTTGTGGAGAAACAGGATATTTGAATACTTTCCAAGTCTCTCTCCCCAAATACTCGTTAACTACGAAGTGCAAGATAGCGTATGTATTTGTTTTCTATGGCTGCATAGCGAATTGCCTCAAATTTGTGGCTTCAAATAAACGTAATCATTAGCACAGTTTTTGTGGGTCAGGAGTCCGGGGAGGGTCTTCTGTTCAGTCTCAAAGGTTGAAATCAAGGTGTGAGAAGGCTGAGTTCTTGTTTGGAGCTCAGGTTGTCTTCTGAGTTCAACCAGAGTGTTGCCAGAATTCTTTGTGCTATGGAACTGAAGACTGTGTGTGTGTGTGTGTGTGTGTGTGTGTGTGTGTGTTTAATATTTACTTATTTTTGAGAGAGACTGAGAGAGACAGAAGCAGGGGAGGGGTAGAGAGAGAGGTGGGGACAGAGGATCCGAAGCAAGCTCTGCATTGACAGCAGAGAGCTTGATGTGGGGCTCGAACTCACAAACGGTGAGATCATGACCTGAGCTGAAGTCAGACACTCAACCGACTGAGCCACCCAGGCGCCCCTGAAGACTGTGTTTTCTTGATGGCTCTCAACTAGGGCCCTTCTCAATCCTAGATGCAAACTCTATTCCCAGCAACAGGACCTTATCTTCAACCTACAGCTTTCTCCGTGAAAATCAGCACAGTCTCTTCCACTTCTTAGTTCAGGCCCAGCCAGGACAATCTTGCTTTTGGTGAACCCCAAGGCAACTGTTCAGAACCTTAATTAAATCTGTAAAATCCCTTCTACAGTACAACATAACCACAGGAACTCTTTCCCCTATATTTTGCAACTGTTCTGTAAGCCTAAAATTATATTAAAATAATAAGTTAAGAATATGAATAGTGTTCCATGAAGGTTGATTGAGTTCAGAGAGCTAACGATTTGGAGCTAAACATTCCCATGGGGACGGGGTAAGTGCTTGGACGAGAGATTTGTCATTTGTCCTTTACAGGAAGTGACAGGAAATCTATGAAGGTAGATGAGGCCAGATATAAAAAGGCATATGGCCAAGCTCCTTTCAATTTTGAACTCGGGCAAGATGGCTGGTGCTAGGAACCTTTTTCCCTTTGAGTTGTGGGCACAGAGGCCCGCATCCAGTGCTGGGGGAAGGGGTCTGGGGGAGCTAGGCAGGTTGTCAGATTCCCTGCTCAAAGAAGGACCAGATAGGGGCAGCCGAACTAGTTATGGAACCTGGAAGCAGTTCAGGGAAACTCGGGCAGAAGTTCATCTCTAGAGAGAGCCAGCATCTGGAATGGGCAGGAGATAGGGAGAGTGACTCACGGACTGACTCTGCCTTTGAGGTTCAAGGGCTGTTAGGCCTGGTTGGTGGGAACGAATATTTGGGCTGTGTTAGTGGGAAGACAGTGGCTAAGTCTTCCGGCCTCTTCCTGTCCGGGTTCACTCAGGACTACACATGTGGGTGGTAGATGTTAACCAAACACTTGAGGAAAGAACAGGAGGAAACTGAGGCAGAGGAACAGTTGCTGAAACGTTCACTCAGGAAGAGTCAGACCCAACTGATCTCATCAGGTCTTTGACAAGTATATTGAATTGTAGACACTGACTGACAGGTATTTCCAGCATCACTGGCCTTTGACTCATTTATTTTGTTGAGTATTATGTATGGATGAATGTTAGTACCATTATACGAATTAATTAAATACTATTGTTAATCGCTGTGTTCTGCTCGATGTCAAAAGGAGTATCAACAGCCTCTACTCCTTGATCTTTTCCCCAATGACACAATCCAGAAAGGGACGATCTCCAGGGTGGCATACCTCCACAGAGAGCCAGGCCCCAGTTTAGCTGTCAGTAGAAGACCACCATTAGCTGTTTGCCGAGGAGGAGACGTGATGAAATGAGATTTGGAGTTGCATCACAGAGTGGGAAACGGAAGGACACAGATTGGTGCGCATCCTTCTTCCTGGCCGTGCGACTCCTGCGTAGATTTTTAATGAGCTCTGGTTTTTTTTAAACCTCATTTCAGAAAGTTGTGTTAGAAGCTTATTACATTTGTAGAAATTTCAGTCATATTCTCCTCTCACACAATGACATAATGTATACATACACTATATATTTTGACCAGAGAACATTTGCATCATTTAAATGTTAACAACAACAACAAAAGGTCGGTCAAGTTTTTTTCGTGTGGAGAGCAAATATTCTTTTCTTTTGGTATTATTGGTTTCCTGTTATAACTGGAAAAAAAAAACAAACAAACCAGGGCCTCATTGATCTCCTGCACACATTTTTGTCTCTTCAGCATCTTTAATGATTTTCCGTACAGTCTTTAAAATACATAAGGAGAGAGAAGAGGTCTACCTGAATGCATTACAGGGCTCAGGAGTTTAACATTTTATTTAACCATTTAACTAATACCCTTAAAATATATTTTAATAAAAGGTTTATTGAGATGTAATTCACATACCATACAGCTCAATAATTTTTAGTATATTCACAGAATTAGGCTTCTAGTAGCATAATACATTTTAGAACACTTTCATCACCCCAGAAGAAACCTCATACTCGTTAGCCATTACTCCCCAGCCCAGCCCCCTTATCTCCACCAGCCTTCGGTGACTTTGAGTCTCCATTCTGTCTCAAAAGATTAGCTGATGCTGAGCATCTCATGTAAATGGAATCGCACGATCCTGGGTGTTTAGTGACTCTTTTTATTCATTTGGTGTAATGTTTTCAAGACGTATCCATGTTTTAGCATTAGTACCGTTTTTAATATAACATTTGCACACAGGTGTTTGTTTTTTTGTGTGTGAACACCTTTTAAAATTTCTGTTGGGTATAGACCTAAGAGTTGAATTGCTGAGTCATATGGAAACTCTATATTTAACTTGTGGAGAATGTGCCAGACTGTTTTCCAAAGTTGCTGCACTATTTTGCATTCTGCCTGTGCCATATGAGGGTCTCAGTTTCTCCACATCCTCACCAACGCGTGTTATCATCTGTCTTTTGACAGATTGTAGCCATCTTCGTGAATGTGAGAGTGTATTTCGTTGTGGTTTTGATTTGCATTTCCGTAATGCCTAATGATGTTGAGCATCTCCTCATGTGTTCACTGGACCTTTGTCTATCTTTGGACATAGGCCTGTTCAGATGTTTTGCCCAATTAAAACATCATATTATTTGTATTTTTTGTTATTGAGTTGTAGGAGTGTTTAAATGTATTCTAGATAAAAATCCCTTATCAGATATGTGACTTGCAAAATTCTTCTCTCATTCTGTGGACTGTCATCATTTTTTGATAGGATTATTCATATGTCAAGGGTTTTAATTTTGATCACGTATAACTTATGTTTTATTTCTTTTTTTGCTTATATTTTTAGTCTCACACCCAAGAAATCATTACCTGATTTCAAGGTCACTGAGATTTAAGTCTCTGTTTTCTTCTACACCTTTTGTAGTATTTGTTCCTGCACTTACTTTTTTTTTCTTTTTGTTTGTTTGCTTATTTATTGATTTATTTTTAATTTACTTCCATGTTAGTTAGCATATAGTGCAACAATGATTTCAGGGGAGATTCCTTAATGCCCCTTACCCACTTAGCCCATCCCCCCTCCCACAACCCCTCCCATAACCCTCTGTTTGTTCCCCATATTTAAGAGCCTCTTATGTTTTTGTCCCCCTCCCTGTTTTTATATTATTTTTGCTTCCCTTCCCTTGTGTTTAACTGTTCTGTGTCTTAAAGTCCTCATATGAGTGAAGTCATATGATATTTGTCTTTCGCTGACTGACTAATTTCGCTTAGCATAATACCCTCTAGTTCCATCCACGTAGTTGCAAATGGACTCTTGCATTTACTTTTGTGATATTTTGAGTTAATTTTTGAATATAGTACAAGGTAGAAGTCCAACTTCACTCTTTTGCGTGTGGCTATCCCGTTGTCCCACGGCTATTTTGAAAAGACTATTTCCCTATTGAATTGTTTTGGCATTCTTGTTAAAAATCAGTTGGCCCTCGCCTGGGTGGCTCAGTCGGTTAAGCGGCCGACTTCGGCTCAGGTCACGATCTCACACTCCATGAGTTCGAGCCCCGCGTCGGGCTCTGTGCTGACAGCTCAGAGCCTGGAGCCTGTTTCAGATTCTGTGTCTCCCTCTCTCTGACCCTCCCCCATTCATGCTCTGTCTCTGTCTCAAAAATAAATAAACGTTAAAAACAATTAAAAAAAAAATCAGTTGGCCCTAAATGGAAATGTGGGATTTCTTTCTGGACTCTCAATTCTATTCCATTAATCTATGTGTCTATCCTTATATCAGTATCACACAGTTTTTATTACTGCTATTTTGTGGTAAGTTTGGTAATTGGGAAGTGTGAAACCTGCAACTTTGTTCGTTTCAACCTTGTTTTGACTATTTTGAGTCCCTTGAACTTCCATATTGATCAGCTTGTCAATTTCTGGAAAGAAGCCACTTGGGATTTTGATAATAGGGATTGTGTTACATCTACAGATTGATTTGTCATCTCAACAATATAGTCTTTGGATCCATGAAAATGGATGTCTCTCCATTTTTTAAAGTCTGCTTTAATTACTTTCAACAATATTTTGCAGTTTTCAGAGTTAAGTTTTGCACTTCCTTTAAAAGTTTTGTTCTTAAGTATTTTTTTCTAGGAGTTTTTTTTTTTTAACACATGGTGTTATATTTGTTTTTGATGTATAACATAATGATGCTATTTTAAATGAAAAATTTTTCTTAGTTTTGGTTAGTACTTTGCTACTTCATGGAAATACAACTGAATTTCTGTATATTCACCATGTATCCTACAACCCTGCTAAACGCCTTCATTAGTTCGAATAGGTTTTTTTTTTAGTGGATCCATTAGGAGTTTCTTTATACAAGATTGTTCACCTGTAAGTAGAGAGTTTTTTACTTCTTCCTTTCCAATTTGGATGCCTGTCTTGCTTGCTTGCTTGGTTACCTATTTTCCTATTTTCCTATATATATGTGTATATATATATATATATATATATATATATATACACATACACTCATGTGAATCCGATGTGCGTGTGTGTAACAGAAAGGTGACATTCTGTTTCTCACCCACAGTTGGGCTGACATGTGCAGCGAGTGGGAGACGAAACTTCAAATGCAACCTGCCCAATGGTATTTGAGATATATATATATATATGATATTTGATATATTTGATATATGATATATTTGATATATATATATTTGAGATATATATATATATATATAATTTTAAGAAACAAAAGCAGAGCTCTGGCAGGGCCAGGGCCATATATGGCCAGGGTCAGCACAGAAGTACCAAACCTGAGTGAGGAACAAGGGCGCAAGAGAAAGTTCAGCATCTTGTTGATAGGAATTAATGAACCGAAGTCTCTGGACGCCAGGTGAGAACGAAGCAGGTCTAAAGAGCCTCAAGCACCCACTCTGGAATTTGAAAAGCTTTTCTGACAGCCTCAGGCTTTCCCTCCTGGGCATACCTTGGCCCGTCTTCCAGGCATGGCTAACAACTGAGTAACCACTGAATGGGACCAAGAGGATGTGGTCCCTGAGCCAATACAGAGGATAGCAGTCCAGGACCCTATAACTGGGAACTGAGAATAAGGGCCTTTGTAGATAAAGTCTTGGGTAGAAAATGCTTAATCGCACCTAGTAACAAATCTCAGCAGCTATAAACTTCTTCCCTTGCAAGGAGGAACCCAGATTGAGAAGAAAGAAGAACTTTGAGTTGTCTTGATGGGTAGACGTGCTTGCCCATTAAAAGAGTCACATACCTCAGCGTAATTTATAAACTCTTAGAGCACTCTCCAAAAAGGGTATGTATTAGGGTTCGTTTTTTCTTACTTTCTAGCCTGTCTTTATAAGGTAGCTCAACTTAAAAGTGTCATTATTTTTAGAAAAAAATTTTTTTTCAGAAGATAATTGGTTTAGCTGATGAAAGTGATTCTTTTTGAATGGGAAAGGGTCTCAGCTATTACCCTCCCTAAATGAAATAGGCCTAAGATTCTTTCATTTTCTCGACAGATTCTCTGCTACTCCTCTCATTTGAATCACTTTATGAGTTCGGGAATGAAGTGCTCTAATTCTGACAGCTCGCCATTGGCATATGAAACAGATCAGATATAACAAAAATCGCTCATGTTCCCACAGGAGACTGAGACATTGTTGACTGTCTCCCAGGGGATGTGAAAATATTCAGACCTTAGAATTTTCTTCTAACTTTCACAGAAGTGAAAGCTCATTTATTATTTTTCGATGGCTGCCTTGTCCTCTACGCTCCTGTGAATCCGATGTGTGTGTGTGTAACAGAAAGGTGACATTCTGTTTCTCACCCACAGTTGGGCTGACACGTGCAGCGAGTGGGAGACGAAACTTCAAATGCCACCTGCCCAATGGTATTTGATTCCTAGCTTCGTATATGCCCCTTTCTACGCTCTTATATGCCTGGGATGCTTCATGTGTGCCTGGAGTTGCAAGAGGTTAGGATGTTAGCTTGGGAGAATGCACCAGATTTAACAACCCAGGCATTTGTTCAAAGGGACTAGCCCTGGCCCTCCGCCTCCCACTGTCCCCTCCCTCAGCCCGTCCTCTTCAGATCTTCAGATGCATCATGTTGGAATCTCTACGTGTCGCCCAGAGGGTCTGTGTCCTTAGCAGGCATCCTCGGATGATTCCGAAGGGTAGATCAGTTAGGAACTGATCTTGTCCAATCTGTTTCATGGGAGAGGAGACAAGGCTCAGCCATGCCTGGTGTTAGAATCCCAGATGGTCAGGAAATGGGACAGAGGTTATCAATGAAGTGCTAAGACCTGGGTTCAGAGTTTTGCCCCTTCCCCACTGCCGCGGGGTGGGGGTGGGGGGTCCTCAACTTCTGAGTCCTCAACTTCTCCCTCTGCAGAGTCTTACTTTTCTCACCCCCTCGACCATGCTGATCAACAGGCAAAGAAGAAAGAGTCTAGAGTCCTGATTGTGGAACATTTTCCAGTGGGAGAAATTAAAACAAAAAATTTTAATGTTTATTTATTTTTTTCAGAGACAGAGACAGAGCGTGAGCAGGGGAGAGGCAGAGAGAGAGAGAGGGAGACACAGAATCCGAAGCAGGCTCCAGGCTCTGAGCTGTCAGCACGGAGCCCGACGCGGGGCTCGAAGTCACAAGCCATGAGATCATGACCTGAGCCGAAGTCGGATGCTTAACCGACTGAGCCACCCAGGCGCCCCTCCAGTGGGAGAAATTTTTTAAAGTCAGAGTTGCTAAGAATGAATTCAGTGTGACAATAATATAATAACACCTCTGTCCCTGGAAGCCTTGTCTGAACTAGTTTTCCCCCAAAGTGTAAGTTGCCAATGATACTATTTTTCAGGTGCATTTCGTTTTGAACGATAAGGATTTGTTGTCATTCTCACGATGAGACAGCAGCCCTCCTAAGGACAGACGCTGGGAAGGACCTCAGGTTGAAGCCTCCGAGTCTCCCAAACCTCCCTGAAATGCTTGTTTCCACGAACCTTTTTAACTGACTTACTCTTCACACTCTATGAAAACACCTGGAACCAAAGCAAAACAAAAGAAAACAAAGTCATTTGTTTTTAGCTTACTGCTCAAACTGTCCAGTTTAAGCTCGCCCCAGGGGGGTCCTTATTTATCCTGTTTCCTTTAGTAGGGGGGCAAAAACTTGCTTGACCACTTGAATATCAAACATTGCCAATTTATAAATGTTTATTTAGCTGCAGGTAATGATTTTAACTTAGGTAGTAGAACGTTACGAAAATTCTGTATCAGACAGTTTGGTTGTTTCTCTAATTGACAGAATACAATCTCTATTGTGCAATAAATCTCGTAAATACCTACGGCAAGTGCTGGTCTCCTCTGAATGGCTCATCCGTAAACTGTACTGGATATAAAGCTAAAATTAAAATCTCAGTATTCTTCAATAGGTGATTAATTGACACACTTTAAGTTGACTGATTTGGAAGCAAAAAGGTTATCCCGATTCTCATTACCTGAGAAGAATATACTGGTACCATAGCTACAGGCAAATAGGCTTTTTCTCCAAAGGGTAGTATAATTTATATGGATTGGTGAGGGGCACCTGGGTGGCTCAGTCGGTTAAGTGTCTGACTTTCAGGTCATGATCTCGTGGTTCGTGGGTTCAAGCCCCGTGTCGGGCTCTGTGCTGACAGCTCAGAACCTGGAGCTTCTTTCCGATTCTGTGTCTCCCTCTCTCTCTGCCCCATCCCTGCTCACGCTCTGCCTCTGTCTCTCAAAAATAAATATAAAAATTACAACCATATGGATTGGTGAGATGGGATGTGAGGAGGCAGCAGCTGGCAGACCAAGAGGTCTGCACGTGTGACCTCAGATTCCTGTGATCATTATCCAGTCCCCCGTTTCGAATGGATATCCAAATGCTTCTGATCATTAGCTTGCTGAGCCTTGCGACATTTCTCTGAAGTCGGAGTGGGGCAGTTTGCTTTTCTGTGATAGTAAAACACTTTACCTGTTTTCATGTTTTCGTTTGAGTCTAGCTGACCCACAGCGGTGCATTATTTTCAGGGGTACGACGCAGCGATTCAACTTCTCCGTGTGATGCTGTGGGCAGCACGAGTCTGGCTACCATCAGTCAACGCGCAACGCGATTACCGTACCATCGACTGTATTCCCCATGCCGTGTCTTTGTTCCCCATGGCCAATTCATTCCATACCCGGAAGCCTGTGTCTACGAGTGGGGCAAGTTGTACAGGTACAAATCAACAATTCCTAGTCACTGGCTACCCGAGGAAGGTGCTAGGTCTATTTTCAATTCCATGTACATTCTCTGCGAGACTCTGCAAAGTTATGTACAATTGAGAATGTCCGGAATTCACATAAGTTTTTGATATGGGCCGCTCTACTTTGCTAGATGTACAATAGAGCCAATCAGGGCCTCAAGATATGAAGAATGGATGAAAGTAACAAGGTAACATACGCGGTAATGCATACTTTTTGCATCGTAAGGGCTGTTTCTGATATAAATTATTAAAAAAGCAGTTCTTAATGTTTTCCTAGAAAAGGAATCTCAAACATAGTTGTGATGAATGAAAGTATTTCAGATCAACAATCAGAGCACATAATACCAGGGAAAATAAAGCATGTGCTAGAACAGAAACCAGTTGACAGTAACTTTAAATTGTTCACTGTGGCATCTTTAGAGCCCAAGCAAAGTCTCATATATAATAGGTAAAAATAAATTCTTTGAATAATTATGGATGATAATAAATATCAAGGTTTAATATAATTATGGAGGCTTTTAAAAATATGGAACTCTCAGGGCACTTGGGTGCCTCGGTCGGTTAGGCGTCCGACTTTGGTTCAGGTCATGATCTCATGGTTCGGGAGTTCGAGCCCCGCGTGAGGCTCTGTGTTGACAGCTCAGAGCCTGGAGCCTCCTTTGGATTCTGTGTCTCCCTCTCTCTCTGCCCTTCCCCCACTCACGCTCTCTCTCTCTCTTTCTCTCAAAAACAAATAAACATTAAAAAACTTTATAAAAATAACATGAAAGAAGCAGCTTATATCCTTTGAGAAATTATATGCACACGAGCATGCTAGAAGTATGCACTCACCAAATGAAGATACTACTCGTTCATCAAGGATGCAAACTGTCTTTACTTTTGTATTTCCCCTTAAACACTCCTTCCGGACAGGAGACACTGCCTCTGAAGAATTCACAACCTCGGAGAGCAGAAAGTCGAGAACCAATTACCATGCCCTCATGTGGCGAATGCTTTCAGAACCCAGGGGAGGGAACTCTCTGCAGGTAAATATGAAGCAGCAATTTCTCCTTAGACAAATGGAAGCGGGGATTGTAATAGCCCAAATGGAACACTGTGCATATGTAAATACTGAGTTATGTGAAGTTGAACAGTTGTCCAGGAACGCTGAGTGAGGGCAGGTGGCTTAAGGGTACTTCCCTTCCGTTTGTTTTCCAAGTTCTCTCTCCGTGAGGCCGGAATGTGAAGTCGTTGGACTGAGGTGCTGAATGAGGAATGGAGTACAGTGTGTTGAGGACCAAGGGAATGTGGTGTGGACACTGTTAAAAAGAAACGACAGTCTCAAAATGGCGTCAGTTAGGTTAAGGCCCTAGGTCAATAAACCAAGACTTAATATCTAACTGCAGTTATAATCCTTCAGAAATGTCACCTTTAGCCAGTCAATGTGGGAATTTTCTGGTCACACTAGGAAATTACTGATAGATCCCTTCCATTCCTGTTAGGAGGGTAACCTTACCTAAAACAATAGATTCTTTGATAATAATTTCCTTTATTCTGCTCCCTCTCTACCTTAAAACCTTTCCTTTTCTGTAGCCCTTTGGAGCTCCCCTCAACCTGCTAGACGGCTCATTGTCTGACTCATGAATCGATGAAGAAAGCCGATTAGATCTTTAAAATGTACTTGGTTGAATTTTCGTTAACACCACTCACATACGCACGCAACTCACCAGGTCGGTCTGCGTGTGCATTTTCCTTCCAAGGTTCCCATTCCTAAATTTTGCATTAACTTGTCTCTGAATTGTTCCAATTACAACCCAGTGTGAACGGTGCACAATCCTGAGATGCTTAACAGGCCAATTGATGTTATTCCATTTGTTTTTCTACTTCCTATCGCACAAAGTTCTCAGTGACATTCCCACAAATGTACCGAATTTTCAAGGAATAATTTCCCATGGCAAAAAACCAGCTTCATCTCCTGAGGAAAAGTAGTTCACTTTTTGCTGGTGAGATATGGATGCAAAGGAACATTGGTAGTTTGAACTGTATTTCATAACCAGGGGGTAGAGGTCACAGTCCTCATATGCGTTTGACTGCCACCACTTAGGATAAGTTTGTGCATGATTTCTATGGAAGCCAAAGATGGATATAAGAGCCCCATTTGGGAGAAAAGAAAACTGGTTAGCATCTGTCCCTGGCATTTTGCATATTTCCTACATCCTATTGAACTATCCACTCCGAGGCCAAGTTCATAAGAGAAACGTGATTGCGGATATATGTACATGCAATAACGTGACAAAATCATCTATGGAACCATAGGCACCAACCTAAATATAGCGATGATTGTGAAGGAGTTAAAGAAAGAAGGAGGAGAAGGTTTGGCAATTGGATGGGGTCGTTAGCATTTAATATTTTCTTTCGGAAATACAGAAAGAGCTCGTGAGTGTGGCACAACACTGCTCTCGTAGGTCTCAGAAATACTATTTTATGACCGTTCAGCACATTTGATATACTTCATAATTAAGAAGCAAAATCTTCGGTTTTGAAATAAATAAAACCACAAGATGGTGGTGAGGAATAAAAATACGAACATTATCCATCACGAAGATTTTATGTATCAATTAAAAATAATACTATCATGCAAATTCATCACAGTCCGAAAGCTGTTTGCAGAAAACAAAGTAAGAAGACAAAATCGGTTTAAAAAGCAGCATACCTCTTGGAGTCATCTGTTTTTCACTTTATCTGCAGATATCCTAATGGACTAGAATACTTGCCCAGATAGACCAAAGGTGTTCCCACTGAGTTGTGTTAAAACAGGTACGTGTTTTAAGTAACCGAGTTTGTGCACTGATCAATTCCTTTCCAATACAGGCTTAGGTCATATTCTTGTTTCTCAGGACTTTGTCGGTAGACCCTTGAACTATTAGAGGCTGACAGGACATGTCATACTGTTCAACTGTATATGGTGGCCAGGCTAACCGTGTGTTTAATCTATGCTTAAGTCGAGAAAGTGTTGGCAATATTCCTACAAGGTCCTATGTGAAATGTATGGCTGTTTAAAAATTCAGCTGTATTGGGAGCCTGAAGTCAGTGTATGACAGGGGCTTCTGAAAAGGGGTAAATGGTTTCGGGTGACCATCCGCTCCTGCTGTGAGCAGGGCCAGTGTGGCATTTTGCCACCTGAGGAAGGGCAGGTTGCTTCTGTCTGCAGCTGATTGGTCCGCTGAACCACATGGCAGGCAATGAAGTTGTTCATAGTTCCGTATGAGAGGCAGGCTTCCGCCCAGTGGCTGAATTTAAGATGATGTAGCTGAGGATTCAGAAAGTCCAGAAAGGATCCCGGGGAGTTAAATGTTATATTAGAATCAATCTACCCATTGGATAAACTAAAGTGTTTCAAAGTTAGTACACACTTTGCAAAAAAATAATGTTATATGTTTCACATTAATATTGTTTATTCAAGTTAGTCATTGCTAATAGACAGAAAATTCTGAGGGTTACCGAAAACAAAACCTAGATTTTTTTTTCTGCCAGTATTGTTCTACAACAATTAGTGAGAAGCGTTCCGTTTTATAATAAATGTTATAACAAACCTGATCCCTTTAGTCTGAATTTTAGCAAATTTTGAAATTGCTCAAAATTTAGAAAAGTCTTGAAAGGTTTCACTGTTTTAATGCCATTGCTGTCCTTCCTCTATCCCAGAGCAAACCTCACAGACGGTCCCAAGTCATTGATTCCAGGTGTTTGGTAAGGATTGAAAACCCTGTAATCCAGGGACTAACGATTCGATACAATAACATAGAAGATAGTATTGATGTGAGCACCAAAAAGCTATCGATTGACTCAGAGTGCTTCTGACTTTTCTGGGGAAAATTTTCAAATTCGGTTTTACCCGTGAAAAATGAGTCGCTATGGAACTTGCCTTCTCTCCGCAAACCACTAGAAAATCATTCAGACAAAAAAGAAGAAGAAGAAGTATTTTTATTCGGACAAGAGGCAGTGCAAGACTGACAGGAGGGAAACAAGCAAGGTGAACCTCATCATGGTTCCAGTTGACCGTCTGAGGTGACCTCCAGGCCTCCTGCAGGGGCAGGAAACCCAGGCAGAGTGGAGGAGAAAAGGACCAGAATCCAAGGAGGGTGAGGAAGCTAGAATTCGAGGGGGAAAGTTCGGGGTAGGTGGTAGGTCACCAGAGAGGAGGCTCTGGAGAGTGACAGAGGGATCCTCTTGAGGCTTTGACAGATATTGACAGAATCACCAGCGCACCTGACACTACTATAACACTGGATGTTAACTGTCTGGAATTAAAATAAAAACATAAAAAGAAAAATGTTAGCTCAGAGAGTTCTCGGAGCTTCCACGGGGTTGGGAATGTTCCCCGGGGCTGGGAACCGTCCACGTCCGCAGAAGCTGGGGTGAATAAGCTTTGTAAAACAAGAGGGCTGATTAGAATTCTCATCCAAGGTATCAGTCAGTCTGAGCTGCCATGACAAATACCATAGACTGGGGGGCTTAAACAACAGAAATCAATTCTCTCACAATTCTGGAGGTTAGAAGTCCAGGACCAAGTTTCAGCAAGGCTTGGATTCTGGTGAGGGCTCTCTTCCTGGCTTGCAGAGGGTGACCTTCTCCTTATGGCCTCACATGGTCTTCCTTTGGTGGGCGTGTAGGGAGACCAATCTCTTTTCTCTTCTTATAAGGCCACCAAACCTATTAGGTTAGGACTCCACCCTTATAACCTCACTCACATCTCCTAAAAGCCCTAACTCCGAATACAGTCACTGTGGGGGGTTAGGGCTTCAATATAAGAGTTTGGTGGAGGGGCGCCTGGGTGGCGCAGTCGGTTAAGCGTCCGACTTCAGCCAGGTCACGATCTCACGGTCTGTGAGTTCGAGCCCCGCGTCGGGCTCTGGGCTGATGGCTCGGAGCCTGGAGCCTGTTTCCGATTCTGTGTCTCCCTCTCCCTCTGCCCCTCCACCGTTCATGCTCTGTCTCTCTCTGTCCCAAAAATAAATAAACGTTGAAAAAAAAAATAAAATAAAATGAAGCACAGAGAAGGGGGAAAAAAAGCTGTAAAAGATTAGTGACCTGTGGAACAACATCCGACAACCTGTCATACATGGGATGGGGTCTCAGAAAGGAGTGGCAGTGGGGGGGTGGGTGCTGGCGGTGGGGGGGTTGGGTGTAGGGAGCAAAAATTACTTGAACAAGTAATTACTGAAAACTTTCCAAGTTGAATGTATAAAATAGATCCACAGATCTGAGAAGCTCAATTAGCGCCAGGCGGAATAAACACAAATAAAATCACCAAGGCACATCATAATCAAATTGCTGAAAACATGTGTTGAAGAGAAAATATTAGCAGTGGCCAGAGGGGGAAAAAAGACACATTATGCATAGCAGAATAAAGAAAAGAAGAATAACCAATTTCTCTTCAGAAGCAATTCACGCGAGAAAACACTGGAACAACATTTTTAGCGTACTGACAATAAAACCGTCAACTTAGAATGACAGACTTGCCAAGCGGAAGTGCAATAAAGATCCTTCAGACAAACAGAAATTGAAAGACGTCATTATTAGCAGACTTGAAATACAAGAAATGTTAAGAAGTTGTTTAGGCAGTCAGAGAATAATGCCAGATGAACATTTGCATTTATACAAAGGAATGAAGAGTACCAGAATGGTAAGTATATGGATATATATAAAAAATATTTCCCCCCACTTTTAAATCTCTTTAAAGTACAATCAGGTATTTCAAACCAAATAATAACCAATCACCATATACTGTCTGGCTTAAGCTTCATATGTAAAAACATGTATGAGAAAATAACACCAAAGCCAGGAGTGGGAGGGGTGCCTGGGTGGCTCAGTCGGTTAAGTGTCCGACTTCAGCTCAGGTCACGATCGCGCGGTCCGTGAGTTCGAGCCCCACGTCGGGCTCTGTGCTGATCGCTCAGAGCCTGGAGCCTGTTTCGGATTCTGTGTCTCCCTCTCTCTCTGACCCTCCCCTGTTCGTGCTCTGTCTCTCTCTATCTCAAAAATAAATAAACGCTAAAAAAAAATTTAAAAAATAAATAAATAAAATAAAAATAAAAATGCCATTATGGCCCTGCCCCTAATTTCAGTGGGATTTCAGAAAGCAGAAGGGGTATGCTATCCCAGGAGGCATCACGTTAGGCAGATGGAACCCTGGAGGACTGCCAAAATTATGCTAGACAGCTTTCCACTTTCTTACGAATATTGTTTATAAAATGAACACATTCTTTTTTTTGGAACATAGCATTTACCTCCCAAGAGGTGATTTGACAAGTACAAGACAGTAATCATAGTTTTCTCTCTTGCCTATTTATTTGAGGCTTGACCTTTTGGACCCCTGACCCGTTTCTAGAATGTTTTCAAGTAATGCTTTTACATACACTCAATAGAACTGTTTTTTCTTGGAACCCAATTTTCAATGGGTCTTGATGGCCTTTGGTCATAAGGTTGGCCCATGACCAGACTCTTCGTTCGACGTGCCCACCATCTGCTCTTTACAGTACGTGCATTTCACTTGTTCTGGAAGCCACCAGCTACCTGAACTCAACTACGTTTCCCAAATCATCGGCCTGTCGTTTTCTGCATTTTCATTCGGCATGGCATTTAACAGAAATAAATTATCCGTTTCTGTGTGCAAAAAAGACCTTTATTTTTATCTTTATTATAGCATCTCTGTCATTCCGTCTTCAGTCAAATCAAGTTGTTTGCAGACCTGCCTCAGCATTAGACTATCAATGCCTCCAGGGTACGACTGTTCCTCGTTCATTATTATATCTCTGATATACTACGGTGCCTAGTATCTATCAGATGTGGCTTAAATATGGCATATTGTGGATGGATAACTTTCACTTCATGAAAGGGTAGGAGAATGTGAGGGCCTTGGGAATGCCCGTGGAGATGTGTCTGAAGTTTTGTAGGTGGGAAGAAGAACATGAAAAGGTGTTGTCAATGCCTGTGTTTGAAGGAAAGGACGAGAGAACGTTGAGGTACCAGTGGGAAGTGGGGGTGGGGTGGGGTGGGGTGGGGGGGGTGGGAACCCGTGCTATTTCCAAACCGTGGAAATGAACAAGAGCTGGGAGCATTCCAGCAAGAGGAACTTGGTGGGTGACCCGAACAGAGATGCTTCAGAGGTAGGAAGAAGGTTGTCTCTGTTAGGTTGAGAAGGGTCTCCTTGAAGAGCTGCACAAGGCGAGCCCTCCGGGTTCACTTTCAGCACTGCTCCTTCCTCAGGCGGCAGGGGTGAGGTGCTAGCCTGCCCCAGGGACGCTGGGCACCTCTGTAATTAGACACAGCCTTCACACTTGCTAGCTCCGAAGCCCGGGGCCCGGGGTGAGGCGAGGCTTCCGGTGCAGAACGGAACCGGAAGCTAGAGACTGCCAGGGGAGGGAAAGGTTGAAAACTCAGGCCACCATAGTCTCAAAGCCAAGGCTTACGGTCAGGTCAGGGCATGGACTTTGTGGTCAGACGGCTCTAGGTTGACTCGCATCCCACTGCCTCGTGAATCTGGACCCGAAGCCTGTGAACTGCGCCTTCCTTTCTTCGTGTGGAAAATGAGATGAAACCCGGTGCGCAGTTGGCGCTAAATGTTGACGTAATTATTTTCACGTGAGTGTTATTACGTGGAACGGCAAGACTGGACTGAAGAGGAGCGGGTTCCGGGGCAGGAGGGTCGGGTGGCCAGGCGCCCAGCGACACGACTAGTTTAGCCACAGCCACTGGTCAACAGATTCAGGGGGGTCGGGGATTCCATGTGGCCTGGGTTGCTGTCAGCTCAGACCCAGAGCCCACCTCAGTTCAAGCTGCAAGGTGGTGGTTCGGTCTAGCAGCCGGACAGCATGGAGGGGCGCACAGGGACCTGGGGGCCGTGTCACCTGCTGGCTTTGCGTCCCGGCTGCCTGGTGCGCTACCAACGCGCCGACGGCTTTGCGTGGGATTTTACTCATTTTCCTTTGCGTGCATTATGCAAGTTCCTCCTGGAAAATGCTCATCTCCCGAGAACAGTGGGGATAGAGAAGTGGCAGGACGGAGGCCCTGGATTTGCTGAATAGGGGGAGCGGCCTCCCAAAAGGGCAAGAGTGTTCTTTTCACCCCAGCCCTGCTCTCTGAAGCGGAGACAAAGAATTGCCGAGAGACGCGTGGCCTGGGCGCGCGTGATGTTGGGCCTGAGCGATTGCGTGATCCGGTCTTCTTAGAAGGGCAATAAAACGACACCTAAGTGTCTGTTTCAGCGTCAATACCTCCACGGATGTTTTCAAATACAGGGAGAAAAAAAAAAGGATTTTTGTCGTACCGTGTTTCCCACAATCTTGCGAGCTTTAATTCCTCTCGTACTGTGAACACACAGCCTTGCTCAGTGAGCTAGCATGTGCTCAGTCCAACAGTCAAACGAACAGAAAGGAAGCCCCTTCTTTGCGAAGTTTTAAGAACATGACACGGCAGAGGTACTTTTTTTTTTTTTTTTTTTTTTTTTTTGAGAGAGAGAAAGAGAGAGCAAGCATGGATTGGGGAAGGGCAGAGACAGAGGTAGACAGAGAATCCCAAGCAGGCTCCCCACCGTGACTGCAGAGCGCTAGCTGGGGCTGGAACTCACAAACCTCAACACCATAACCTGAGCCTAAATCAGGGGTTGGATACGTAACCGACTGAGCCACCCAGGTTCCCCAACTCGAGAGTTTCTAATTTACAGTCTATGGCAACACTTCTCCAAATACATTTCCTCCCCCCTGCCCCATTCTTTACAACCCTTGTGAAGCCTCTAAAAGCTAAATGAAGAATAGAAATGAAATGTAATAAATTGTCCCAATTTCTCTGAAGCCTGACTGTTTTTCTTTTTTAGTCTCTTGCTTTCCTCCCGCTCGTTATTTGTTTCCACTTCGGTAAAGAAATCTCTGCCTTTTCTCAAACGTTTTTTTGGTCTCTCCATTATTTGTGACAAAAACCCCAGGATAGAAGTTGGGAAGGATAAAGCTTTACTTAATGGACGAGAGCATTTGTTAAGTGTTTAATCATCACAACAAGACATGACAAGTGGTCGGATTTCAGACCCTAATTGTGACTGTACATTAGCCTGTGATTCTTAGACTGGAAGTTAGGAAGTCAATGTGGTGCCTCTTTTTCAGTATCAGTTATAAATGATTGAAGACATTACTTTTTATATAAAAGCAGGTGCGAAATATTTTACGGAGCGTGGCAAAAACTACATTACCTGTATTTCTTATTTATTTACGTAAAGACATCAAATTATTTAACCAAATTAGCAAAACCTAGAGACCAAAAATACGGCGATTGTAGTCTTCTAGCCTATATATCTATATATCTATATATCTATATCTGTCTCTCTCTCTCTCTCTATATATATATATCTGAAGTGGATTTCTTGTAGAAAATTGGGAATATAGTACAGAGGTCCCATTTACCCTACACCAAAGGATTATATTTTAGGATGGTATCTTTGTTACAATTAGTGAATCAATATAACGAATCAATATATGCGCTTTATTAACGAAAGTCCATAATTTATTTAGATTTCCTTCGTTTGTACCTAGTACCCCTTTTCTATTCCGGGGTCTCATCCAAGATGCCACATCACACTTAGTCATTATGTTCCCATAAGTGCCTCTTGCCTGTGACAGTTTCATTATGTACGGGTGATATACGTATGTAACACACACATATACTATATACGACAGCTTTTTAAAAAATCTGGGGCGCCTGGGTGGCTCAGTCGTTTGAGCGTCCGACTTCGGCTCAGGTCACGATCTCGCGGTCCGTGAGTTCGAGCCCCGTGTCAGGCTCTGGGCTGATGGCTCAGAGCCTGGAGCCTGCTTCCGATTCTGTGTCTCCCTCTCTCTGCCCCTCCCCCGTTCATGCTCTTGTCTCTCTCTGTCTCAAAAATAAAATAAACATTAAAATAAATAAATAAATAAATAAATAAATCCATTTATGTGCCAAAGGACACTTAGGTTGTTTACATGCTTGGACTATTGTAAATAATGCTATAATGAACATGGTGATGAAGATCTTTCTGCAAGATAATGATTTCATTTCCTTTGGCTATATAGCCAGAAGCAGGATTGCTGGACTATATAGGAATTTTATTTTTAATTAAAAAAAATTTTTTTTAATGTTTTTATTTATTTTTGAGACAGAGAGAAACAGAGCATGAGCAGGGGAGGGGCAGAGAGAAAGGGAGACACAGAATCCGAAGCGGGCTCCAGGCTCTGAGCTGTCAGCACAGAGCCCGACGCGGGGCTCGAACTCACGGACCGTGAGATCGTGACCTGAGCCGAAGTCAGACGCTTAACTGACTGAGCCACCCAGGTGCCCCAGTTTAATTTTTAAAGAAACCTCCAACCTGTTTTCCATAATGGCTCTGCCAATTTACATCCCTACCAATAGTGAGGAAGGGTCCCCTTTTCCCCATAGCCTCACCAACACTTGTTGGCTCTTGTCTGTTTTCCGATATCCATTCTAACAGGTGTGAAGTGATAGTTCATTGTGGTTTTGATTTGAAATTCCCTGATTATTAGTGATGTTGAACAATTTATTTATTTATTTATTTATTTATTTATTTAATTCATAGGTAGGCTTCATGCCCAGCGCAGAGCCCAACACAGAGCTTGAACCCACGACCCTGAGATCAAGACCTGAGCTGAGATCAAGAGTTAGACACTCAACCGACCCAGCCACACAGACGCCCCCATGTTGAACATTTTGAAAAACGTACCTTTTAGTCCTTTATATGTCTTTATTGGAAACATGTCTATTTAAATCCTTTGCCTGCTCTTTGATCAGATTTTCTGGAGTTTTTTTTTTTTTTGCCACTGAGTTGTATGTATTTTGGATCGTAACATCTCAGCGTACGGATGGCTTGGAAATAGTTTCTCCTATCCCATAGGTTGCCTTTTCATTTTGTTGAGTATTTCTTTTGCTCTGCAGAAGCCTTTTAGTTTGATACAGCCCTACTCATTTGTCTTTTTTTGCTTTTGTCCTTGTGGTTTTGGCGTCATCTCCAAGAAACTGTTGCCAAGACCAATGTCAAGGAGATGTTTTACTATATCTTCCTCTAGGAGTTTTGCAGGTTGGGGTCTTAACATTGAAGTCTTTAGTCTATGTTGGTTAATTTTTGCAAGTGACGTAAAGTAGGGTCTTGGTTCCTTCCATTGGTCTCTGTCTGTTTTCATGCTAGTAACATACCCCATTAGGTATGTTTCATGCTGGTAACATACCCCGTTAGGTATGTTTCATGCTGGTAACATACCCCGTTAGGTATGTTTCATGCTGGTAACATATCCTGTTAGGTATGTTTCATGCTAGTAACATACCAGTTAGGTATGGTTACTATAGTTAGGTCTGTGGGGCCTGGCCTGGGTCTACGTTGGGCCAGAGGCCTGGTGCTGGGTTGGTTCAAAGCCTAGCTCCGTGGTACTTGGCCTGGCCAGGACCCACCCAGAATCCTGTGCTCTCAGGGTCTCATCTGGAGCCTGGTGCATGGGAATCGGTTGACACTGAGGCATTCCGGGAGCCTGTTAGGAGCCCGGTGCCATAGGAGCTGCCTGGGGTTATGAGATCCACCCTGCTGCTGCTAGAACCAGCTAGAGAGCAGGTAGGCTGGGGGCCTGGTTTTGTGGGAGCCTTCTTTTTGGAGCCAAGGAAATCTCTTGGAGCTTCAAGAGCCGCACAGGGCTGCTGAAAACAGCGGGTGCCCGGGGAGATCTGGGGCCTGGGTTTCACGGGAGCCAGACAGGAGCCTGGTGCTGGGGGGCCCCCTGGGTCTGCCAGGGCACCTGTTGCTGTGGTAAAATCCTAGGGCTGCAGGATCCACTTGGGCTCACCTGAGCTGGCGGGTGCGGGGGCGAACCGGGGGCCTGAGTACACAGCAGCTCTCAAGGAGCCACCTCGGGTCACGACAGTGGGACTGGTGTCGGGGCAGGCCATCTCCAGGGTCCACGGTGAAGTTAGGTGTTCACTTTCCTTCTCCCGTGGGGTGAGTGTCTCTGTTTGCTGGGCTGCCCGGCTTTGGGGAGGGGTGATGGGGTAGTGTGGGTTTATTCCCACCCTCCTCATTGTGTCTTTTCTTATGTCTGTGCTTCACTCGGGTGCTGTGGTCCATCACCCGGGATCTTTGGCTCTTGTGAAGGTATTTTCACGTGCAGGTAATTATTCAGATTGACCTTTCTGAGGGGGGGAGGAAGGCACTAGAAACTCCATGCTGCCATTTTGGTGCTACAAGCACCTAATATTTCAAACTCCCTATTGAAGGGTAGCACATTAGGCCACCCTAAAATGTGCCGCTTTAGCAGAACTATTTTGAGCTGAAGACAACTGAGATATAAGAAAAGCTCTCTTCCTTCCTATTTGTCTGAAGCAGGCCATACGTTTACAAAGGTGTCCCTCTTTCCTTCTGTAACAGGAAGGACACAGGTTAATCCCTGGAGACAACTTTAGACCCAATCAGCCTAGAGAAAGCAACAGAGGAATCTACATAAAAATCTTCGCTCACTAGCCTTTATCTCTAGCTTTGGATGCCTAAAACTGATCGCCTTTTGGGGATCTCTTTTCACAAATGTATGGTTCTTTGCTGGAGATGCTATGTAAGCTGGAATTTTAAGCCACCTTGGAGAATTACTCAGTTTTCCTTCGGCATCTCTTACGTTTCCATGAGGTATACGTGTTAATGAACTTGTGTTTGTTTTACTCTTGTAAATCTTTCATGACAAGGATCTCACCTAGAGACTCGGAAGGATAGCAGGAAAAATATTTTTCTTCTCCTATTGCTGGTATCATGTTCTTTTTGTTTGTTTCCTATAGTATCTCTGTTACTTTTCTATATCACTACAGCTCCCAGACTAGTGTTACTACTCTTCGTGGGTTTTTAATAATATTTATTGATCTGTTGGTTGATTAATACAACCATTTCCCCCTCTACAAGGGTTGTTTTGTAATGCAGATATAGAAAAGTAAATCCATTAAACTCCCATTTTTTCATGATTGCTGGAAATTAGGAATACTCTAACTTACTAAATGTCCCAGATATTCTTACTACATATGTATTAGAGTGTAATTCTTGAACATGAATTAATTTTTCTTTTCAAGTAGCGAGTCGGAATTCTGAATATCTCTTCTCGATATATACTATTGCAAATAAATACCTGGTTGTGTTGACTCTCAGGTTTTGTGGTTGATGAAAATTACTGTTAGAAACAGCAATTTATGGGGCACCTGGGTGGCTCAGCCAGTTAAGCGTCCGACTCTTGGTTTCGGCTCAGGTCATGATCTCACAGTTCCTGAGTTCAAACCCCGCATTGGAGCACAGAGCCTGCTTGGGACTCTCTCTCTCCCTCTCTCTCTGCCCTTCCTCCGTACATGCACACACACTCTCTCTCTCTCTCTCTCTGAAAATAAATAAATACATTTAAAAAAATTAAAAAAGGGATAGTGATTTATCAGTCCCATACTGTAGAGCTCTTCCGCATTTAGCAGATGGGAAGAAGAGAACTTTCAAAATGCTTGGTGGTATTTGGCAAGCTTTTAAGAAACTGTAAATGCTAATTTAAATCTAGTTTTTTAGTCACTCTTTTTCTATTTTGGTAGCACCTCACTTCATTCCTGACAAGTGAGATGATTTTTTTCCTTTGCCCTTGACTGAAAGCTGGCCTTAAAATCTCCCGGGAACACTATTTCCTTGAAAGTGCCAAGATCCAGAAGATGTTACAGGGTTTCATTTCCAGGCTTATTCTCTCTAATTAATTGGTTTTCGTCTATTCCAAGAATACCCCTGAAGACCTTTTGTAGGTTCTCTCTTTTGCCCTCCAAATCAACCAGATGATTATTTGCAAATATCATTGGTTTTGCAAACTGACTGCAGAATCCTCGTGGGCAAACAACTACAGATCAAACCTGCCTCTCTTTCCGGGTTGACTTTTAGACGCTTATTTTATATTTTGCTTCTGAAGTTTGTTAAACTGGAAGCAGCAAGCACAAGAAAACTATGTAACAAAACTTTCGGGGGGGGGGTGGGAGGGGGTCTCATGACTACTGGTTACAGAGGGACCCATCCGCCGGTGCCCACAGGCGGTTTGGTCAAAGATAAAGCTGGATATTAGTTAAAGCGGTGAAAACATTTTATCCAGTGACTGCTGACAGTGAGAGAAAAAGCTGAGCCCCCTTCTAATTTGGGCAGCGGCTAGACAGCTCAGAGCCAGCCCCGGGGCTGGAACTCCAGAACCGTGAGATCATGACCTGAGCCGAACTCTGACACTTAGACTGAGCCACCCAGGGGCCCAGGAGATAGCTGGGCATTTTTTTTTTTAATTTTTTTTTTAACATTTATTTATTTTTGAGACAGAGAGAGACAGAGTATGAACGGGGGAGGGGCAGAGAGAGAGGGAGACACAGAATCGGAAGCAGGCTCCAGGCTCTGAGCCATCAGCCCAGAGCCCGACGCGGGGCTCGAACTCCCGGACCGCGAGATTGTGACCTGAGCTGAAGTCGGACGCTCAACCGACTGAGCCACCCACCCAGGCGCCCCTAGCTGGGCATTTTAAAGGGAGAATGAATAGGAATAAGGAACGGGAGGGGGCAAGCGGGACCTCAGTAGGGTTCAGGGGGGTGAGAAAGTACAAAGGGTCTGCGCAGATGCAGTTAGGCCCAATGTATCTGCTAGCTGGCAATTAGTTATACAAGTTAAGATTTTATTCTCCCACTGAGACTGGGACACAGAGGCCAGTCCTTCCTGATGAGTACATTTCAAAGGAATGGTTTTCAGGTCTGTGAGAAAGACACTCACTCGTAAATTGTAGGAGACGCGTATATACCTCAAAGGGACAGAGGAAGGATTCACAATTGTAAGTCCAAAGTGCTCTAATTAAGGGAGGAAAGGGCCTATCCTCAAGTGCGGGCAAGAGCAAACAAATTCTTTTGGCGGCCCCGAGCTTTTCCAGACAGAAGCTTGAAAGGGGGCTGGGTGGGCCCGGGAGAGCGGTCTTAAGCCACTAGAAGCCGGTCAGGTGTCTCAGCCTGGGGGTCTGGACGGGAGTGGCTGGGTACAGTTCTCAGAGGCCCCCCGGAAGGTGCCCTCTTTGTGTGTAGACCAAAGCTTCCATAGGGTACTTGACATCTGAGCTTGCTTTGTAATGTCTTGAATGCCCTCGATGTCATAAACAGTATCACAAGTGACATAATTTTCAATTTCCTGGTATCTTTATTTGAATACATTCATAAACTTCTTCTAGGGACAGCATTTGATTAGAACCCCTGGGCTCCGAGGGAAAAACAAAAGAACACGGTTTGCCCAGCAAGTTCGCACCCACTTCGTTTACGTATGCTTTCTATGAATACCGATCAAAATATTTACTTAAAACGTAAAGGTTCATCTTTTAAAAAAAAATTTTTTTTTAATGTTTATCTGTTTTTGAGAGAGAGAAGGAGAGACAGAGTTATGAGCAGGGGAGAGGCAGAGAGAGAGAGGGAGACACAGAATCAGAAGCAGGCTCCAGGCTCCGAGCCATCAGCACAGAGCCCGACGCGGGGCTGGAACTCGCAGACCTTGAGATCATGACCTGAGCCGGAGTCAGAAGCTTAACGGACGGAACCACCCAGGCGCCCCAAAGGTTTAATTTTTGAGCAATTTTGGCAGTCTCTTCCAAACTTTGGCTCTTTCGCCACTGTGTCATTATACTCCTTCAAACCATCTTCTGGAATCATTCTGTAATTACATTAACCCCGAATGGATTTTGAAACTTTCTTTGATTAGTTTTGTAGAAAATCCATCATCTGTGGAGTCAACTCAGCCCTGAGCCCAGTACCTCAAAATTATTTATTATTCAATTAAAAGATCCTGAAACAAATATAAACGGGCTCCAGAATTTTCAAATATGCTGCTGACGATGATGGCTGCCCATGAGACAAGCTGTCAGAAGACTGAGTGTACCTAAAATAAACGTTTTCCCACGGGCATTTCAAGTCACTAGGCTGAGACGCTGCGTTTTTAGACTCTGGGGCAATGGTTTGGAAAAGCCGGTTACCTCTTTCGACAGCCAGAGGCTCCGCGTACCTTTCGGAAGAGCCGTGTTTGAGGGCACTGTCAATGATTTTCAAAAGCCCATTTGCCATCACAGAAGGCAACGAGTGACATTTATCTTGCAAATTAACAAGAGGCTTTTTGCCGTTCATGCAGGCATGAATGTGCCTATGTGTGTGGTGTGTGTGGACGTGTGAGAGAGGCAGAGACGGACACAGAGAAAGAGACACAGAGAAGAAAGAGGGGGAAGGAAGGAAGAAACAGGGAGGAAATCTGATACATACATACCTCCTCCCTCTGGTCCCTGGCCCCTGCGATTGATTTTCCCTCCTTCCGTATGGTGCTTTATAGCCCTGGAATTAACCTGATACTTGCTTTTTGGCTTCCAGCTGGGTTAGCCAAGTGACGCACTGACAGATTGGAGGTGCTAGAAGCGAGCTATCAGAGTTTTTATGTTCCAGCTCCCTCCCTGCTTGGAGAGAGATTGACCTTAATGAAGGTCACAGCCCCCCCTGGGCGGCCTCCTCCTGCTGCTTCGAAATATCTCCCTCAATCCACACTTAGCATCTCAAGAAAAGGTCCCTGTGACCACGTAACAGAAAAGAATACGGGCCTAGTCGTAGATAAATCTGTAACCTGTATGACCCCAGCCGGAAGGGGGTTTGCGTCTTTCTAGAGCACCATTCCAACGTGCCTTTGAAAGGGTATTGTCCTACTGGGGAGAACGGTGAGCGGTACGTTTGCTTGGGCACTCTACGGAAGCGACGGTCTGAGGGACGGTCTGCGGTGATGTGTGGCCAGTGGCTAATGAGTTGCCCCGGTAAACGAAGAAGAAGAAGGACATGCGAGGAGAACGTTTGTGGCCAGCCCTCTTGGAATGGCTTCAGAAGGTGAGGCTAGTTGAGCATTGCCACCAGTGCTACGGAGGTAGCCTCCACAGCGAGGAGGAATGAAATGAGTATCCTGGGGTGTCAGAGAGCCTTTTCCTGCCACCCGGGTGCTTGTGTCCTGGGCCCATGCACCACCACCAAGGTTTGATAGCAGGGATGGAGTCCAAGAACCCATCCACAACTCAGCATGGATCACCCCTCAGATCTGAGTTTACCTTCCTGGTCTCTGGCACTATTTGTGAACCTACAGAAGGCCTTCTTCATCAACACGATACCTCAATCAAAACTTCCCCTGGTCATTTTTTTCTTTTGACAAATGAGCCCACGCCCACAGAAGTAACATGTCTGACCCAGAGGTCATGTCATCCCGAAGCAGCTGGCCTGATATGATGGTGAAATCACCTGCAGAAGAAGCTGCAGTTATTATCTAGGAAAGGACACCATTCACAGGATGCTGTAGGTGCCTTAAATCAGAGTGTCATTCCTCCTACATCCAGAATATTCAGGTGTGGAACTAAGGAGAAGAGGTGATGAGAGTGGCCTCTGTCACTATGAAACCCAATGACGCATATCAGAAAAATTTGCTTTGCTTCCCCACCATTTTAGACCAAGTATGCTTAAAGGTTCAAATATCTGCTTCCACCAGAATCCTGCTCCCATTCCACGGGAAGCCGATAATGCTTCCTAGCTCTTTGGAGTTCTTACGATGCACCCCACATCCAGACATTTCAATCCCAGCTACCTGGAGAGGAAACTGGGTGGTTGATACAGAACAGGGAAAGGCTCTCCATGTGAGGAATCCAGAGGATTCTCAGGGATGCTTTTTGGTCAGTGCCTTGTCGAATAATTGCATTCAATGAAAACTGTGGTCACTCTATAAAGACAGGACCTCCAAGAACTCAGACCCGCATGAGTAAGGGTTTTGGCTCACTTCGCCAACTAAAGAATCCTTTCCAGCTGAGATGCCGGCAGAGAGTTCACAGGAAGATGAGTTGTAGAAAATCACGGTCAGGACGGTAAACTCGGGTCTCCCGACCAACTTACAAAATCAGAAGCTAGAGCAGTAACATCTTATGTCCATGAATGGTTTTCTTCCTTCTCCTCACTTTATATAATGAATATCATTAGTGATGTCAACATTTTAGGTTTTAGAAGGGAGTATGACTCAACTGACATCATCTCACAATAGTACTTCCAATGACATGGAAATTTGTGTGACCCTTGCATTGAGGACACATTTTTCGTCCATATAAAGAACTCTTGACATCCCAAAGGCAAGAGTGGCCACTGAGGGACAAAGGACTGGACCATCCTGAGCGTCCCCTGTCTGGCCTTCCCATAGTTCCTGACCACCATTCTTCCTCCTCCTCTGTTCCTCAAGACCTACATCACTGCCCTGCTGTCTGAGCTACATCCCTTGCGATCCTGGCCTTCTAGCTTCTGGCCGCGTCTTGCCGGTGAGAGGCATTAGTAGTTTAGAGGGTGGAAGTGGGGGAAGGTCAAGGGGTTTGCTTCCCTGGCTCCTTCCCGCGGCCCTGTGGTTTGGCAGCGGCTTCCTCCTCTTCTTCCGGAAGGCCCGAGCTCCTTCCGGTCAGAGGGGCCTCTCCTTCAGCGGCTGCCTCTCCTCAATCCCCTGCGTCCCCGTGCAACCGACGAAGGCTCCGTACTGTTGAAGGCCAAGGCCGCTTCAGGTTGTTTAATTGCTTTTCCTCAAGCCTGTTCACACCTCTGTGGAGAGTCCTCGTCTCGCGTGTCTGCTATTCATTTCCAGCGAGCAAATTCCCATTTCCACAGATTTCCCTCCTGTGAGAAAGCAAACCTTCCAAAGTAGAAGTCTATTTTAATGGTCTCCAAATGGGCTTGCTCCAATATGAAAGAAAAAAAGAAGAAGAACTCGATTTTTAGTAAGAGAAATACTAGTGAACTCTGCTTGACATGTTCAAGCACCTATCAACAAGACGTGACCAGTTTCCCATCTGCAAAGTCTCCGTGTTCGGTTCTTTTCCAGGCTCCGTGGAGTCTTATTATGAAAATCAATCCATGTTTCAAGAGCGCACGTATGCGAGTGAGTATAAACAAGTAAGCAATTATTCCATTGCGACGAGTGGTGACCAACCCTGAGGTCCTTGGGGAGCCTCAAAGTGAATCGTGGGAAGTTGTCGATCAGTTAAAACAATTATCAAAGTTTGATATAAACCGTCCATTCACCAGGATGTCTGTGAGGAAGTAATACAGAAGATGTTTTAAAAGCACGAAATTCATTTCTGAATTTTTAAACAACATGCGATGTATAATACATTAGAAATAACTAAATTATTAAGGCCCTTTCAGTGCATATTATTATAATGCCTTGTGACAAATAGCTTGGTTTTTTTCCACTATACGTTCCATGCAAAAGAAGTAGGAGAAAGGCTTATTAAACCTCATTATTAGGTAGTGGAGTGACACTGTCTATAAGCGTAGAACAAAACAATTTGCTTAAGTTATCCTGGAATTTCAGGCTGGATGGCAACAATACTTGATTCACGTAGGCTCCTAAAATTTTGTACTGAAATCTGAATTAGCTGCTTTAATCACGCTGGTCAACTCATTTTTACCACCAAGACTAATCCCTTTCTAGATTCCAAGAAAAATGATCTTTACGTTGGAAATCCCATCTCCACCTGCAGCTTCTGTCACGTGACAGCGTCCTGTACACGCTTCGTGGCAACCGAACTCCCTGCGTCTAATGCAGCCTGTCCCTGGCAGGGGTCTTCTACGCACATTCATGCCCCCTCTCACTGCTCTTCTCGTCTGGTGCTTAGCATGAATCACTCATTTGGTCAGCCATCGTGTTTGAGGTCCTCTTTTTACTGGACAGTAAGAGGCAGAAAGCCTTTTATGATTCAAATACAGGATCCAGTATGTGTTCACTCATAGAAAAGGCTCAGTAAATGTTGGTGATCATTTTTGAGCAAGGAAATGGCTTTGTTCCCCTGTCGTCCCCTTCATTTTGTCCGCGCGAGCCCGCACGAGGACATGCCACGCTGGGCCGTCACCTCACAGTACCGTGTGTGTGCACTCAGGGTGAATGCACAACATTCGGATAGTGAATATTGATGTACGGGAAGAGCGCTGAACTAAGGTTCAAAAGGGACCGAAAATCTAGTCCACACAGTTACTGGCCTAATGTGAACTCAGCTATTTTCTGTCTCACTTTTCCTTGTCTGTAGCATAAAAATTGAGATAACTTCCCAACCACAGTGAATTGTATCGAGACTCAAATTATATAATAGCTAATTTTGCCACCCACCGCCCCCCAAAAGGGAATCATTAAGCCAGAGTTGGATTTAGATCCCTTCTCAAAGGAGCTGTACCTCCAAGCTATTGTGCTACTCTAACTGCAGCCAGAAAGATAAATTTTCTATCCAGCAACCTAGTCCCCAACCTAGTCTGCCCCTGCCTGACTTCCAAATGCTGGCTCGAAACTTTCTTCCAAAGGCTATTCACTGATTAGACGGACTGATTACAGTACTTGAAACTCAAACTGGCTTTACTCTGTAATAGAATGATTGGCAGTTCATCAAAAGGCTAGAGGTTCATGGAGGCTTTTTTTTTTTTTTTTTTTTTTAAGTCTGAGGCTAATAAAATCATCTGATACAGCAGCAATTGTGTGTGTAAGCCTCCCTGATCCGGCAGTTTATGTCTTGTCATTAGAAAAATGACTGCGGTTCACATCGTGAACTGACTGACACTAACAAGGAAAAGAAATCATTTCTGTTTGGATTTATCTTATTTACTATATAACGGCTGGGATGCAGTTCGTACCTGAAGTACTTAAGGTGACGAATCTCACACCAAAAAAAACCCCCCTCCAGACAAGGAACCAGGAGCTGTGTTCGCCACCAGCATTGTTGTGCCCGCTGATCTCGGCTTTAGCACATGCTGTCCAAACACGCCCATGTCTTTGCGTGCATTCTGGAAAAATGCTCATCTCATGGGAACAGTGGGGCCAGAGAAGCTTCAGAAGCCAGGGACCTGGGAGAGGGAATGAGCTTCCAGATCGCTCTCTGCAACAGAGAGAAAGAGTGTCTGAGGGACACGTGGCCTGGGCAGCCCTGGTTACATTCTGAGGGATGTCATTGTCCAATCTCATCAGAGGCAGCTAAGCGACACCCTGTTATTTTTTTTATTTTTAAAAAAAAAATTTTTTTTTTCAACGTTTTTTATTTATTTTTGGGACAGAGAGAGACAGAGCATGAATGGGGTAGGGGCAGAGAGAGAGGGAGACACAGAATCGGAAACAGGCTCCAGGCTCCGAGCCATCAGCCCAGAGCCCGACGCGGGGCTCGAACTCACGGACCGCGAGATCGTGACCTGGCTGAAGTCGGACGCTTAACCGACTGCGCCACCCAGGCGCCCCCCTGTTATTTTTTTTAGTGTTGACATCTCCATAGATACTCCTAAGCACAGTGAGGAAGAGTATTTTGTTATACCGCGTCTTCAAAAAGGCTGTGATCTTTAATTCCTTTACCCTCTTATTGTGAACGCACAACAAACATTGCATTGTTAACTGGGTGACCTCCCTGCTGCCAGGCTTTGACAGGTCCTGGTGTTGATGATGACGGTGACAGCATGGCCACAATTTTCCTCCGAAGGCAGTTCAAAGTCCTAGCGATAATCTGGAGTCTGTTTTGCTACAAAATCATAGTCTCCTGACCCCTAACCTTGATTTTTGCCGTGAAAGGCCTTCACAAAACTACGGTGTTGCTTTCTTTTACTTTCTATTTAGGGTTTTTTTTTTAATTTTTTTTTTTAAAGCGTTAGTCAGAAAGAGTGATTTTACTCTTATGATGATATGAGCAAAAGGGAAGGCCAGAGCCAGAGAAGAGTCGAAGACGGGGCCTGGTTTCAAGTCGACTGAGACTCTTTACGGTGTGTCTGGCCAAGGTAAGTGGTGGGATTTTGTCTCTGGTGTTTTGTTCTCGTTTGCACAGTGCTTTGCTCAGCGGTTGGTCCAGCGGCTTCAGATCTACGAAGAGATCTCGGCCACTGGTTCTAACCCAGGCCCAGCTGCAGTGGTTGGCGGCCCCCGCCGGCCCCCCCCCCCCCCGCCCACACCGCATGCCTCCGGCCTTCTGCCCACCATCTTTCTCCTGTGAGGCGTCAACTATGTCCTGGTGCCCGTTTGGCCCCTGCACATGTGCAACCCGCAAGTTTAGGTGAGTTAACATTCCTCAGAGTCAACGTTTGACTAACGGGAGGCTCTTCCAGAAATTCTTCTCCCTCTCCTCTGGCTGCATGTTGTGAGGGAGGGGAGTTCATGTGGCTTTATGGAGGGCAGTCCCATGAGTTCGACAAGCAGGTGCACTTGGGACCACGGAGGGCCAGCTCCGTATCCTGCCTCTTTGTGTCTGCAGTCTTCTCTTCCTGCCCCCTCTTCGTGCTCACGCCTCCTTTTCTGGATTTGCGCATGCGGCAAACAGAGTGACGCATGTTTTTGCTTCAGGCTTCCTTTTTATGTTTTTCTTTTACAGAAATCTATGAGCGAAGTAGGTAAAGGGAATTAAAAAGGTGCAAACTTCCAGCTTGAAGATAAATGAGCCACAGAGATGAAAAGCACAGTGTAATGAGTATAGTTAATAATGTTGTCACAATGTTGTACGGTGACAGATGGTGACTACACCTACCGTGCTGAACCCTGAGGAATGTATAGAATTATTGAATCACTAGGTGGTACACCTGCAATCGATATAACATTATGTGTCAATTATATTTTAATAAAAAAGGAATATGAGCTAAGGGAGTGGGAATGAATATGAAATGAAAGGCATGAAATTATTAAGGTGGGGGAACTTTGAGGTCAGGGTAATGACGATGTCTCCATTTCAACAGTGAAATTGATGAGAAAGATGACAAGATCGTTAGAGAGAGGACAGTCTTACATCCAATTTTCAAAAGTCCTTACACCCTCCATGGAGACGTCCCCACTCCTCTTGTCCTTAATTATTGCCCCGTACGCTGAATTCAATCAATACACTTTGTCTGAGCCAAACAATTCCATAATAGTTGGCAATGGCAGTAATCATCCAAAAGTCTGTTGCTTTTGTGTCCTTGACTAGATTATAAGTAGTTTGTCTATAAATTCTTCTGTACACCTTTATAAAGGGCTTGGCACAGTGATTATTCCAAACTGGATTGAGTCAAGGCTTGCTAACTGATTGAGTAATTTATTAAAATGAGACAAACCTCAGTGTAATCTGTTGTTTTCATAATTGGGAGCTTACAAAATTCTTACATCCCCCCCCCAATAGCTATATATCAAAAAAGAATGTGTATCTTTTGGAACGTGTATCTTTTATTCATCCATTCAACAAATATTTATCACATACTCTGTGCCAGGCATTTTTTTTTTCTAGAAACTGAGGATACTCCACGAGGCAAAAAAATACAATAATAAAATAAAAGCCTGTGAATAATTCTTGTTTTGGGGGAGTCTAGTACAGGAAGAAAGAAAATGAAAGTCATAAATACAGTATCTAACATATAGGCAAGTGAGAAACGCTAAGTAAAAATAGAGTCACAGGAAGAAGACTTTTGCGCAGGTGGGTGGGGCTGAGGGGTAGGGAAGAGTCGGGTAGGGTGGGTCTCCCTAAAAAAGTTGACTTTGGAGGGGCGTCTGGGTGGCTCAGTCGGTTCCGTGTTCGAATTTGGCTCGGGTCATGATCTCACAGTTTGTGGGTTCAAGCCCCATGTTGGGCTCTGTGCTGACAGCTCAGAGCCTGGAGCCTGCTTTGGATCCTGTGTTTCCCTCTCTCTCTCTGCCCCTCCCCTGCTCTCTGTCTCTCTCAAAAATAAATAAAAACATAAAAAAAAGAAGTTGACATTGGAGGATAGGGAATAACCACGAGGTCCTTCCTGTTTCCATGTAGGATCCTCCTACCTCCACGCTATTTTCATCCGATACTAATATCATTAATATCCCCTGTCCCTTTTCTCTTTTTTTAATGTTTATTTTTGAGAGAGAGAGTGCAAGTTGGGGAGGAGCAGAGAGAGGGGGACAGGGGATCCGAATCAGGCTCTCTGGTGCCAACATAGATGCTAGACTTGAGCTCATAAACTGTGAGGTCATGACCTGAACCTAAGTCAGATGCCCAACCCTCTGAGCCACCCAGGCACCCCTCCCTGTCCCTTTTCTTATACTTTATGTAAAAGCAGGGAGAGTATTCTCTCTTCACCTTCTCTGAACAGCTCCCATGGTTCTACAGGCAGCATGGGGCTCTGGACCAGAGAACGTCAGATTCTAACCTGCACTTTCCCCTTCAACTAGTTGTATACTTTTACTGCCGTGATTAATACCTGATGTGTCTGAATACCGACCGCATGCTAAACTGAGTGATTTAGGAGATTATACAAATTTGTCTTCATAGAAAATGTTTAGGTGGTCATGAACTATCATTCCCGTTTTATAGATAAAGTAAACCGACACACAAGAGGTTTCGAAGGTTCGACGGTTCTTTGATGCTCCAACCTTCTATGTCGTTGAGACCCTTCAAATCATCTCCTAAAAAAAGATAAGAAATGGTTTTACAAAACTGTGGTACTTGATGTGAGCACTTTGGGTGTGTGTGTGTGTGTGTGTGTGTGTGTGTGTGTAAGAAACTTTCTTCTTATGCATGGTCTCATTTGAATCCTACTCTCGGGTAGGTGTTTTTAACAATGCTGCAGATGAAAAATGCAGCTCGGAAGTGCAAGTAACTTCTCCAAAGTTCTATAACAGGTCTAGGCTTCCCATTCAGGTTCAAATCCAAAGTGCTGGTAAACCAAACTCGTTTGGTTTACTTGCTTACGAAGTATTTTTGAATATGTACCAGGCATAATGTATTAATGAATAGGTACCAGGCATTAATGTATTGATGACGTCCCAAACTGCAGGAACCTAAAGAGTTTTTGGTGGAGACAGGCCAGGAAAGAGACAATTATAGCATAAATATTAAGTGTAATGATTGAGGCAGGGACCACACAGAGCTGCATTTGCTTTGAATCTAATAAAATTGAAGTTGCAAAATGCTGGGAAGGGTTCCAGTAAGGTGTTTATAGGATTGTCTCGTGTTTTTTTGTTCAGTTTGCAAAAGTTAGATATTTTAATCGCAATTGATGAAGATAGCTGTCTCTTACGGTCTGACTTTTGTCACATTTCCCCCTTTGCAAGATAGTATTGAAATAATTGTAGGCCATTTTGGGTGTCCAGCAAAGAAAAATTTAAGTTGGGACTGTGTTAGCTTGGATTTAGTGAGAGCCATTTATGTGGTTTGTAGTTATTTCCACGTAAAGTCAAGTCATTTATGAGACTTAAGGAGGGGGTGTGTGATAGGATAAGTAATGGTGCCCAAAGATCCGCAGGTCCAAATTCCTGGGACCTGTGAACGTGACCTTACCTCGCCAAACAGAGGTGGGGAGGGGAGCCTGGGTGGCTCAGTTGGTTAAGCAACTGACTTTGGGTTTCAGCGCGGGTCGTGATCTTACGGATCGTGGGATTGAGCCCTGCACTGAACTCTGTGCTGACAGCACTGAGCCTTCTTGGGATTCTCTCTCTCCTTCTTTCTCTGCCCCTCCCTCACTCTGTCTCTCCTGATAAATAAATAAAGTTAAAAAAAAAAAAAGAATCTTGACATGGGGAGATTATACTGGGTTATCCAGGCGGGCCTTACATGCAATCTCAAAGAGATGTGAGAAGAGAGAAGAAGGAAATGTCACCACTGATGCAAGATATGAAAATGGAGGAAGAGGCCACACATGACAAGATGCCAAGACGGAATGCAGGACAAGGAACGGATTCTCTCCTGGTACTTCCAGAGGGAGTATGATCGTGCTGACACATTGACTTGGGCTCATTAATAGTGATTTCAGATTTCTGAACTCCAGAACTGTAAGAGAGTAAATGTTTATCACTTAAAGTGATCAAGTTCGTGAGAATTTGTGACAGCAACCATAGGAAACTAATACGGGGCGGAATATCCCAGGAATATTCCTACTGCCCAATGGGTGACTCATGGAGTGCTGGAAAGGAGGCTATTGGCTACAGATCAGGGAGAATGCATGTCACAGTGTCCAGCACTAAAAGTTTGAAATTCAAGAAACCAGAAGCTACTCTCTGGAAAATTCTTTCAATAACCAGACTGTAAAATTATAATCAGAGATCAGGGCGCCTGGGTGGCTCAGTCAGTTAAGCGTCTGACTTCAGCTCAGGTCACGATCTCGTGGTCCGTGAGTTCGAGCCCCGTGTTGGGCTCTGGGCTGATGGCTCAGAGCCTGGAGCCTGCTTCGGATTCTGTGTCTCCCTCTCTCTCTGTCCCTCCCCTGTTCATGCTCTGTCTCTCTCTGTCTCAAAAATAAATAAATGTTAAAAAAATTTTTTTAAATTATAATCAGAGACCAATCGATACCAATGTATCATACATTCACTTTATCTTTCCTGAATTATAGGAAATCAAAGTAATCAGAATTCTTGTGTTTGAGAGTATAAAGAAATAGCAGTACTGTGGTTGCATGTGAAGTTTCATGTTTTATGCATTAACTTTAGGGACGTTTCATATTTTATGCATCCCAACTACCAACATAAAATAAGCTTTGGTCAAATGTGTTAGTGGAAGGATTGCATCATCTTGTTTTCTTTAGAGAACACGATGATGAAAATTCTCAGTATTTAGAAGACAAGTGAGGCAACCACGGGGGGGGAAAAACGTAGGCAAAAAGTATTTCGGCAGAGTGTCGGGCAGTTAATTGGTAAAATTGTAATGCTATTTTTTCTGGATTTTGTTATGCTTGTGACCCTTGAGATTTATCTTCTCATCCTAAATAAGTATTTGTTCTTGTACCTAATTTCATATTTATTCAATTATTCTTTTAAAATAAGGCCCCCATGATGCATAAGCTTCAGGCCCCACAAAACCTGATCTGCCCATGGCACCAATGATTGGACATGTGACAGAGGGACTCAACCCGGCACGTGGTGGAAGTCAGGATGAGCTTCTGGGTGGGTGGGGGCGGGGGGACCCCGTGGCAACATCCAAAGGCTGATGGAGGAAATTGGGATGTGGGGAAGGAGGCTTGAGAGGAGGTCAAAGTCAACTGACGTAGAACTTTGTCTTTGCCCTTTTACTAGGGATAGGAGAATTTACGTGGATGATGCACTTAACAAGCAGGGAGGTTTTCAATATTATCTGCCTCTCTTTTTTTTTTTTTTAAATTTTTTTTTCAACGTTTATTTATTTTTGGGACAGAGAGAGACAGAGCATGAACGGGGGAGGGGCAGAGAGAGAGGGAGACACAGAATAGGAAACAGGCTCCAGGCTCCGAGCCATCAGCCCACAGCCCGACGCGGGGCTCGAACTCACGGACCGCGAGATCGTGACCTGGCTGAAGTCGGACGCTTAACCGACTGCGCCACCCAGGCGCCCCTTATCTGCCTCTTTTAACTTTACAGAATTATCACTCAGATTTGTTTTTGAAGCAACCATGAAGGTGAACACTCAAACCCAGGCTCCCATGGACTCGAGGGAAAAGCACAGCCCTTAGGCAGAAGATCTCTGATATTTACTAGCCTGAAATAGGCAAACAATAAGCACAGCAGGAAAGGCTTTCACACCAGCAAGAACATAATGTACCCAATATTAGATCAGGAATATGAGCTCAACTTGTTTCACTTAATTGCAACTTCATAGTTTATTGTGACATTATGGAAGACAACCTCTTTAACTCTTCTAAGCATTACAGTTGACGTTAGCAGAAGTCTTTTCTGCCCCAGAACTCATATGTATATGGCTTTGGTCAATCCATCGATGCACTGAAAGAGTTATTTGCAGCCGCCCATTTTAAAAGCTGGGAATATCGGGGTGCCTGGGTGGCTCAGTCGGTTAAGCAACTGACTCCTGATTTTGGCTCAGGCTAAGATCTCACGGTTCATGGGTTGGAGCCCCGCGTCAGGCTCTGGGTCGACAAGCCTGCTCGGGATTCTCTCTCTCTCCTCCTCTCCTTGTCCTTCCCCTCCTCGTGCTCTCTCTCCCACCCCCCTCTAAATAAATAAATAAATAAATAAATAAGAAAGGAAAAATCCGGAAACGTATGTGAACACAGGGGCAGAAAAGCCAATGATTATACTAAAATAACTCGTTCATACGATTTCTTCCTTTTTTCTTCAAGAGTAAAAGACTCAAGTACGTCGTTCAACAGCACCTTGGCATAAGTATTGGAGTGCATTCGGTAGAAGCTGAGTTAGGCTGACGCCTGTCCTGTAGCCCATGTGTCAGCCTTAGGAATGCCTAAAACAAACCAGAACAAGACTAGCCCAGAGGGCAGCTTGGTCAATAAAAGCCAAAGTCTGAGGGATGGAGTGAAGCTCGTCCAATGGTGGTCTAGGAGCACAGGTTCACATTATGTAGGGGTTACCCAAGAGTTCCTGGCATTCAGCATAGGAAGAGAAGGAATTTGGGGATTTTTAGTAGCAGATTTCTAAGTAAATTGGTATCTATGCATCAGAAGGACATTTGTAGAATTCTGTAAAAAAGTGTGAATGTGACACATAATCCCACCTTATGGTTAACTATCACGAACATATATTTTGTTCCAGTCATTTCTTAGGCGTCTACAAACACTTCATTATTGGGTTTATTCTCTGTAAGTTTTGTACCCTACTTTTTAAAAATTCTTTCTTTTTAATTTTTTAAATGTTTATTTATTTTTGGGAGAGAGAGGGGCAGAGAGCCGGGGAGGGGCAGAGAGAGAGGGAGACAGAATCTGAAGCAGGCTCCAAACTCTGAGCTGTCAGCACAGAGCCCGACGCGGGGCTCAAACTCACGAGCCGTGAGATCATGAGCCACCCAGGCTCCCCTGTACCCTACTTTTTGTTTGAATGATATCTTTTGCGTTTCCCCATGCCAGTAACTATTCCTCAAACACATTATTCTAAATGACCCAAGAGCATGCCATTGTATCTGAGTGTCATAATTTAGTATTTTCTATACTTATAAGTTTATGTCGTTTATAGTATAAGGTTTTTAGTTACTATTAGTATAGGTATCACTAATACTCTAATACGTATTCTTATGTTAGGAAGGCGTACACAGCTAATTATGTCCTCAGTTAGTTTCTGGAGAAGGAACTATTGGATACAATCATTATTTTTAAATCTCGATAGACATTTTTCTGAAGAAAACACGCAAAGGCTCACCATCACTCATCACCAGGCACATGCAAACCAAAACCACAATGAGATGCCACTTATTCACACCTGCAAGATGACTATTATCAAATAGACAAGAGATAGATTGGTGCAGCCATCATGGCGAACGGCATGGGAGCTCCTCGGAAAACTAAAAACAGAACTACGACATGATCCAGCCATCCCGCTCCCGGGTATAGACGTGAAAGAAAGGAAAACTCTAAATTGAAAGATGTATGCACTTTCATGTTCTCGGCAGCGTTGTTTACGATGGCCAAGATCTGGAAGCAACCTGAGTGCCCATCAAGGAGGAAGTGGGTCAAGAAAATATAGCGTATATGTACCTACGGAATATCATTCAGCCATAAAAAAGAATGCAATCTTGTCATTGTGGTAACGTGGGTGCACCTTGAGAGCATAATGCTAAGTGAAAGAAGTCGGAGAGAGCAAGACAAATACTGTATGATCTCACTTGCAAGTGGAATCTGAAAAGCAAACAAAAACCGAAACTCTGAACCCACAGATACAGAGAACAGATAGGTGGTTGCCAGAGGGAGGGCGTGAGGGGGTAAGTGAAATGGCTGAAGGCCGTCAAAAAATGCAAACTTCCAGATATAAAATATATAAATCCCGGGGACGTAATGTACGGTGGTGACTGTAGTTAATAATATTGTATTGCATATTTGGGGTTTTTTAAGTGTATTTATTTTAAGAGAGAGAGCACACATGCAAATGGGGGAAGGGCGGAGAGAGAGGGAGAGAGAGAATCCCAAGCAGGCTCCATGCTGTCAGCACAGAGCCCCCTGTGGGGCTGGATCTCAGGAACCGCAAGATCACGACCTGAGGCGAAACCAAGAATTGAATGCTTAACCGACCGAGCCTCCCAGGCGTGCCTGTATTGCATATTTGAAAATTGCTAAGAGAGTAGATCTGAAAGTTCTCATCACAAGAAAAAAAATTGTGTGTGTGGTGATACATAGATGTTAACCAGACTTAGCGTGCTGATCATTTTGCAATACATACAAATACTGAATCGTCATGTTGTACACTTGAAATTAGTATTATATGTCATAGTATTATATGTCAATTTTATCTCAATGAAAAATTTGACAGATATTGCCCAGTTGTAATCAAGAAGATTCCATTAGCAACATCAAGAAATTCTGCTTCACCATCTGTCATATCAGAGAACCTCCGATATAAAGTCAGAATACTTTATTATTTTCGCGTTTATATTTCTTGAATCATTAACGAGTTTGAAAATTTCCATATGCTTCTTCACACTTGTACTTATTTTTTACTTTTTTTCTCTATATTTTATGCTCATTTTTATCCAGCAATTCTTATTTTCTATTGATTTAAGTAAATTTTGCATTTATCCTGGAGTACTGTTTAACCATTTGGGGTATTATACAAAATGTATTTTAAGTGTTTTCCCATTTGGCGTTTGCATTTTCATTTTTCCTTTTTGAAGTTGATATGTGATTCCTATGCCTGAAATTCATCTTCATGGGTATAATTCATTGGGCTTTAGTATCCACAGGGTGGTGCAACCATCACCCCTATTTCATTCCAAAACATTTTCACCACCTGCAAAGAGACCAGGGTCCTGTTGGCAATCATACCCCATTCTTGTCTCCCTCCAGCCCTGTTAACAACCAATCTCCTTTTTGTCTCTACCGATTTGACTCTTCTGGAGATTTCATATAAATAGAATCTTACAATATTTGGCCTTTCGTGCCTGCCTTCTTTCATTTAGCAGAATTTTTTAATTTAGATATAATTGACATATAGCATTGCATAGAGCGGACAGCATTGCATAAGTTTGGGAACAACGTATCCATTGACACATAGGACAACTCTTGGACAACGCAGGTTTGAACTGCATGAGTCCTGTTATACATGGATATTTTTCAATACAGTATAGTACCACAAATTTATTTTTTCTTTCTTAGGATTTTCTTTAAAACATTCTGTTGTCTGTAGTTTACTTTAAGATAACAGTATATAACCAGTTGGGGAGGGGCAATATTTATTTGTTGTAAATAGCAAATGCTAGACTTGAATATTCTATTAAAATCCAGTTTCTACTATAAAAAAAAAAAAAAAAAAAGATAACAGTATATAATACGTAAAACATACAAAATGTATTAATCAACAGTTTATGTTACCGGTAAGGCTTCCGGTCAGCAGTAGGCTCTTAGTGTCACGGAGAGTTAGATGGAAAAGGAACGAAGCCCTGGTCCTTTCCGCTGCCACAGTAAAGAATTCCAGGACAGGGAAAGGAAAGTACAGCTGAGCAACATGTTATTAAAAGGACACTCCAAGGGAGGAGCAGGCCAAGTGAGGAGAGACAAAGGCCCTAGAAACTCTAGGGTGTGGGCTTCTATCAGTTTGCTTTTCCCCTGGCTTCTAGGGTTGCAACATTTGAGGGACAGTCCCGGATTATATAATAATTAGCCAACAAGGCATGTCCTTTCCCAAGATGTATTTAACATACCTGCATGGGGTAGGAAATCGCAACATTTCTATTCTAGGGACGTAGGTCAGGTCTGTACAAGTGCAACAAGCATATCAAACTTAACTCTTCCTGGGCCGGGATGTTGTGCCCACAGACCCACTGCCAGATGGGTGCAACGGGTGGTCCCGGGGCGGTCCTGGGTTGGGGCTATCCATCAGGATGTCTAACGTCCATCCTCCTGTCGCTCATGCCCAGCTTCCTGCCTAACATTGGTAGTTATGATTTTGGAGAGTTCAAACTTATCCATGGATTTACAACTGTGCGTCCCTAACTCATGTTGTTCAAAGGTTGACTGTACTTCTATACTGCAATATGATTACCCCCTTAGCCTTAGCTCAAAGCTTCATTAGACCACATAATTACCTCTTGTTTTGTGGTGGGACATTTAAGAACTACCTCATTAACAATTTTCAAATATATAATATAGTGCTGTTAACTAGAATCACAATGCTGTGCATTAGATTCCCCAGAACTTCTTCATCTTCCAGCTGGAAGTTTGTACCTTTTGATCGACACTTCCCCAATTCTGCCACCCCCCACCTCCTGCCAACCACCATTTTACTGTTTCTAGGAGTTCCATTTTTTCTGGTTCCACATGTAGGTGAGATCATATAGTATTTGTCTTTCTCTAACTAATTTCATTTAGCATAATGCCCTCACGTTGTCACAAATGGCAGGATTTTCTTCTTTCTCATGGCTGAACAGTATTTCATTGTGTATTTCATTGTGAAATATTGTGAACAATATTTCATAGATGAAATATTTATTCGCTCATCTATTGATGGACATTTAGATTATTTCCTTGTCTTGGCTATTGTGAGTAATGCTGTGATAAGCCTGAGAGTACAGATATCATTTAGATAGACTGCTTTAGTTTTCCTTTGGGTATAGATACCCAGAAGTGGGGTCACTGGGTCATATGGCATTTTTATTTGTAATTTTTTTGGAGGAACCCCCTGCTGCTTTCCACAGTGGCTGCACCAATTCACACTCCCGTCAACAGAGCACCAAGGTTCCTTTTCTCCATGTTCTCACCGGCACTTACTGACTGTCTTTTTAAAATGATAGTCATTCCAAAAGCTGTGTAATATAGTTTGGTGTCTCCAGCTTTGTTCTTTCTTAGTAATGCTTTGGTTATTTGGTGTCTTTTTATAATTCCATACACATTTTGTAATCTTTTTTCCGTTTTTGTAAAAAAAAAAAAAAAAGTCGTCGGAATTGACAGACATTAAATTAAATTCGCAGATGGTTCCTGGTAGTATGGACGTTTTCACAATATTAATTTTTCCAATTCATTAGCATGGAATATCTTTCCACTTCTTTGTGACTTCTTCAGTTTCTTTCAACAATGTCTTGTAATTGGTCTCTTATATTTTCTTTCTAAGCTTTTTGGTTAGTCTGATGCCTGCCCCAGTTGTCATTCCTCCAGCAGGAATGATAAATTTAACAATTGCCCCTCACCCCCAACCCCCAACCCCCAACCCCCAACAAATGATCCCAGGGCAAAAGGCCTCCCTGGGAAAATGCTGAGTCAGATTAAAGGTAGCCTTGCAAGTAGAATCTTCTAGGGAACCATCAGACAGAACAAAACATGACCATTTGGGAAGAATGAGGTCTTGAATAAGTTTTCAGTTTTGTTTTGCATTCTCTGGTGACTTCCATTTTCATTGTGTTGTGACTTTTGGTCTCCAAGATTACTGTGGGTGTGGAGAAGGAAGGAGTTGAATCAGGCAAATTGAAAGGCCACAATGTCCACCATTCTTACCCAGAGTCATCCACTTTCTTAAGTAATTTCTCCCCAGATAGCTGGAAGCCTTTTCTTAATTTCCAGAGGTCGGAAAAAGTCGATTCTGACTATTTCTAGCCGCTTTCTAATTGGTTTTATGGAGAACAGAATTTTCAGAGGCCCTTAGTCCACAGTTTCATGGATGCCACTCAAACTAATTAAATTTCAAAGTAACCGTAAGAATTATTTTTTGAGCATCAGTGGACTTTTCAGTTACGTGGGCTTTTCTTTTTTTTAAAAAAAAATTTTTTTTTCAACGTTTATTTATTTTTGGGACGAGAGAGACAGAGCATGAACGGGGGAGGGGCAGAGAGAGAGAGGGAGACACAGAATCGGAAACAGGCTCCAGGCTCCGAGCCATCAGCCCAGAGCCCGACGCGGGGCTCGAACTCACGGACCGCGAGATCGTGACCTGGCTGAAGTCGGACGCTTAACCGACTGCGCCACCCAGGCGCCCCACGTGGGCTTTTCTTTAATGTTAAAATGAAGTAAATGAGCAAGAGTAAAAGCAGAGAAATATTAGAAAAAATGGACACGGAAAAATAGTGAAAATTTTGGTTGACTGTGCCCTTCTCCTCTTCAAACCCATCAACTTTTAGAGTGTATTGCCTGCATATGGAAAATAGCACTAAATGCAAACCTTTAAACAATAATTTCACAAATAACTGCAAAATTATTGTTAAAAGTAACTACTGACTTACTCCCCAAGTTCTCGGTATTTATGGGAGGTGTGGCAATTGCAATTAAGTGAGTAAGCATAAGAAGAAAAATAAAATAAATCAGTAGAGTATAATATGTAGTTTATAGAGTTAATGCACAATAAATTCTACACGTGGGATAGGTTTCTTAAAACTCTACAAAGCCCAAAGCTTTCAAATTGATGAATTAAGCATTATTTCTATTAAAAAACTTGTACTGTGAATATTACACACTGTAGTGCAGAATTCCTTCAAATGCAGCTCCTCTTTTCTTATCTTTCTTTATTCCTTCCTTTTAAATCTTTAGTTAATTATCAATCACTTGGAATGTCAGGGATATTGACCCAAAACTCTACAGCTTAATCATCAGCAATTCCTGCCAATCAAAGATCCATATCATTGCGTAGAGTTTCTCTGAAACATGTTGTAATATCATGAGGGGGACATGTTGTAATAGCATGAATTTGGGAAATTCATAGTTGAATCCTGGCAGGAAACCCATCCATTCACAGAACGGATGGTAGGGACACAGAAAGGTGGGTGAGTGAGACCAAGAAAAGTGACTGTATAAATTATTGATCGAGGTTATTTAGTTCCCTGAAGCCTTTTTTGGCAAAATTATTGACCACAGAGTTGTAGATAAGATCACAAAGACCTAGAGAAGGCATTAGAGCTCAAGGAGGTAAGCATTTTTCACAGAGCGGGAATTAGAGCCATGTCTCTGCATGGTCCAGTATTCATTACACGCCATGTGGCAACTTTTAGGGGGGTTACTTTTAGGGGGATTTTTCTGAGAATTCCCAACACACTCTTTTTTTTTAATTTTTTTTTAACGTTTATTTATTTTTGAGACAGAGAGAGACAGAGCATGAACGGGGGAGGGGCAGAGAGAGAGGGAAACACAGAATCGGAAGCAGGCTCCAGGCTCCGAGCCATCAGCCCAGAGCCCGACGCGGGGCTCGAACCCACGGACCGCGAGATCGTGACCTGAGTCGAAGTCAGACGCTTAATTGACTGAGCCACCCAGGTGCCCCTCATTCATCATTTCTTACAATCCGTAGATGTGTATTGATCCCCATGCTCTCATGTAATTTGCAGGTCAATGGAGGAGACAGATAGTAGATAACTAAACCCAGTATTTAATATATAATGAAAAATAAATGGGAATTTTCTGTAAGAAAGAGCGTGGGGGGCAGATTTTCAGGCATCAGGGAAGACCTCATTGAAAAAAGGACCCTTCGATCGGACACACTGAAATCACACTGAAATCTGAAAAGTCTGAAATCTGAAAAGTCTGTGTCATTGCTGTGCCGTGCACCCTGTAGTCAAGATTCGTTCAGAACCTTCATAAGGCAGAACGAGGTCCGACTTCCTACCGGGAAATGGAGGCAGAAAATCGAAGTCTTTATCTGGCTGACATAGGGAGAGAAACACAGGTCCAAAGTAAAGCTTTGGCAGATCTGAAGGCTAGAGCCTGAGATCTCACAGCAGGATTCCAGACGATTGGACAAAGGCAAACTTCAGGACCGGCTGTGGCCTGAGGGGATTGAGTGAAGAAACGAATATTCACCCTTTTAGTCTTGCATACTTTCTATTTTCCTAGGCTCTTAGAAATGAGGAAAAAATGATCTTGAGGGCTCACTACTAGACAGAAATACTTGCCATTACTTCTACCGCGACTCTCTCAAGAGGGTGAATAATCAGGTTGGAAAACTCGAAGCAAAGCTACTTGTAACTGATTCGACTCCTTCCCGTTAGCATGCATTTCACACAGGACTCCTAGCCTATTGCCACTTCTCTCTTTCACTTTTTGTTTGTCTCCACAACCGGACGCTGATCACAAAAGTAGAGGGCAGATATACGCAGGAAAAAAAAAAAAAAAACCCACAAAAACATGAGGAGAAACCTGTTTTCCTTTAAGTAGCAAAGCAGTTTGGATGCGGGTGGCTTCGTTTTATTTTGTGTTACAATTTTATCTGCGTTAAGTGGTTTTGATTTTTTCGAAGTGTGACTGTGAGTGTGTTTGTATTTTGCATGTCGACAGTTCACACACAGGAAGACTGTTGGAGAAGCGGACGGTCTCCTGCTGGCAATGACAAGGAGTTCTGGAAAGAATTCCGGCTGCAGTAGGGCTGATGAGAACATCAGTGGGCAGCTCTCCAGTCTCATTGGCACAGGCTACCCTGAAGATGAAACAGGCCCCTGATTCACTGAAGATCCAACAGCAAACGGGATTATTTTAAGGCAATCCTATGTTAAAGAAAATGTATTTTATTTATAGCTTTTCTCACAAGGTTCCAACCTCTCATTTGTGGAGAAATGCAAACTCAAATCAGAAGATTCTGCTTAGGATCAAGGTAATTGCCTTATTGCCTTAAAGTGCGTGACAGTAGGTTTTGTTCTGGGAAGAAAATAGAATGAGGGTTTCTAAGGGTCCCTTGGAGGGCCTTGGGGCCTTAAGGAAGGCAGTGGCCATGTGGGACAATGGCCATTTAAGACTATTTCGGTAGGAGATGGTTTAGCATTAAGAGTAATCGAGAAGCTGGGTGTGGGCAGTGGGTTTTATGTTAGGCAGAGGTGGGATTGACTTGAGTGAGGTACACAGTTCCCCCTGCAATACTTTGTTCAGACAAATACTTGGCGATATATTTTCAGTGATTGGCGCTGGGTTAGGAGTTGGGAGTACAGATTTGATCTTACTCTTACTCCTGTCCGCTTTAGAGTCTCATGGGACTCCGTTGGGGGGAACAATAAGCAAGCAATAATTTCATTGGAGCTTCATATGCATTATGGTAGAATTAGCTGTCACACACGGGGCTTAAGACTAGGGATGTTCAAAAATGAGAAGAAAGAGATGATGACATTGACAGCATTTGAAGTGGGGCCAATCTTAGGGAAGGACTGTGAAAAATCTAAGTTTGCCGCGAGATGCCTTCTTCTTCACGGAGGCCCACGTCTCCCTTCTCTCCAAGCTTTTTCCCCTAGAGATGCTGGGACCTTGGCAGTTGGGTCCATCCCACAGGAAAGCAATCTTAAAACTGAGAAACTCTTAATGCCTCGGTGTTTGCTTCATGTACTTCAACCAAAACATCTTGCAACAACAGACAGAATGTAAGAGCAAATAGGAGCTCTCAGCTGTCTTCTGTTATACGAGGCATTAGATTTGCACAAATGTAAAACAGAGCCATACTGACCACTAATTTTTGCTTATTTGTTTTGGAAAAGACCCATTTTTCTTAAAAACGTATCATTTCTATTCACATGATGTATTAATGATTGTTATTTAAATAATTTTTTAATGTTTTTATTTATTTTTGACAGAGAGAGAGAGAGAGAGAGAGCATGAACGGGGGAGGGGCAGAGAGAGAGGGAGACACAGAATCCAAAGCAGGCTCCAGGCTCTGAGCTGTCAGCACAGAGCCCGACGCGGGGCTTGAACTCACGAGCCGTGAGACCATGACCCGACCTGAAGTCGGACGCTCAACCGACTGAGCCACCCAGGCGCCCCAATTTATTATTGTTATTTTAAAACAAATCAACAAATATTTCTAAGAGTCTCGGTTTCTTTTTCTAACGTGATAAATATCAATAGATATAATCCACATAAGCAAAAGTTCTTTGGGATCCTTGGTCATTTTTAATTGTGTGAAGGGGTCTTGAGACAAAAATGTGTGAGAACTACCGGTGTCATCAAAACAACAGGGCTTGGTTTCTTGTCCCACCTGCTGAGAACATGGTCTTGAACGAGGAACCCAGTTTACTCATCTGTAAGATGGGCATGGGGACATAGCCACCTCACATGGTCATTGTGAGGAGTTAGGCAAACATCTTTGTAAGTTACCTAGATAATGCTTAATAAATACTTAATATGCTTCATCGATTAAAAAATATGCTTCGAACGCTTAAAAAATAAATATGTACTATCTGCACAAAGAATTCAAATCTGGGAGGCATAACCATCTTGGTCACAGATTTATTTTGTGATGAGATCCGCATGATTCACCATACTGTTTTCATGTCCTAAGTAGACACGTCTTTAAGGTAACACCATTATTTTTTCTCTATGTTCTTGTTCATTTACCAACATTCAGACAATACATTCAGTTTCCTGGTTCTTCAAGGAAAGGGAAGTATCTTGGACAGTGGATGAGAACTTATATATCTAACCGCTGGAAGTTAATAATGTTCTTATTTCTACATCTATCTTTCATTTCAATTCAGGTGGCATATGATCATAATAAAACCTGCAATTGAGCACAGACTCTGGTAAGGCCTGGGCTAAGGCTGTGGAAATAAGTCCATAAAGCATTTTCAAACTGGTCAAATTGAATTTAGGAGCTGAGAATTTAGGCAAAAATATAGTACCCCAAAAATGTACTGATCTCAACACTCCCTGGGTGCCCCTTTGTGTGAAAAAAGGCCCCTTACCAATTTCTACCTATTTCTTCTTACCTGTTGTATAGCCCTGGATATATATAGAGAGAGAGAGAGAGAAAGAGAGAGAGAGAGAGAGAGAGAGAGAGAGCACCCTGCTGTAGAAGCAAGATTATTGTTAGCAATGTTTCAAAAAATTATTTTTATCATTAACAGCTTTCTTTTATTACATAGATTTAAACTTATAAATTAAAAATTATTTTCTTAAAGTATCTTAAAATATATCCAAGGAAATATTATACACGTATGGTACTTTCTAGAACAGCATGACGGTCAGTTTAAAAATATTTATTCCTCAAAGCAACAAATTAGAAATTGTGGACTGTTGAGGCACCTGTGTGGCTCAATCGGTTAAGTGTCTGACTTTGGCTCAGGGTATGACCTTGTGGTCCGTGAGTTCAAGCCCCGTGTTGGGCTCTGTGCTGACAGCTCGGAGCCTGGAGCCTGCTTCGGATTCTGTGTCTCCCTCTCTCCCTGCCTCTCCCCCAGACAAAAAATAATAAACATTAAAAAAAAAAAAAAAAAAGAAATTGTGGACTATTTAACCACCTACCTGATGTCTCAATTTTTTTTTTTTTTGTCAGTTAAGAAATTAGGATTTTATGAAGCATTGCCTCTTCCTTCCTGTGCTGTGTAGTGCCCTTTTGAGACTAAATTTATGTGGAAAATGTGAGCCAAGAATTTTGCATTAGGATCTTAATCTAATGACCAAGGCTTTTCTTTTTTTTCCCCAAATAGTGCTCGATGTAGCAACACAGCTTTTTAGTATCGAAGGGATTGAGGCAATTAGTCCAATAAAACTTCAAAAGGATTCCTTAATTGAGTAAGTACATTCAAGAGGTGAATAGTCTACTTTAAAAACAGCAATAAAAATTTTTTTAAATATTTTTAACATTTATTTTTATTTTTGAGACAGAGAGAGACAGAGCATGAACGGGGGAGGGTAAGAGAGAGAAGGAGACACAGAATCTGAAATAGGCTCCAGGCTCTGAGCTGTCAGCACAAAGCCTGATGCGGGCTCGAACTCAGGGACCACAAGATCATGACCCCAGCCTAAGGACGCTTAACCGACTGAGCCACCCAGGCGCCCCCCTCCTCTCTTTGTCTATTCATCAACATCTTACAGTTTTCTTTGTTTTTTTTTCTTTCTTTCTTTCTTTTTTAATGTTTGTTTATTCTTGAGACAGAGACAGAGCACGAGCAGGGGAGGGGCAGAGAGAGAGGGAGACCCAGAATCCGAAGCGGGCTCCAGGCTCTGAGCCATCAGCACAGAGCCCGATGCAGGGCTTGAACTCACCAACTGTGAGATGGCGACCTGGGCCAAAGTCTGACGCTCAACCGACTGAGCCACCCAGGCGCCCAGGGTGAAGGATTCTTGATCGTTGCTGTTTCCAGAAGCCCGGGGTTCCAGTAAGTCAGCATCATCACAGATTCACTTCAGGAATCAGGGCAGTATGGTGAGTCCTGCGATTCCCCGAGTCAACAGAGAGCACAGAGAGCTGTGTGAGGGGAGCCGGTGCACCAAGGAACACACACCCTCGAGGTGGCTCCCCCCAGGGAGCAAGAGAGCTCATTTGTCAGGGTCTGGCATGCAGTGGCAGCTTCTGGTTAGGAAGTCCCAAGCTTTCGCTTTGGGCCCTGTGCGAGGTGTGGTGAGGGACGTGTTGCCGTGCCCACGGCACGGGGACAGATGTGGACAAGTGACGTGGCGATCGCTAGCGTGGCAGACTCTCTCAGGAGCCGGATTCCCACGTGAACCCTTCCGGTGGGCACCTGCCGGAGTGGGGCGGACGGCCTGATAGGGAACCCCAGTCTGGGGCCACGGTTCCCAGCCCGAGAGGGCGTGTCCTTCGTCTGCAACTGTCCGGGAGTCAGACGTGTCCCGCTTTCCAACCTGACAGCGACGGACAAGCCCTGGCACTCACCACGGGGACTCCGCTTACTTAACACCAGTGGACCGGGCTCAGGCGCTGAGGGCGACTTGGGTGAGCTCAGGATCCCATAGAGCCCAAGATTCCGAAAGGAGTCCCTCTGGCGGGAGGCTGCCTGCTTTTGGACGCTGCCTCTCTTTTCCAGAGAGGCTCTGCTCCGCGAAAATCCTCAAGGGTTGCAGAAGCTGCGTCTGTCTGTAACACCTATGACGGTCCCCCGTCTCTTCGTAGGCACAATGGGCTATGATATTTGGATAAAATCCTAACTGCTTAAGGTTTGTTTTGACCTCACGGCGTCTCTTACCTCTGTGAACAAAAACATTACCTGTAGCCCGGATCTTTAAAACCTCATGGTCTGTGCCTTAAAATGCAAGGCACAGTGTTGTTTCATGTGGGTTTGCCTCGCCTTTCCTGAGAACAACTACGGATCGTGCGTGCATGCTTATGGATTTGGTCACGTGGGCATTCTTACGATTTTGAGTTTTCAGACAAGCAGATGGTCTTCTGTAGATCACCAAACATTGCACATAAGCACCCAAGGTTTAAGCGCTGTTTGAAAAATCAAAGCCCGGGGAGGGCAGCCCTCGTCTTTCTGGTCTTTCTGTCACTTGGTGATTTTCTGTCGCTCCCATCCGATAACAGGGACCATGGTTTCTAATTCAAAAACCGAAGCTCCTGGCTTGACAAAAAGCATACGTGCCACTTTGGGGACTAAGAGGCAATTTGAGAGGTAAGTCAGTGGAAATTCTAATACGTCTTTATGTTCTTTGGGGACATTGTAGCAATGAAATTGAAATTGAGATTGTTCCCGACAGGGAACCTATACTTGGTAATTGCCAAATGATATTTTTAAAGGGATCAAATGAAATAAAAATAGATAAAGTTAATCTGGGCTGTGGCCAATAGTTGTTGTCGTTGTTTTTTAACAGTCACCATAACCCTGGTGGCTCCATAGCCACATCCAGAGTGGACGGAGGCCCCTGAGAACGGATAGTAAAGGAAACACAGTCACCAATGGCAATTCACACCCAAAACTGGATTTTCCCGACACAACATTGCATTCCAGCATTCCCTGATTACTTGTGTTTATGCTTTCCATCTCAATGGACTACTGTAGAGACTCTAGTTTCTGATAACATCATAGGTACAGAGACATGACGGGCCCACGGATAGAGAGAATACTGCTGGTACTAAGGGCTCCAAAATGCACAGATAGCTGGAAGAAAAGAGACGGATGGTTAAGAAACTCTCCTTCCTATGAGGCATTCTGACAGTTGGTGAGCACGAGCATTTGTGGGCAATGATCAGGTCTGACTGCCTCCCAGCAACGACTGAAACACCCTGGATGGGCACCCTGGGGACCCACTGTTTCTGAGCAATGGGGTTCTGTCAGGGATAACGAATCCACTTTATCTCATTGGAGACTGGTTTCTCACCGTGAACGATTTCTCCTGACATTTAACCGCAAAATGAGGTCCAAATATTTAAGCAAGTTGTTAACCACGAAAGTGTCTATCTCAAAACTGTACTAGAATAATATGACCAAGAATAGTCAACAAATCTGCAGAAAAGACCTAACCGTGTTTTCCATACATACAGCACTCGCAAAAGGGGAGGAGTAAGATCAACGATCTGATTTCACAAAGTTGAAATTCTTTGCACGACGAACTTGAAAATTCTCTTTCCTGTTTCTTTTTCTCTTCTTTTAAAATGATTATTTGTAGGGGCGCCTGGGTGGCGCAGTCGGTTGAGCGTCCGACTTCAGCCAGGTCACGATCTCGTGGTCCGTGAGTTCGAGCCCCGCGTCAGGCTCTGGGCTGATGGCTCGGAGCCTGGAGCCTGTTTCCGATTCTGTGTCTCCGTCTCTCTCTGCCCCTCCCCCGTTCATGCTCTGTCTCTCTCTGTCCCAAAAATAAATAAACGTTGAAAAAAAAATAAAAAAAAAAATAAAATGTTTATTTGTTTAGAGAGAGTGTGTGTGAGCGAGCAGGGGAGGAGCAGGGAGAGAGGAAAGGGAGAGAGTCACAAGCAGGCTCTGTGCTGACAGCATGGAGCCAGACATGGGGCTCGATCCCAGGAATTGTGAGATCATGACCTGAGCCAAAATCCAGAGTCAGAGGCTTAACTGACTGAGCCACCCGGGCGCCCTTCTCTTTTCTTTATTTTTTTTTTTTAAGTTCGTGTATTTATTTTGAGAGAGACAGAGACAGCACAAGCGAGGAGGGGCAGAGAGAGAGGGAGAGAGAATCTTCACCAGGCTCTGTGCTGCCAGAGGAGAGTGGGGCTTGAATTCATAAAACCATGAGATCGTGACCTGAGCTGAAACCAAGGGTCAAGCGCTCAACCAGCTGAGCCACCCAGATGCCCCCCTCTTTTCAGTTTCTCACATATTTTTTATTTTGTGAGGAAGTAATCATAATGTGACTATGACATTAATTTTATACGTTTTAAATATACTTGGAGGAAAACATCCTCTAGATTCTTCTAAGTCTAAATTTATGAATCGTAATTGATAAGTAGTAACCATTTTTATTTTAATCCATTTAATGTTATCTGTCTTGTCATACGACGAGAGCATTCTGGCCAACAGGTTAAACTATAACAGATTCTTTAAAAAAAAATTTTTTTTTCAACGTTTTTATTTATTTTTGGGACAGAGAGAGAGAGCATGAACGGGGGAGGGGCAGAGAGAGAGGGAGACACAGAATCGGAAACAGGCTCCAGGCTCCGAGCTATCAGCCCAGAGCCCGACGCGGGGCTCGAACTCACGGACCGCGAGATCATGACCTGAGCTGAAGTCCGACGCTTAACCGACTGCGCCACCCAGGCGCCCCATTAATACAGTAAATATTAATAATAGATTTTAAAAATGGAAATATCTTGATATTCTTGAAATAGACTACTTATTCTTGGTATATTGTTTTCTAAATTTGTTGTTGATTTCTGATTTTTACCTGCAGTTTGTGTGTATGTTTTCTTACGGATTTTCAGCTCATTATTATCCTCATTTTATGAAAAATTTAGAAAGAACATTTTTTAACGTTCTGAAACTATTTGAATAACATTAGAACCATCAGTTTCCGGATTTAATGGTGATATTTTAGGGGTGTGTGTGTGTGTGTGTGTGTGTGTGTGTGTGTGTGTGTGTTGAGGGGAAGGGGCTGGTTAGATTCATGACAACCATCTCCATTTCTTCTAAGTATTTAATACATGTAATTTATATTTTCCCATTACCCATTTCATTTAATTTTTTGTACCATGAAGAGTTGTTTTGTACTGCTAAATATTTTTTATGTCTATTATCCAATTTATGAGCTTCAAATAATAGTTTTTGTGCCTTAATTATCAAAAAGAGTGAAACTAACACATTTACACTGCTTCCCACAGTGTTATCCCTTATCTTTTTAAAATACTAATTTGGGACATTAACATTTATATGATATTCTCTTATCCCTACATTTGTTTTAGTCTAGTATATACAATTAATTAGATTGAGGGCTCATTGTGAGCCCTCATATAATTTTTCCATTTGTTTCTTAGTGGGCTGAGTTCATTCCCTGCTCTTTCAAGATGGGGGCATAAGAACAATAGTTTCTATCTTCCTTTTTAAGTGTTATCAAATGGTTTGTCTCTTGCTTTTAAATTTGAATGACAGTTTAGGTGGGTATAAAATTTGGGAAATCTTATCTTTTTTCTTCAAGTACTTTGCTTCTCTCTCTTAATAATCTAATGAATGGGGCTATGGAGAATATTTTTCCCATTTGAGCATCTTAATGTCATTGCTTGGTTACTAAATATGTCTTTATTTCTGATGTTCAGAAATATTACCACAACATGTCAGAATATTTACTTTAAATATGTGGATTCATGTCTTTATTTCTTTTAAATTTTGTTTTATTAAATTATATCTTTCAAAAATTTTCTTTCCATTATTTATGATTTATTGGGGGGATAAGGGAGTCAAATTATGTATATTTTTCATCTTTTTTGCTTATCTTGCTCCTCGAGTATTTTTTCTCTAATTACTTATTTTATTTTATTTTTTCCTGTTTCATTTTGCTCACTCAAATCCTTCCACCTTCTTTTTCCTGTGGTGTTCATTATTCACAATTTTCTATTTTTTACTCATTCCTGTGATCATTTTTTGCTTTCAATATCTTCCTGAGCTCTGCCAACTCTTATTTCATTTTATTTTGTTTCTCTGCCTTTTCTTTTCTGATTTTTTGCATCTTGTAGTTTTGATATTTTTAAAAGGCGATCTTATTTTAGATTGTGGTGGTGGTTGTTGTTTTAAAATTTATTGCGGGGCTCCTGGGTGGCTCAGTTGGTTAAGTGTCCAACTTCGGATCAGGTCATGATCTTGCGGTTAGTGAGTTCAAGTCCTGTGTAGGGCTCACAGCTGACAACTCAGAGCCTGGATCCTGCTTCGAATTCTGTGTCTCCCTCTCCCTCTGCCCCTCTCCTGGTTGCACTCTGTCTTTCTCTCTCTCCCTCTCCCTCTCTCCCAAAAATAAACATTTTTTTAAAAATTAAAAATTATTGCAAATGGCTAGTCAAATACTTATCTGCTCTAACGGCAACAGATTTGCTTCAAAAGCCTATTCTGCTCACATTTTGCAAACAAAAGATTTTGTGTGTTCCCTTTAGCGTATACACTACCATTTGGGCGTAAACTTTGTCAGCTTGTTCCAAAATGATACAGTAATGCTATTGTCACATCTTTCTATATTCTGAACCATCCCCACACCTTTCCAATTGTTTTTCAGGGCTCCAGGTATTTTCTAGTTTTGTAAAAAAAAAGCTTTTTGTTTTATTATTATTATTATTATTACTATTATTTTAGTTTTCAAGGGAAAAATGTAATTCATGAGCATGTTTAAGTATCACTGGGACATATAATTAATTCCTTGGTTGTATCAAATTTTTAAAAATATGTGTTAAAAATACGGATAGATTTCATAGAGAATAGAAGAATATAATGAAGTCCCACAGGGGATACATAATTAAAAAGTTATTTTCGCACAAGTCACTAGTCTCTTTCTCAGCAAAAAAAAAGTAAGTTCTCTTTTCACAAGGACCTCATTAAGGAGCTAACTGCTGGACACAAAGATAAGCCCCACATATTTGCCTGTGATGTTCTGTGTGCTGTCTGATAATATTAGCATTCTAAGGACACCGGTGAATTTAACCTAAATTCCCAGAGATGTTGCCAAGGAAATTTCCCATTATTATACTTATGAAAATAGCTGATAGCTCCCAGGAAAAAGAGGGTAATTTTGAAATCTGATTCTGCTTACTGAAACCTTATCATAGGGGAAAATGCATTCAGAGACTTGTTTTGATGTTTGATGAGGGAGGTGATGAGAAGGCAAGGGTTGTGGGAGAAGGATACCTAACTGAAGTTGCACCGATTGTAAAAAGAACAAACCCTACATCGCATTATGCATTACACTCCTGTTTTAAAGATAATTAAAGTGACTTACTACCTTGTGTCTGTAATGTTAAGCATTGCCTTGGGCTGATACGGACATGATTCTCGGTTTTATTAGCTACTGACATTTTAGACTTAAACCTTAGTGCATTCAATGAGCAATTTTAGAATTAATTCAAACTATTCTCCAGCAACAGGGTGGGTTGTTCAGAAAACACAGTTTGGTTAACGCAGATGAAATCCAAATGAACATACTATGGTCCCATCAGTCGATGTGCTACTAGGCCATGATGGAATCTGAAAAAAAACGACTAAAAAATGGGTAAATGTTCCGTTGGGATGCATCCAGAAAAAGCGAACTGGTAGACTGCCTTATCTTTGCACTCAGTCTAAGTGCTTCCTTATGGAACTACAGCCTTATAGGTAAGGGTTGTTATACTATTTGCTGAGGTCAACAGAAATTGACTTTTATCTTAATAAATGATTCTGTCACTTTTTTTGTTTTGTTTTGCCAGAATACATTTAAGCAATATCAAATGGAAAGTCCACCAATTAATATTCTTTAGTTAAAATAGCTAAGGAATAACCTCAGGTCCCAACCATCCCAATGTGGTGAGGAAGTCTGTCCTTGGGCAAAAAAATATATAAATCTGTTTCTTTTTTTTTTTTTTTAATTTTTCTTTTTATTTTTGAGACAGAGAGAGACAGAACATGAGTAGGGGAGGGGCAGAGAGAGAGGGAGACACAGAATCCGAAGCAGGCTCCAGGCCCAGAGCCCGATGCGGAACTCGAACTCCCGGATCGTGAGATCATGACTTGAGCCGAAGCCGGATGTTTAACCGACTGAGCTACCCAGGTGCCCCTGTTTCTTTATATATCTCTATCTCTATATCTGTATGTTTGGAATCTTGGTGAAATGTTCTGACAACATACTATATATAATGTGTGTAAACTCCTCGCATTCAGGTCCTTACTCCCTATTTAAGTTGTACTGTACAGTTCCTCTTGAAGAAGTTTCGATTTGTGTGCAAATAGTTCCGCCCCACTGCTATACCTTGTTCTCCACGTATGTTTTAATTTTTTTTTCAATGTTTATTTATTTTTTTGGGGGGACAGAGAGAGACAGAGCATGAACGGGGGAGGGGCAGAGAGAGAGGGAGACACAGAATCGGAAACAGGCTCCAGGCTCTGAGCCATCAGCCCAGAGCCTGACGCGGGGCTCGAACTCACGGACCGCGAGATCGTGACCTGGCTGAAGTCGGACGCTTAACCGACTGCGCCACCCAGGCGCCCCTCCACGTATGTTTTGGGCCTCGTGCATTTTCTCACTCTGCCTTTAGATAATGAATCATGGTTCACTGTAGGTATACTGCCAGCTCTGCACATTCTACCCAGTGCCCCTGGCCCACCGGGTCATAACATGCACGGAATGAGACGCAAGACCAATCAAGGCTACGTCACATATCCAATTTGCATGCACCTTGGTGGCCCCGTATGCCCAGTTCCTAAGCGTATAACTGACGGCAAGCCTGTCCGTCATGGTGTTAACCAACTACAGTCTGCTCACCCCCTTCGATCTACTTGCAAGGAGTGACCCGGATGCCACTGCGGGGCTCTGAGAGTTCTGGGTTCCTACTGGGTTAGTGACGATTTGATGTACAAACTCTTTGAGGTAATCCTCATTGCTTCATCCCATAAAACTATCAAAAGAAATCCTGATCCTTGGTGGATCACCAAACCAGTCCACAAGCACGAGGAGATGTGAGGGCTAACATCTGCAGGCTGCAAGAGCCATGGCCTCGAGAAGGGCCATAGGAAGGGTCACAGTTCCACCATATTGTTGGTGGTTCTTGACCCCAGGGTTGGAGAAGACACAGTACTCTCTGGCTCCACTTTTACTGCTAATATAGGCAATGTTTGTAAAATTCTTGCCTAGTACACAATTTATGACCATCTAAAACCTAAATTAAAAATGGAACTACCATATTAATCCAGCAATCTCTCTTCTGGAGATATACCCAAAGGAAATGAAATCAGTACCTTCAGGAGTTACCTGCACTCCCAGGTTCATTGCAGCATTATTCACAATAGTCAAGATACAAAAACAACCTAAATATCCATCCAGAGATGAATGGATAAAGAAATACACACACACACACACACACACACACACACACACACATACACACACTATGGAATATTATCCTTAAAAAAGAAGATTTTGCCATTTTTGCAACAACATGGATGAAACTAAAGGGTACACAGTTACCCTAAATAAGTTTAACTTATTTCCTTTTTATTAACTAAGTTAATAGTAGCACATGTGCATGGTAAAAACTCAAACTCTGTACATATTTATATGACACAGTACTTCTCTTCCTTCCACATCAGACCATCAGCAACCCAGGCTCCCTCCTCAGATGCAAACAACGTTTTCAGTTTTTTTTGTGTGTTGATTTATGAAACTCTAATGGGCATACACAAATCTAGACCCACCTTTTTATACACATTTGGGAGGATGCTATCTATGCTAATCTACTCCTTGCTTTTTCACTTGAAAATATTTCTTGGATGGGATGCCTGGGTGGCTCAGTCAGTTAGCATCCAACTCCTGCTTTCGGCTAGGGTCATGATCTCGTGGTTCATGAGTTCGAACCCCACATGGGGCTCTGTGCTGGCAGTGTGGAGCCTGCTTGGGATTCTCTCTCTCTCCCTCTCTCTCTGTGCCCCCTCCTGCTTGCTCTCTCTTCCTCTCTCTCAAAGTTAATAAATAAACTTTTTAAAAAAGGGGGGGGATACCTGGGTGGTTCAGTCGGTTAAGTGGCCCACTCTTGATTTGGACTCAGGTCATGATCTCACGGTTTATGAGATCGAGTCCCACATTGGGCTCTGCTCTGGCAGCATGGAGACTACGTGGCATTGTCTCTCTCCCTTTCTATCTGTAAACTTCCCGCCCCCAGCTCTCTCTTGCATACATGCACTCTCTCTCACTCTCATTCTCAAAATAAATAAACTTAAAAAAAAAAAAACATTTCTCGGAGATCATCCTATATAACATAGAAACGTAGGTCGGTCAAAATGTTTCATAGATCATTTATCCTTTTTCAAATGCAATGTCAAATAATATTTGCTTCCAAATTTCTGCCTGAAAGGTGGGTCTACAGCGGCTGAACTTCCCTGAGGCTTAGAAATGGCTCTGTTCACTTAGCAGTGGAGGGGATCACGGACTTTTCTCTTCACCCTACAGCTGAGCAACTGAGGAACCATCAGAAGACAGAATTTAGCAGTTTTTATCACTCTCCGCAGGGAGCAACCAAGCGTGGGATCCAATCAAAACCTTCTCTTCCTTGCTAGAAGGGAAAGGAACACATTTCTTTCTAATACACATACTGAGACCAAACTATAAAAAACAGAAAGCAGGATGTTTTTTTTTTTAAGAAAAGCAAGAGATTTGCAGATGTTATGAATTTTCTGGTAGCACAGAAGTAAGGAATAATTTTTGAAAGTGACACAGAGACCTGTATAAAGCCAAAATGGTCATAGTCTATTAGTTCCCCTGCTCCCAGGAGAAGAGACAATCACTATCTGATGGTACCCAGAGCTTCGAATGCCTTTTGAGGAATCCCCCAAGGCATTTCACAACAAAGTTGAAGTTCTAGGTCAAACAGATTCTGAAATTTATTTTTGAAAGATACTGACAGGTGTCTCTCCTAAAAGGTTGTACTGATTTGCACTCTAACCACAAGTATATATAAATTTCTGTTTTTCTGGTTTTATTTTTGACTCAGGCTGTATATTTTTACAATATGTTTGTCAGCTTTAGTGAAGTATGATTGATATATAAGAATCTGCACCTATTTCATGTATACAATTTGACGAGTCTGGACATATGTAAATACCTGTGATACCATTATCTCCAAAAGGTTCCTTGCGTCCCCTTGCTTTTCTCTTTTCTTTCTTTTCTTTTTTCTTTTTGTGGTAAGCACACTTAATATGAGATATACCCTTTTAAGAAGTTTTGGTTTGCAAATACTGTATTGCTAACTCTAGGCACTGTGTTGTACAGCAGATTTCTGGAACGTATTCATCTCGTATGACTGAAGCTTTACGCCCACTGAACAGCGATCCTTCCTTTTCTCCACCTCCCATTTCCTGACAACCACCAATTTATTTTCTGCCTCTGTCACTTTGACTGTTTTAGATACCTCATGTAAGCAGACTCATATAGTATCTGTCCTTTTGTGACTGACTTATTTCACCTAGCATAATGTCATACAGGTCCACCCATGTTGTTGCAAATGGCAGGCTTTCCTTCATTTTTTAAGTCCAAATAACAACCCATTGTACATTTATACCCCGCTTTATCCATTTATATTCTTTTAAAACTTTTTCTTTAATGATTTTATTTATTTTTAGACAGACAGAGACAGAGCATGAGCAGGGGAGGGGCAGAGAGAGAGGGAGGCACAGAATCCCAAGCAGGCTCCGGGCTCCGAGCTGTCAGCACAGAGCATGACGCGTGGCTCGAACTCATGGACTGTGAGATCATGACCTGAGCCGAAGTCGGACACTTAACCGACTGAGCCACCCAGGCGCTCCTATCCATTTGTCTTCTATGGGCTCTATGGGCATTTGGGTTGTGTCCATATCTTGGCTGTTAGGAATAATGCGTCAATGAAAATTTCTGCCGATCTTACAGGTTAAAGTAGAACTCAGTATTGTTTAAACTATCATTTTTTAAAACGATCTCTTTTCAAATGTTCATAAGTCATTTATTTTTGTGTGACCTCTTCATTGCTTTGTTTGCTTTTTAAGTTGAGGTCTTTTCTTTCATTTTTCTGAGATTTATGTGTTAAAAAGAATGTGTCCTCAGGTGCATTGCCAATAACGTTCTTGTTGTTTTGTTTTGCTTTTTAAATCTTTTCATTTTTTTAACTTAATTAAGTCATTAATTAATGAATTTTCGAGAGAGCATGAGCGGTGGAGGAGCAGAGGGAGAAGGAGAGCTAGAATCTTAAGCAGGCTTCATGCCCAGCATGGAGCCCAACGCAGGGCTTGATTTCACCAACTGTCAGTCAGATCATTACCTAGGCTGTAATCAAAAGTCAGATGTTTAACTGGCTGAGCCACCCAGGCGCCACTATTTTGTTTTTTATACCGAATCCTTCTGTACACGAAGTCATCAATTTCCTTTTACATGCCTTCCGAATTTTATGTTTGCATAGAACGGCCTCCCTGTCTTCAATTTCATAAAAATAATTTTCGCCACGTTATCTCACAGTTCATTTGTCTTTGTTGATCCATTCGGAAGTGATTTGGGTAGATTTTTCTTTTGGCAATTTATTGAATGATCCAGTTTCCCCCATTATATTAAGGATTACATTTATTATACCATAAATTTCCACACGGGTTTTAGCATGTTTCTAGGCTCTGTATTAATTTTATTGATTCATTTGTTAATATGTGAGAATCAAATGCTTTTGTGTGATAAACAGAATAATGTCCTCCAAAGGTCCGCATCTTAATCCCCAGAACGTGTGAATATGTTATGTGAATGGAAAAGAGACTTTGCAGATGGGATGAATTTGAGGATTTTGAGATGGGGAGGTTATCCTAGAGTATGCAGATAAGTCTGTTATGATCACAGGAGTCTGATAAGCAAAAGGAGAAGGTAGGAGGTTCAAAGTCATGGATGGAGATGACAGAGCAGAGATAGATGAGGGGAGACATTGGCATTGGAAGATGCTTTGCTGCTGACTATGGAAATGGAGGAAGAGGCCATAGGCCAATTAATGCAGGTGACCTGTGGAGACTGGAAAAGGAAAAAAAAAAAAAAAAAAAAGGATTCTCCTTACGAGCTTCCAGAAAGAACTAGCCCCGATGACCCATTTTGGGCTGCTGATGTCCAGAACTGTAAGAGAACAAATTCGTATTGTCTTAAATGACCGCATTTATGGCCATTTGTTATAGCAACAATGGTAAACTGGTCTTTCACCACATATTTTTGATTAATGTTACCTGTTGGGATTAATTCCCTCATAGCTTCTTTTATTTCAGGCCTTTCCTAGCTCTTCTTGCGAGTTTATTTTTCCAAATAACCTTTAAAACTAGTTTGTTGGGTTCCAAAAATACCCCATTCCTTTTTTTTATTACTATCACATCAAATTTATTCATAGCAAATATCTGAGTCCTAATCAACGTTCGGATGAATTTGTCAGTGACAGATCAGTCAGCGCCTGGAAGTTATAAGGGCAACACTCAGTTCTCAACATCGTCGTAACATGAAACTTGATCCCCCAACAAGGCAGAAACAAAATTTCTGAAACAGAAAAAGAAGGTTTCTGATTCAAGACTGTAAAATAGGAACATTCTGCCCGAGTTTCCAGCTTCCTGCCCTGCCCTATCAACCTGCCCTTGCCAACCCTCACAACTGCATGAGCTGATTCCCTAAAACAGATCTGTCTTTCAAAGTTGTCTTTGTAAAACAAATTGTCTTAAAGCAAATCTATAATATATGTGTCTCTCCAGAGAGGTAGAGCCAATATCTATCAGAAGCAGAACGAATAGGATATATTGGTCCTACTTCTCTGGAGAAAGCTGACTGATACAAGTGTTAATGCAAACTCAAATGGAAAACAAAATTTATGCATTCAGCGAATTAGAACTGTGTATCTTTGCATTGATGTCTGCGAAGAAACCAAGCCATATTAGGATAGAGTTCAACTGATCAGTTAGGTTATATCTGTTTCTTAGTAATCTTCAGGAATCTTTTCCTTCAAATCAGACTACGTGGTGACATAGTGGCAAAATCATTTCTGGCTTTATTAGGCAGTTTTCATTTTCTTAGGTTGTATTTCTGTGGACATTGGAGACCTTGCAATCGTCATCCAGTTTTTCTGGGTTCTGGTACAAATATACCATATACTCTGATAATACGATATGTATAATTCTGGTTCAAGATATCGCAGACAGTGAGGTCAGTTTTGAGCTGAGGTCCCAAGCCTTGCTGCTACTCTGCTTGTGATCACTAAAGACTTTGTAGGAACATCCTGGATGATGCTTCAGTGATTCCATCTTTTTGCACGTTGGCAAATCAACAGAGAAGTGAACAGACACATTGGTTACCACTACCCTGTGGTGGGCCTTTGGAAAAAAACTGCACAATGTCTGATTTAGAAGAGTAAAATACCACTGCTATCAATAGCTTCTGATGAGATATCTGACTCAGTTTTCATTTGGAGTAAATGAAAGAACAATTTTTCATGTACACAAAGAGGTCTGGCTATATTTAGTTAACTTGTGTGGGTTGGAGGAAATACGGTGATTATTCCATGGAGTAAATGTTTTTGACAACAGCAGTTATGCTTTATATGCTATGTAAATATCCTATAGTTCCATTTCTCTGGAGAAATATCTCATATACATTATACTATATTACGTTATATGTATATTATATACATTACATATACATCTATATCATAGATATATCAATATATGTATATATATGAGAGAGAGAGACTTTTTAAGGAATCAGCTCATGTGGTTGCCTGGAAGGTCTAGAATTGATAGGGCAGGCCAGCAAGCTAGAAACTCAGGCAGAATTTTTCTATTTTAGTCTCAAAGAAGAAATCCTCCTTTCAGAAACTTCAGTTTTTGCTCTTAAGGCCTCCAACTGATTGGACGGGAGTCCACCCACATCACTGGGGGCAATCTCCTTCCCTCAAAGTCTACTGATTGTAGATGTTCATTGCATATACAAAATACTTTCACAGCAACTTTTAGACTTGTGTTTGACCAAATAACTGGTTCTTGCAGCCGAGACGAGTTGACGCATACTATTAACCATCACACAAATAAATGATCTTAATCACCAGTTTTTAGAGTAATAGAGTTGAAGGAGTTCAGAAACATGAAGTTATGAGAGAGTTGAAAGTGCAATCAAAATAAAATTAACTTTTGAGTCCGATTCTCCCTGGAGACCATCTGTGTGAGTGAAATATACTCAACAATGAGGCAATTATTCATGCGTCTGTTATGTAATATGAACAATTCTATGGAAGTCAGTTACATGTTATAAATCTATACCTAATCACAAAGTGAGCTTGAGTATATAGCTCATTGCCCCAAGTGAAATGGGCATCTGGCAACATCGAAGTAATCTAATTGAAGATAGCAATGCTTTATCGTTTACTCATCTGTGAGTAAACCTATATAAATGTGTGGAGTCTAATGTCAGTCAATCAGCAAATGCCAATCAACACCAACAGACTAGCGCATACAGATAAGTTTGAAGGCAAAACGTACACGGCTCATGGAAGCTGATGGAATAACACGCTTCTGATGACTGCAAGATCAACCATGAAGTTCAAATTCTGGAGCTTGAAAGGATGACAGAGAGTATCTTGTTAGGTTTTCTCATTTTACAGCCCAAGAAACTGAAGCTTTTTTTTTTTTTTTCCAACGTTTATTTATTTTTGGGACAGAGAGACACAGAGCATGAACGGGGGAGGGGCAGAGAGAGAGGGAGACACAGAATCGGAAACAGGCTCCGGGCTCCGAGCCATCCGCCCAGAGCCTGACGCGGGGCTCGAACTCACGGACCGCGAGATCGTGACCTGGCTGAAGTCGGACGCTTAACCGACTGCGCCACCCAGGCGCCCTGAAACTGAAGCTTTTAAGATGATACCCACACCTTCCGACTCAAAATCTAGTGGTCTCTCTGTTATGCCCCAAAGTGCCTCACGAATTGTTGGCAGTCTGATCAGATACCCTTTGTGTGTACTAAGAGTTGTCTGATGAGGACAGTGGAATTAACCATTAAGGACTTCACAAGACAGGTCAAATCTTCCATCAGACAACTGAAATTAGCCACAATGGAGGCATAAGCCATTTTCCATTTTCTCTCCTTGGCAATTCTCTATAATCTGACGTACTGGTTGCTCAAATCTTTTGGCTTAAACTGCTAACACCATGGGTACAGAATTATGTAATAACAAGTGACAGTATTTGACTTAAAAAATTGGGACTCTTTCCCCTTTCATCACCATGCTGCTGGGATTATGAAGGCTACTCCTCTATTCGGGGTCGTTATCCATGAAATATATTGCTTTACTCAGGATCTCTTTCTGCAAATAATATCAAACAAATAAATTTAGGGTCTAAAAGGGGAAAGAGTCTATTTAAATACTTTGTGGATTTTTCAGGGTTACATTCTTTTTCAAATTTCAAAAATGTTTAACGATCAATATTTTTTTTTTAATTTTTTCTTTTCAACGTTTTTATTTATTTTTGGGACAGCGAGAGACAGAGCATGAACGGGGGAGGGGCAGAGAGAGAGGGAGACACAGAATCGGAAACAGGCTCCAGGCTCCGAGCCATCAGCCCAGAGCCTGACGCGGGGCTCGAACTCACGGATCGCGAGATCGTGACCTGGTTGAAGTCGTACGCTTAACCGACTGCGCCACCCAGGCGCCCCAACGATCAATATTTATATTTTTCATATTTGTACCTTAAGTGTAGAGTGTCCTCATTAGAAGCGACTGTTGACGTTGGAAGCTTGGGATACACTTTCACTACCTGTCTTACTCGAGGTGTTTTTTTTTTTTTTTTTTTTTGTCTTTCTCCAAAGAAAATTTAGACAATATTGAAAAGTAGGAAAGAAACTACATTGTCCTACTGAACTGTGAAAAGAGCTAAGTTATCAGGGCTGGAAGAATGTTTTTCATGGCAGGAGTGGAGCACACAGAGGCAAAGACCGTCACCTAGAGACTGGGAACAGGTTCAGAGTAAATGTGAGGCTGTTTTGTGAAGGGACTTTGCACCACACTACAGGCCTGAGTATTATGTGGACTCCTCAGAACATTCTAGATATTCTAAAATGTAAAGCATGAATAATGCTGAGTTTGTTTCTGAAAGTATAAAACTTTTTGCTTGCTTATGGTTCATAACACAGATAATGTAATCGATTGCCTTATTGGTTCACTTTAAGATTTATTTTTGTAAAAAGAAAAAAGTCACTTTCAAGGGAAAAAGTACAAAGGAATGGTTAGGAAGAAACTAATTTTCTAGCTTTGGAGATACATACAGATAGTAGCCCTTAAGAAAATTTATTATAAGTAAACAGAGTCAGCCATACACATAAATTGATGAATGATTATTTGTTCTTATAAAAAAATCATTTGCTTTATCAAATAATTCAGCGGGGTAGTAAAGACAACATTCTCTGGGGTCTAACTGCTTTGTCTGAATATTGACCTCCAATAATTTAATTTGTCAGACCAACACCACCCTTAGATCTAAGCAAGAGGACTCTGATCCCAGCCCCTACCTCTGAGAGGCCCCTTTCCCACTTTAGAGTGCTTTCATTTGAGTGTTCTAAGTTCTCCTCTGGTATCTGAGATTGGTCTCCACTAGCATTACACCTGCACAAAGCTCACTGAGCTCAGACTAGGACAAGTATAGGCCCTGCTGTCCATCTATCTGTGTCAGCAGGCTTTCTAATCCACTGTGGAGGGGTCGACCAGATGCTTAAGGAGGAATGAAGCACACCCCCACACCTATGAGGAATCTAAAGCCCTGTTGCTAAGCTTTAGTTCCTAGAAGGTGTCCTGGCTAGTGTGGTATTTCTTTTGCATATTCATTCAAGATTGGGCCACCAGAACAGTACTAACATGCTGATTTTGGATGACCTTCATATCAGAGGAGGAGTCTAGATTTCTGGACTTACTAATAATAGTCCAATACCTCCCCTGGGCTCGAGCCATGTGCATGGGCCCATGCATCACTTGATCCATCTGTGTATGACCATAGGGCCATTGACCATAGGGACAATCTGGTTAACAACATCTTAGGGGAGTGGGAATTGTTATACTTTGTTCCCTCTGCCCTTGGTACCTGAGTTGCCACTCCCCTTGCAAGAAGCCCCATTCCATATGTGTCCTCTGGGGGGTAGCCCAGCCTACATCCTCGGATGACTTTCAAGACTGTTTTTCAGCAATGCCAATGGGTCCAATTAATGCGATCGCATCAATGCTCTCCTGGGTTGGTCTTAGGCTGTGATGGATGAAGAATACATATTCCTCACCCTCCCAGCTGGGGATTATGTATGAAAAACAGTTATTCAGTTAATGTTGGAACACACAACACTCTAGAAATGCAGCAATCGTGGGTAGAAGAATTCAAGAGGAGCTATGTGGATGCTGTGTTATTCTGTAGCTACGCTCTGGAATGCCAAATGGTAAATTTCACACGAGTATCTGTGATAGTTAATTTTGTCTGTCAATTTAACTGGACTAAAGAACGACTAAGCTAGATGGTAAAACAATATTTCTGGGTGTGTCTGGAAGGATGTGTCTGGAAAAGATGAATATCTGAGTCAGTCAGACAGAGTAAAGATCACCAATGCAGGCGGGCATCATCCAATCTGCTGAGGGCCTAAATAGAACAAAAGGCAGGAGGAAGGGGAAATTCTTCCTCTCTGCTTGAGCTGAGACACCCATCTTCTCTTGCCCTTGGACACTCCCAGTTCTCAGGCCTTTGGACTCAGACCCAGATCTATGCTATCACCTCCCAATTCTTTTTTTTTTTTTTTTAATTTTTTTTTTCAACGTTTATTTATTTGTGGGACAGAGAGAGACAGAGCATGAACGGGGGAGGGGCAGAGAGAGAGGGAGACACAGAATCGGAAACAGGCTCCAGGCTCCGAGCCATCAGCCCAGAGCCCGACGCGGGGCTCGAACTCACGGACCGCGAGATCGTGACCTGGCTGAAGTCGGACGCTTAACCGACTGCGCCACCCAGGCGCCCCTTTTTTCTTTTTTTTTTATTTTTTATTTATTTATTTTTTCACCTCCCAATTCTTGAGCCTCCTTTGAACCTGGACCTCACTGTTGGCTTTCCTTGTGCTACGGCGTGCAGACAGCCCTTCATGGGACTTCTCTGCCTCCATAACCACATGAGCCAATTCCCAAAACAAATCTCTTCTTTTTCTATCTATCTATCTATCTATCTATCATCTATCATCTATCTATCATTTCCTAATGGTTCTGTTTATCTGGAGAACCTTGACTCATATGTGTTATATAACATAGGGGTTCTAGGGACGCATGGATGGCTCAGTCGGTTAAGCGTCCGACTTCAGCTCAGGTCACGATCTCGCAGTTGGTGATCTCAAGCCCCGCGTTGGGCTCTGTGCTGACAGCTCAGAGCCTGCAGCCCATTTTGGATTCTGTGTCTCCCTCTCTCTCTGCCTCTCCCCTGCTCATGCTCTGTCTCTCTCTCCTTCAAAAATAAATAAACATTAAAAAATTTTTTTAAGAAAATTAAAAAAAAAAAGGGGCTCTAGGGGTTATCTCTGAACTTGATAGAGTTTAGTAATTTCCCAAAATGACCAAAATTTGTTCCATGTGAAGATACCAATTCTCTTAAGTAAGAGTGAACGACCACAGGGCACCTGGGTGGCTCAGTTAAGCCTCCGACTTCAGCTCAGGTCGTGATCTCATGGTTTGTGGGTTTGAGCCCCACATTGGGCTCTGTGCTGACAGCTCAGAGCCTGGATCCTGCTTCAGATTCTGCGTCTCTCTCTCTTTCTGCCCCTCTCCCACTCATGCTTTTCTTTCTTTCTCTCTCTCTCAAAAATAAACATTAAAAATTTTTTTAAAAAGATTGAACTACGCACAAGGTATAAGAAACTACATATACTTGAAGTGTAGGTGAAGAGAGGCATCACGTTTTCCTGCAGACCAGAGTCCTCTGGACCCCAAAAGTCCTAGAATTCCAGATTGAATGGAGCAGTTCTAGATACTGAAACTTCAAGAGACTTATTAGGCTCTTGTGTTTGCATATGGTATAATATATTTTGTGTTTAACATGCTTTGTGTTGTCTGAGAAGGCAGCAGCTTTATTTAGGTGGATATGTTGAAAATACTATCGTGCACGAAAGTTTACTTCTAGGTAGGACCCTGTCATCATAAAACTTGTCATTGAATTCTATGCTGCAATTTTCTAGAGTCTCATTCTCCAGGGTAATTAGGAATCTCTAATACACAACACACCAAGCAAGAGATTCAGGCTTTTAAAAAATGGTCTTCCTAATTTGCAAATATTAATAAAGCCATGGTACCTAGGAGCTGCAGAGTCAGTTAAGGATTACAGCTTCCCTTGCTCAGGTTTATTGAGATATAATTGATATATAACATTTCGTAAATTCAAGGTGTACAATGTGATGCCCTGATGAAGTATGTATTCCAAAATGATTTCCACAATAAGGTTAGTTAACATCCATTCCCTCACATAATTACAAGGTGTGTGTTCGTGTGTGTGTGTGTGTGTGTGTGCATGTGGTAACAATATTTAAGATCTTAGCAACTTTCAAGTATGTAACACAGTATTGTTGACTATAGTCTCCATGCTGTGCTTTAGATCCCCAGAATCTATTCACCTTCAAACCGGAAGTTTGGACCCTTTGACCAACATCCCCCCATTTCCTTCACCTCCACCCCTGGTAGCCGCCATTTTATTCTGTTTCTAGAAGATTACAGCTTTGACGTGGATAAGCATAAACAACAACAACAAAAGAGGCTAATGCCTAATGAATTTTGGAACAATCAGATCATGCACGTTTTAATCAAGTGTTCTGAAAAATCTTGGAGTAGAGCCGTAAAAGAAAATTGAGAGAAACAAAAACATTTGCTTTCACTTAGCTAAAGATTTTAACAGAATGCGGTTTGAGGCGATGCAAGAATATCCCCTAAATTTCAACTGAAGTGGTAAAGGAAACCTGTTTTGGGTGAACGATACCAGATAACTTTTAGGGAAAGGAGGTGAGTCCAGACTTGTTCCTGGGAGAGACAGCAAGTTGTGATCTTGAGGGCGGGTGGGGGGGCGTCTTCTCCCACTAAAGGATCAGAGTACATGAGATGCCGCCATTCTTTTCTATGTTTTCCTCAGAGGCCTACCCTGTGACCCTCTCATGCTGGCTTTAAATGGTCACAGTAAAAACGATTAGACTGTTTCAATGTTTTATCCTCTTCTTATTTTCCATTTGGGAATATCGGTAAAGCCGCTATTTTCTGGTGAATCTAATTATCCCTCCAACCTTATTTTCTTCCTAATTGCAAATCTGTAGCACATAGTCATAAACACTTGATGGCAGGAAAATGACAAAATGAGAAACAAAGTTACCTCCATACAGAGGTAACTTTCTAGACTTGCCTAAAAATATTTTGTTAAAGAAGACGGTTCCAAAGTAATCAATGCCCATTAACTCAAACTCTTTCTAAATGAACAAAAGCAGGGACAAATTATTTATAGCCAAGGTACGGAGTCCAGGGGCCGTGGCCTTGAGATCTAGGAACGTCAGGAGGGAGGTCATAACCTTCAGGATCATTTCCAAGAGTGTGTCCTTGCCTCTGGGCCTTAATGTCAAAACTTCCATGTTCTTGCCTTGTTTCCGAGCCTCCTTCTACCCCTGTGTTGGATTCTGTAAACCACATGCTGTTCTTCCAATAAATTCTGAAGTTAGCCAGAATCCACTGCTGGGTCTTGCGACCAAGAGCACTGACTGATTTAACCTCCCAATCTTGGTTGAAATAACCAGTGTTTCCTTGGTCACTTAATTTCTAGAAATTAAAAAAAGTTAACATTGGCAATACAAGTGATCACATAGGTTATTGTGGGTTTTATAGATATGTAACCATTAACGTTGGTTACATTTTCGAGCATAAAATACCTTTCACATTCCAAACTTACGTTTCAAAGAACTTTGGCAGAGATGTTATTGTTTTAGTTGGGAGTTCCTGAATCAGTAGCAGGCAGAAGTTTTCTTTTAATGCAAAGAAAATTAACCGTACGAAAATGATTTTTTTCACAGTCAAGCTTTCTATCAAATTTCCTAGCCAAGCTTTTTTCTTCAAAAGCCTGTTATTATCCCAGTTAAGGAACTATATATAGGAGTTGAAATTTTCATCACATTGAGGAAATGTCAGCTCTTTCAGAGAATGGGTTTTTAGTAATCCATCTGGTAATGGTTTGAATTAAAAAAAAAAAAAACCTATGAGATTTCAAAATAAAAGACGAGATAAAAATATTTTAATCCTTTTCCATATTATTTTGACATAGTAGCATATTTAGTTAATAGAAGGTTTTCACCAGCAATTATAGTTTCCATCAAGGGCATTTCTTATGCTCAAACTGTAATCAGTTTGGATTTGCTATAGTTCACATCTCATCCTCTAACTTACTTACAAAGAACATTGTGACTGAAATTTAAAACTTTCAAAATTGTCCTTGAAACTCTTTGCCCCTTCCTAAGAGAAGACATTCCCTTTAAAATTTGACCAGAAGCCTAACATGAACCCAAAGTTGGGAAAGCTTACCTCAAGGTTACATGGCCCATCAGTGACAAAATCAGGATTTGAACATAGGTTCTTCTGGTCCAAGGTCATGTACTGTTATCAGCAAAACACTGTCTTCTCTAGTTATCACCATCTCAGAATACTTGCCTGGAAACAAACTTCTGACGCCCACCCTTGTAGACAACTATCCCAACTGTTTTCTTCATCTTAGTCTGAATGCATGTGGTGATTTCGAGTTCCTCTCTGCCCCTACGGAAAGGAGCCTATGTTAGTGAATTCTAAGGCTCTCCTTTTAACATTAACGTTAAAATCAATGAAAGACTAAAACTTCAATTTATTTTAACCCTTTTTGATAATATTTGGCTGTTTCTTTTTTTTTTTTTTAATTTTTTTTTTCAACGTTTTTATTTATTTTTGGGACAGAGCGAGACAGAGCACCAACGGGGGAGGGGCAGAGAGAGAGGGAGACACAGAATCGGAAACAGGCTCCAGGCTCTGAGCCATCAGCCCAGAGCCCGACGCGGGGCTGGAACCCACGGACTGCGAGATCGTGACCTGAGCTGAAGTCGGACGCTTAACCGACTTCGCCACCCAGGCGCCCCTTGGCTGCTTCTTAAGAACATTTTCAGACTGACACCTGGCTCTAATGTCTTTTATGGATTGAACCGATGTTACTGAGCCCTGATTGTGGACCAGACAGTCTTCTGGCACTCGGAATGCCCCAGGGGGCAAAACAAACACAAATCTCTTCTCCCATGGAAAAATAGATAAAAAAGCAAACAAGATCCTTTGGATAGTTTTAAGTAAAAAAAAGCAATATGTACAACCTGAAATGAACGTAAGCTTGGGTATCAGCTACACTTCAGTTAAAAAGAAAGAAAGAAAATAAAAGAAGCCTAAAAAAAAAAAAAAAAGACCAACATGATCTGGCTTATATTTTCAAATGAGAATTCTGAGTGTCACATGGAAAAAAGGACTCGAAGGGGGCGCGGGGTGGGTGGGGGGGAAGGGGTAGAAGAAGAAAGACAAGTTGAAAAGGTGTTACAATAGTGTAGGTGAGGGGTGGTGGTGGTGTGGACGAGGTAGCAGCAGTAAAGATGATAAGGAGGTTACGTTCAGGAAGTATTTTGAGAATAGGACCAAGAGTGTTTTCTGGCAGATGGGATGTAGGGTATGAGATGAAGAGAGGATTCAAAGATGAGCCCAAGGATTCTGAATAAATGATTCTGCTTTCAATGAGAAGGAAAATAGCATGAAAGAAGCCAGTTTGGGGAGACGCCTTTGTATACAACAGATTAAAAATAGATGAAGATCTTGGAAGAGGCCAGTGACATGGGTCTTCATGTGTTTCGTAGAAGAGGCTATGTTCTTTGGATCTCTTTGCGGTGAGTTTGAAGACAAGGAAGACGACTTATGTTGACATCCAGATGTGGGCTCTAGTAAGGAGAATCAAAATCCTAAGAATAAGCATGAAATATTTGGCTTTCAAAGGCATCTATTCAGTGCCATGGAGAATTTCACACAAGTGATCTGGACTGTTGATAAGGTGAATCCCCCTGCTGTCGGTGGTTCATTCTTTCATTCCCTCCTTCACTAACCTGTGCATTTACTCGACGCTCCATCATCAGGGCAACGAAGACAAATAAAGCACAATCCTTCCCCTCAAGGCAAAGAAATATACAAAAGCAAATAAATAAAAATGAAGTCCTTCTTCTTATTGATGAGACCTTATGATATATATGTTATATATGGTATGCCATTTATAACATATTCTGGCGGGATCCATAAATTACCTGTAAATTTTTAAATGTTTGTAATTACAACGGGATTATGAACATTATAATTAACCGATCAAAACATCAATTCAAACCCTATTCTGAGTCTGCTGGATCTCTCCTTACCTGCACTATTATTGTTCAATTTCTCTTCTTGCTTTTGTGTTTGAGTTCTGTGTTCACTTCCCAGGGCTGTTCCAAAATAGCACAAAATGGGGAGCTGCGAACAACACAAACTTATTGGCTTGGGCTCCTGGGTGGCTCAGTCAGTTAAGCGTCCGACTTCAGCTCAGGTCATGATCTCATGGTTCGTGGGCTGGAGCCCCGCGTCGAGCCTGCTTCTGATTCTGTGTCTCCCTCTTTCTGCCCCTCTCCTGTTCACGCTTGTCTCTCTTTATCTCTCAGAAATAAATAAACATTAAAAAATTTAAAAACAAAAACAAAAACAAACTTACTGACTCGGAACTCCAGAGGCTGGGGTCCAAAATTAGGGTGTTGTCAGGGCCATGCTCCCTCTGAAGGTACTCAGGAAGGATCTGTTTAGGCATCTCTCCCAGCTTCTGGTAGTTCTTTGGTTTATGGCAGTGTAAGTCCGTCTTCACAGGACATTCTTCCTGTGTGTGTCTGTGTCCAAATTTCCCCTAATCGTAAGGATTTCCATCAGGATTAGGGTCCCACCTCACTCCAGCATGATCTTATCTTAACTAATTATATCCGCAGTGACTGCGATTCCACAGTCTGAGATACTGGGGGTTAGGACTTCAACACATGAATGTTGGGGAGATAGTCCAACCCATATGTTCACAATATTTTTTGTTCCAGGAGATCACGTACATTGACAGTATTTCTTGATTTGAGGTCCATGGACTCCTACATCAGCAGATCTCTTCTCCATGTTCAGAAGGTCTCAAGTTTGAAACATATGGATGTAGAGACGCCTCCTTTAGACGGAAGCCCTGGGGGGGGGGGGGCGTGATATTAGAAGGAACTGAGCTCTTTTGTGGAACTATTCTAGGCATTTAACTGTGACTTTGGCCCAAGGTCAAACATGCCAAAATCAAGCCAGACAAATCAAGCTTCCCCTCAGTTTGGGAAGAAAAAAGAGCATCTGAGGTGAAGCTGAAGCGGTAAACAAGACGTGAGACCAAGCCCTCAGCAATGGCATGCTACTGAGACTAGTCAAACCCGAGGAAATAACTGTCACCGTGGGATGAAAACCAGATCCAAGTGGGGCCGAAATGCCCTATAGGATTTGATGTTTCAAAATTCTTAACCATAGCAAAGTGACACATGTTTTGGTTCAGTCTGTTGTTCCTAAGGCTATTTGAAAAAGGAATTCTTTAGATAGGTCTGAAGTCAAAGGTAAGACCAAAACATAATAGTTATAACACTGAAAATACAATTTAATCTCCCATTTGTAGGCAAAGTCAGTAATACGGGGTAAACTAGAACAGAAAGAAACTCGGATTCAACACTGTTTGTAGTGTTACCACAAAGTAACACTAAAAGTAAGTTACCACAAAAAGATTAAAGGGCGTGGCTAGATAAAGCCTTATTAAGAACATTGTTTCCTTCTGCAGTAAAGAAATATTAAAGTTTTAAAAAATCTGCTTTCGGGGCGCCTGGGTGGCTCAGTCGGTTGAGCGTCCGACTTCGGCTCAGGTCACGATCTTGCGGTCCGTGAGTTCGAGCCCCGCGTCAGGCTCTGGGCTGATGGCCCAGAGCCTGGAGCCTGCTTCCGATTCTGTGTCTCCCTCTCTCTCTGCCCCTCCCCCGTTCATGCTCTCTCTCTGTCTCAAAAATAAAATTAAAAAATGTTCAAAAAAAATTTTTTTTTAATCTGCTTTCTACTTACACTGGTTACGTAAATATTAAACATAAAGCTGAACAAGCTATTTGTATTCCCTTTGTGAAAGTGAACCGACTGGTCAATATTAGCTGATATTTATACATTCATAGTTGAAAGACAAAATTCTAAACTGGAGAATACTTTAGATTATTATTTTTTTAATTTGAAAAGAAAATGATCGAGACTCATATTCTGTGGAGGACATTTTGTTTCTAAAAAAATCCATTTGTTGTTGCTGTCAGGAGCTATAAAAATATTAACAAGGTCATCAAAGCATCCTAATGATGCACTGTCTCTTCAAGAGGAATGCGATGTTACTGAGCCAGGATGTAAGCATCGAGTGGCCAAAATATTACATTTTTCTGGCCAATAGCACATATAACATGGGTAGTTTTGGAGGGGACATGTAGTGGGGTTCAGGTAGCTATATACTCAGACTGTCAACCTCATAGGGAGAGACATTCCCAGGTATGAACAAGTGGACTGTGTTCTGCTGTGATCTATTGAAGTGAAATATGTGTCTTGCGTATTTTCATAAGTGTAGTTAGGTTGATAATTTTCACTTGTGCTTTACGCATATCAAAGGGGCATATGAAAGGCAACAACACGGGCTACAAGGCCATAATGTCCAAAGAGTTGGGGCTATTCTGGCTGTCAAATATCCTTCCCAACTGTCACTACGCCTACATATTGTGTTCTTCGAGTTAAGTAGACTTTTTGGTAAACCATGGGTGTGGGTATATCAACATGTGTTTGACCTTGGTCTTTTGCCATTCAAAGTACAATTAATTGCACTCGAAATGCAATGGGGTTCGAACCCATGAACTAGGAGATCATGACCCGAGTCAAAGTCGGACGCTTAACGGACTGAGGCACCCAGGTGCCCCAGGGAGCATTTTTAAATTGTATGTTCCAAGGCTAAAGGAAGTGTTTTAATTTACGGACTTCACTGCTCTCATAGTATTTATCACATGCAAAGTTTTTTCCGAACTATTATTTATTTGATTCTCACAGGAACATGACATATTATCCCATTAAAAATTGACAATTTAAGGGACTGACACAGGGGTTAAGTTTTATCCCAAAGATTACAGTCAGGAAGTGAAAAGGACTGGCACTGAAGCATCTTCCCCAGGAGTCAGTTCACTGCACTAATGTGGTCCCCCAAATACCCGTATCTGTCTAATATCTATAGCTGTGTTCCTCTTCTGCTAAACCCAGAATTTTGAGATTTTTAGCCAGTTCCAAATGGTTCATCTGACTTGAATGGTTCTGTATCACCCAATTAATTACACTTAAAGAAGTTCCCAGAACCTGATCAATTTTGCCAGCTGCACTACACCTGAAGTTCAATTGTCAATTCATTCAACAGGTACTACTACTTGTATACGGTAAGTAGCTCTAATATGAGCCATGCATATTTTATATTTTCTAGCAGCAACCGCCATTTAAATATCCAGATCAAAATCCACACTTTACCTCCTTAAAGCCTTTCAGCTACCTCCATCACATTCAACACCAAAAGTCTACCAATTGGCTTAATGGATGAATGATGAATGACTTTTCATCAGCAAAATGAATAGTGTGCGTGAACAGAATCTAAGACCTTACACAAATTATGAGGAACGGTGATTACTTGAGATTCCCACCTGGTTCTGGATTCACGGATTGTAAGAGAATTTTATCTCTGGCCTCTGGCTGGAAGGTTAGCCAAACTGGCCAATAGAATATAAGCTTATCTGTCTTATAAGAGGCCTTTCTTACATGGGGCTCCCATCTAAAGGGATGGAAGTTAAGACTCATTACCAGTGATACACATGGCAGGATTTGGCACAAGACGTGCCTTGATTGTTACCTCTTTCTGGATTTCTTTATATATTGTAGAGAGGAAATTTATAACACTGACAAACTTCTAAGCATTAGAAACTATGAATACTTACCCCTTAAGAATCTGATAATTGTGAGTGATCAAATTTTCTGAGGTCAGTTTTCAACTAGATCCTTCTAAATCTATTATTAAGCCTAATGAAAACCTTAGAAAGAGTATTCCTGGTTCATAAGAAATATCAAAATAAGTAACATAAAATCACTTGCGCTTTTGCCTCTATAAGGACTTGGGGAATAAGATTGGCTTTCGTTTTTTATTTTATATACCTCTGTATTATTCAATTTGCATAATTGTTATATTCTGTATAATTTACATCGTACAATGATGTTGGTGATGATAATGATGTATTATTCAAATTGCAAGTAAACTTGTATTACTTGTATTACATGTATTACTTTTTAGTGAAAAAGAACTAACATAACAGAAAAGAGCGAAACTAATTTTATGCCAAGACTGATGTAGGAATACAACTTTTGCTACAACTCCTCATTTCAATTTTTGAGATCTTCAACATAGCATCATTATTTTCTTCGTAACTTACACAAATGAATGTTATTTACTTGAACGTATGCGTCATTTTTCTGTTTGCTGCTAATTTTCTGATACTGGATGACAAAGGTCCTTTACACAACACTGGAAGTTTCACTTAGGACTCTTATTATCTTCATGTTCCATAAAACTGAGTGATAATCCACTGTGTAGAAGCACTACAGTTGGGGTGTCTGGGTGACTCAGTCAGTTAAGCATCTGACTCTTGGTTTTGGTTCAGGTCATGATCTCATGGCGGGTGGGATCGAGCCCCACGTCAGGCTCTGTGCTGACAGTGTGGAGCCTCTTTGGGATTCTCCCTCTCCCCGTCTCTGTTCCTCCCCTGCTTTCTCTGTCTCCCTCTCTTTTTCTCTCAAAATAAATAAACTTCAAAAAAAAAAAAAAAAAGAAATGCCGTCAAATGCCAAGGAGAATCATGGCTATTACAAAAGATCAAAAATCATAAACACTGCGATGTGGTAAATTTATTTTGTTTTGTGGATGAAAACTCAATGACAGAGGCTGTACTTTATAACCTTTATTGAATAAATGCATGAGTCCCATCTCAGTTGGTGTCTATGTGTTTGAAAACTGGTTTAAAAACTCAGCTTCCTGTATTATCAGAGATTTTTTTTAAGCAAAATCATTCCTGCTAGTCTTGATATTTCCTATAAGAATTACATTGAAGTATAAAGGTATATAAAGTGTATCAGAAAAGATTTCTCCGTTCCTAGGTTTATGACAATTTGGGGCCTGGGGTAGTGCACAGAAAGCTAGCCCATAAAAATAACTCCAGAATCATTTAAAATATGGAACAGATGTTGCAGGTGAAAAAAAGATCATATTCTCAGAGGGCAGCCCCCCGAGGCCTACATAAATGTGTGGTAGAGTCTGACCTCCCCACCTCTAAGAAAGCAGAAAAGTAAGAAGGGGTATGTTTTAAAAGTAGAATGAATGCATGGAATCACCATTGATGCTATGCCCTTTCATTGTTGGCAAAACAAAGCTGCCATTTCTAATATCAAAACGCACCTCGGGGCGCCTGGGTGGCGCAGTCGGTTGAGCGTCCGACTTCAGCCAGGTCACGATCTCGCGGTCCGGGAGTTCGAGCCCCGCGTCGGGCTCTGGGCTGATGGCTCAGAGCCTGGAGCCTGTTTCCGATTCTGTGTCTCCCTCTCTCTCTGCCCCTCCCCCGTTCATGCTCTGTCTCTCTCTGTCCCAAAAATAAATAAACGTTGAAAAAAAAAAAAACATTAAAAAAAAATAAAAAAACAAAAAACGCACCTCTTCTGCTTATCTTTTTCTTTAGGACTTCTACTCTATGAATATGTATTAGCTCCAAAATCTGGCTTCCTGAAAGTCAACTCTCTTACCACCTGCATTTAATCCTCCTCATGTAGACTTTCAGGCTTATCCCTTTTCTAAGAGGACATTAAGGTAAGAAAAGCGGCATTTCATTATCAGCTTTCTTCCACTGGAAAGGAAGGAATTGTTTCCCTTTTAGACTCCAAATGAACAGAAAAACAATAACTCTAAAAATCCTTTACCCTCCCATCACCACTCCTGCAGACAGTTATGTTCAAAGAATGCCTTCAGATGTTGAAATACACACTTTCCAATCCAAGAGATTTTGGGGACTAATGCTTCCCAATTTGACTATAGGTTTTATGTTGATGGACACGTAAGTTAAATTTGAAAATACACATCTAAGCTCAGCCGCAATAATTTCTTACTTGACACATCCCCAAAGGCAAGGGAATTCAAAGCAAAAATGAACTATCGGGACCTCATGAAGATAAAAAGCTTCTGCACTGCAAAGGAAACAATCAACAAAACTAAAAGGCAACCGACGGAATGGGAAAAGATATTTGCAAATGACATATCGGATAAAGGGCTAGCATCCAAAATCTATAAAGAATTCACCAAACTCCACACCCAAAAAACAAATAATCCAGTGACGAAATGGGCAGAAAACACGAATAGACACTTCTCTAAAGAAGACATCCAGATGGTTAACAGGCACATGAAAAGATGCTCAACGTCACTCCTCATCAGGGAAATAAAAGTCAAAACCACACTGAGATACCACCTCACACCAGTCAGAGTGGCCAAAATGAACAAATCAGGAGACTATAGATGCTGGAAAGGATGTGGAGAAACAGGAACCCTCTTGAACTGTTGGTGGGAATGCAAACTGGTGCAGCTGCTCTGGAAAACTGTGGAAGTTCCTCAAAAAATTAAACATAGATCTACCCTATGACCCAGCAATAACACCGCTAGGAATTTACCCAAGGGATACAGGAGTGCTGACGAATAGGGGCACTTGTCCCCAATGTGTATAGCAGCACTTTCAACAATAGCCAAATTATGGAAAGAGCCTAAATGTCCCTCAAATGATGAATGGATAAAGAAGTTGTGGTTTATATATTCAATGGAATACTACTTGGCAATGAGAGAGAATGAAATATGGCCTTTTGTAGCAATGTGGATGGAGCTGGAGAGTGTGATGCTAAGTGAAATGAGCCATCCAGAGAAAGACAGATACCATATGTTTTCACTCTTATGTGGATCCTGAGAAACTTAACAGAAGACCATGGGGAAGGGGAAGGGGGAAAAAAGAAATTAGAGAGGGAGGGCGGCAAACCATAAGACACTCTTAAAAACTGAGAATAAACTGAGGGTTGACGGGGGGTGGGAGGGAGGGGAAAGTGGGTGATGGGCACTGTGGAGGGCACCTGTTGGGAGGAGCACTGGGTGTTGTATGGAAACCAATTTGACAATACATTTCATATAAAAAATGAAAATGCATATTTATAAATCCTGTGTCTTTCAGGCTAATGGTTATATATTTGGCTAGATTTATTGTCTACATAAGGTGCAGTCATAGAAAACTGTAAAACTTATTTGCCTAAGGAGCTGAATATTTAAAATTCTGCCAGTTCTGCCCCACACTCGGAATGATTCGGTGTGAGCCTTAGCAACTTCCGGTCACATGCCACAGGGGCATTAATAATGGGTTCTAGGTTATACCCCGTGTACTCCAATGTCAGTCTGCACAGGATATAGTTTGGGAGATTTGTCAGAGAAAAGAGGAGAGAGAGTCCCAGCTGACTTTGCTCATGGATAGAGCATTTGAGATGGCTGATTTGAGGGATCTAGGAAAGTCTTCCTTAGACACCACCCCCCACCCGCCCCAAATCTTGGAGTGCCTGATTCATAGCCTGAAATCCTGCCATAAAAAAGTCATTTTTTCAGGTTAGTCTTTCTTCCCCAATGGAAAGGTAAACGTCCTTTCCAGTCAGTAACAAGTATATAATCATTTCCCAATTGCAGTTGAGATCCGGGCTCTGAAACACTGCTTATTTATCTCTTAGTACAAAATAATAATAATAATAAAAAAAACATTTTCTTCAATGGTTGATGAACTTTCCTATGCAAACCCTGTTGCATTGTCTGACTTTCTAGAAAAATTAGTAAACAGACAGCAGCAGCAGCAGCAGCAACAAATAGCAGACAGTAAACCCTAAAGGAAAAGGTGTACTCTCTAGAGTTGTCACAGTATGGTGTTTGAAGTGTCCAGTTTTCAACAAAAACATTATCATAATGCAAAGAAATAAAGTATGGCCAATAGGAACTGTCATGGAAGAAGTCAGACATTGGACTCCCTAGATAAAGAGATTTGGAACCAGAATTATAAATATCTTCAAGGAATTAAAGGAAATCATATCCGAAGAATTAAAGAAAAGTATGACAGCATGTCTCCCAAATAAAAAAAAGCCAGTAAAAATATAAAATTATTTTTTTTAAATGGACATTCTGGAGTTCAGTACAATATTTGAAATGAGTAATCCATCAGAATGGCTCAGCAGCAGATTCAAGCTGACAAAAGAAATAATCAGGGAACTTGAAAATAGGTCAGCTGAGATCATCTAATCTAAGGAACACGGTGAAAAAAAGAACGATGAGAAATGAACAGGGCCACAGTTACATGTGGGACACCATCAAGATTACCAACATACGCAAAATGGAGACTCGGAGGAGAGGAGAAAAAGCAGCAGAGGAAATATTTTAAGAAAGAATAGCTGAAAAATTTCCAAATATGAAGAAAAACTGCTAATCTACACATTTAAGAAGGTCAATAAACTCCGAGTAGGATAAACTCAAAAAGATCCACACCTAGACACATTATATTTAAACTGCTGAAAGTTAAAGCCAAAAGGGAACTTGGGAGGTGCCAAGAGAAAAATGATTTTACACACACACAGGATTCTTGATAAGATTAACAGATATGACAGTAAAAAACATGGAGGCCTGGGGGCGCCTGGGTGGCTCAGTTGGTTAAGCGTCAGACTTCGGCTCAGGTCAGGATGTTGCAGTCCATGAGTTCGAGCCCCACGTTGGGCTCTGTGCTGACAGCTCGGAGCCTGGAGCCTGTTTCAGATTCTGTGTCTCCCTCTCTCTCTGCCCCTCCCCCTCTCATGCTCTCTCTCTCTCTCAAAAATAAATAAACATTAAAAAGTTAAATAAAATTATTAAAAACATGGAGGACTGAAGGCACTGGGACACTATGTTCAAAGTGCTGAAATAAATCCTGTAGGTTCTAAGGAGACCATATTTTCTAGACACATAAACTCCTTTCTGCTTCATATTTAGGTCTCCGTTGTACCTATTTGCTATTTATGTCTCAATTTTTTACTGTTTCTGATTATGGTATGTGTGTCACTCCCAAGTTATTTTCTAAAGGTCTACTCGGGTTATCACCACTCCTGAAGCATGCTTACTGTAAAATATCAAAACACTTTATCAGTGTAAAAAGTAAAACCGGGGCAGCTGGGTGGCTCAAGCAGTTCAGCATCCAACTCTTGGTTTCGGCTCAGGTCGTGATCTCACCGTCCATGGGATCGAGCCCCACAGCGGGCTCTGCACTGACAGTGAGGAGCCTGCTTGGGATCCTCTCTCTCCGTCTCTCTGTCTCTCTCTGCCCCTCCCTTGAGCTCCCCTCCTCCCAAATAAATAAACTGAAAAAAAGTAAAACTTAAATTTCCTTTTACCATCGATCCCACATTCCTCCCTCTCTTAAGATAGCCACCCTCGATCAGAGTGGCATATTCTTGGCATATTCTTTCCAGACCTGCTGAGGTATATGTTTAATTAGGGAGATCATGCCTGAGCCCAGTAAATGCAGAAGAGGGTAAATGTTACCATCACACGCTCTGGGGCCTGATGGTTTCGGTTCAGGTATTGGCTCTGACTTCTTAGTGTCTAGACTTAGGCAAATTCCTTCATCATTCTGTGACTCAGTTTCTTCACATGTAATATAAAGATGAATGCATAACAATCTTCCAATAAATGTTATAGTCCATATAAATTTTTCACATTAGGAACAGTATGATGCACATGTTATTCTGGAGCTTAATTTACTTTATATCACAACATGTAAGGATTATGTGATTTTAACACATGCAAATCTACTTCATTATTTCTAAAGTCTATAGGTTATTCTTTACTATGCACGTGATATAACTTCACCATTCTGTCTTTGAAAGCTAGGTTACTTCCAGCTTTTTTGATATTATAAACAGTTCTACAGTAATTCATCTTTGTAATTCAAATGTGTGTCCATAGAATAGATCTCGAGAGGGATAACTTCTGGGTTGAAAGCACGCAATTTAAAAAATATTTTAACTAATGTGAAATTACCTCCCAAAATGGCTAGTCTGATTTTCACTCATTATAATAAGGTAACAAAATCTAGGAAGTTGTTATGACCACAATGTACAGACAAGTAAGCAACGGTTCTGGATAGTCAACAGGCGGCACGGTCAGATGAAACCCAAATATGTTCTTATTTTTAAATCTTGGCCTTTAAAGAGGTGATCATGATTTGTTCATTATCGCTTGAGCACTTGGTCACATGACATACATTAAACATTATTATGTGGCACACGTGATGTTGTTAGCCTTTTTAAGATGAGGACAGTGAGGCTCAAAGTTCACACGATTGCAGCTACAAAAGCAGGTGCTGGTACTCAGGCCTGACAGCTCCCCAGGCCACTTCTCACCCTGACGTGTCATCATAGTCACTCAAAGTCAAATGCGAGTTTCCACGCCTCTCACGTACCTTAGAATGTGCTGCTGCACGAAATGATTCTGTGTGTCCTTGTCACCTCTCCCCATGGGATGACAGATTCTTTGGGAGCTGGGACCATATCTTCATTCTTGTCTGGGCCCACTATAGAATCAAGCCTGTTTCCCATCACATATATTCAGAGTCCGGTGTAAGTTTTCTTATATTTACATTTTTAAATGTTGATTTATTTATTATTTTTGAGAGAGAGAGAGTGGGAGAGGCCAAAAGAGGGACACAGAGAGAATCCCAAGCAGGCTCCACACTGTCATCAGCACAGAGCCCCATATGGAGCTTGAACTCATGAACCATGAAATCATGAGCCGAACTGAGTCAGACGATCAACCAACTGAGCCACCAAGATGCCCTTATATTTACATTTTTGATATTGTGGTGATACTTGGGGTTCCTAAAATATGGAGTTAATATGGGAAGCCTGCATTACAGATTAAGGACTTGGTATTAGCAAACAAAATAATGAATATCTAAACATTAGATTAAAATGTTTATCTAATGGAATATTATATAGCAATTAAGAAGAAGAAGATATATTTTTAAGGCTGGTGTCCACACCACATGGGAATATCTCTATATTACATTTTTTTTTAATTTTTTATATTTCTTTATTTTTGAGAGACAGAGAGAGACAAAGCATAAACAGGGGAGGAGCAGAGACAGAGAGGGAGACACAGAATCCGAAGCAGGCTCCACGCTCCGAACTGTCAGCACAGAGCCCGACGCGGGGCTCAAACCCATGAACCGTGAGATCAGGACCTGAGCCGAGGTCTGACGTTGAACTGGCGGAGCCACCCAGGCGCCCCTCACCAGATTTTTAAATTCTGTTAGGGTGGGAGCAGACTCAGACAGACCACAATCTGGAACGAGACTAGAAGTGCAATTGCATTTAGGAGCGACTCCTGGTGACAGAGGGATTTTTGGTGTCAGTCATAGGCCAAGCGGGTGCAGAGTCTGGTCATTCCAAAAGGGATGTCCCTGTAGGTCAGTAGAGAGCTTTGGAAGAATCTGGGTACAGGCAATTTGCCACAATTCAGGTGAGCAGTGGCTTTGGGGTGGTCTAGCTTTAGTCGCAGAAGTCAAACAAGCCCATGAAGTCAGAACCAGGTCATGGAATCAGCACTAACCGAGCTACTTCTATGTCACATAAGCTACAGAAATCAATGTTCTTAAAGTCCATGACTAGAAATAGGATTGCTCATTTGCTTGAAGGCAAAAGGCACCCACAGTTGGAATGTGGTTCTCTGGTTCTATAGACTGGGGGAAAGTTACCGGACAGAGTGAGGTTTACCATCGTAAAATATACTATATATGGAGCTCAGTGCTAATATCATGTATTTGACCTAAAAAGAATGCGCTGGTAATTTGACAATTTAATAACACTTTTATGGGTCCAATAATAGCAACTATTGTAATAACTTTGTCTTATTTTAATGCTCAAGATCATTTGCATGAGTTAGTACTTCTTTTCTATTTTCCTTAAATTAGTGATTTCTTTTTCTTCTAACACATTTTCTGCAAGTTTGGATAGTATTGCATTGACCACAATGGGCTGAAATATACATAACCTTATGCTAATCATTTTTCAGGGACAATTATAGTCTTGACTTAAATAACATCCTCTTAACTGTGGCTTTAAGTTTAGACTATTGCAGTAGCTTACTCGCTCCCCTCCCCATTACTTCTGATTCTCCAAAGATGCAAACAGTATTTTCTATCAGCCAAAATAAGCCCATTTTGATGCCAAAAGTGCCATAAATCACTCCCACCTTTTATGCGTACAACAGTTTGTATACTGCAATTAGAACACTTCACACATAATTAGAAAGTTGGGAAAAATAGATTTTTTTAAGTTTATTTTAAGATTTAAGTTTATTTTAAGACTATTTTAAGTTTGTTTACAGATAGATGAAAGATAGATAGATAGATAGATAAATGATAGAATGATAGATAGAGAATGCAAGCATACACAAGCAGAGAAGGGGCAGAGAGAGAGGGAGAGAGAATCCCAAGAATCCCAAGCAGGCTCCACGCTGTCAGCAGAGCTCTACGTGGGGCTCGATCCCACCACCCATGAGATCATGACCTGAGCAGAAACCAAGAGTCAGATGCTTAACCGACTGAGCCACCCAGGTGCCCCGAGGAAAATGGATTTTTTGAAAAGTAAGGAATTGGACTAACAACAAATCTTGACTACATACCACTGTGAGAGAGAAACTGAACACATAGGACCAAAATATTGCAAGAATTGGGGTCAGGTAGTTACTAGGCTGCTAAGCTTTACCATGGCCTTTTGTTTCCATCTCTGCAGTCCCTGGCGTCTTCTCTACTAGTGGTGCATATGGTCGGCAGATGCAGAGGGCAAGAGAGCCCCTTCCCTTCCCTCATTCCCAAGAAGCCAAGGAGACTCAAATTAATAGCCAGCAGTGGTTGGACCAATGAGGTTGTTCCACCCTCTGCTGATTTGTAGTAAACACACAGTTTCAGTCTTCCATCACTCCACACACTGACATTGACTTTTCCCTCTCTCCTTCTTTGATCAATTAAGTGATATTTAATTAGAAGGCTTGGAGTGGAAACTTTCCCCCCCCGCTAGAGCTTAATCCGTGGATCTCCTTCCATATCTTCTAGCAGGCTTCTGTTCTCCGTACTTCTGAAAAAAGGCAATGATGATGTTAACGACAACAATATTTACATCATCATACCTTTAGGATAAAATGTTCTGCACACAGCACCTAAATTGAATTAAAGGCTATTAATCTTTTATTCCAAGTAATAACCTTTCTCTACATACCTTTCTAAATACCTAATATATATAAGGGAAATGCTTTAAAATATCTTTATTCTAGGGGCACCTGGGTGGCTCAGTCAGTTAAGTGTCTGACTCTTGATTTCAGCTCAGGTCATGATCTCAAGGTTCATGGGATGGGCCCCTGCATCTGTCTCTGTGTTGAAAGTGCGGACCCTGCTTGGGATTCTCTCTCTCTCTCTCAAAAATAAATAAATAAATATATAAAAAATAAAATAAACACATTTATTCTATGAGACATGTAACATTTGGGGTGGGATCTCTAATGAAGTTTCTCTGAGGTGCAATTAATCGGACACCACTAAAGTACGAACCCATAGTTATTGTCCTCCCTTTCATGTTGGAAGGGGGGTAGGGTCCTTTCAAATCAGAGAGGAATAAAGAACTGCTGTGGGGCAGGTGGGAGTCCCGGGAAGCAGGGGGACCACCCAGTTGGCATGGATCAGCTGCTCAGTGAAGAAAGAGTGACCAGAGAAAGTGTATATGGTGCGCTTTTGCTATTCTTGTTACTGCTTTGAGATTATCACAAGCAATTCTTTCAGACTGAAACAGTCCTGTGATATTATTTTGGAAATAGCAAAGAGTAGGCTTGGAGAAATGGCGCCTCACAGTGTGAGTCTCTATGGACAAAGAATCCAAAAATGGAGAGGAATAGCATAACTCCGAAAAGGAAAGGAAAGCAAATGGAACCCTCGGGAAGCCAGCCTTGAGGGCACAGACTTCAGGAGGCAACTCAGTCCTGGGAATCAGTCATTAGCAGGCCCATGACACCCATTCAGATTATGCTGTGTTCAAGTGGCTTGCTCAGGGTATTATAGGCATAATATATGCAGGCAGAGCTGAAGTCCTAGGACCCAAAATGGAGTCTTGACACCCACTAGGTTAGGAACTAACTACTTTGAACCTAGGTCTCCTCGAACTTTAACTACCCGCAATATTGTACCTACAACACAGAGTTTTTAATGAAGAATAAGCAATATAAGGAGAAAAAAACACTTTGCCAACCATACTATCGCCACAAATATTAGAGTCCACACTCAGAATACACTTGAATGATTTTGAGGAAGCAGGCGGGAATTAGGAGAGAAGATAGCCGACAACATGTCCCCACTTGGATCTACCAACAGTGGCTTGATTTCCAAAGCCAGGGACATCACTAGTGTTAGTCAAGGAGCCCAGATGTTTTCTTTCCGTAAACTTACAATGTCATCTGATATTCTAGGCAAAGAACAGTGCCTTAATTTAAGCTCGCAGAAAACATTAAATGTTGTTGCGCGTGTCTTCTATTCATAGGGTTTCACTTCCATGAATTTTAAGCAAATGTAACCAGTCTGTTGTCTTCCAGGTTACTTAGAAAGTGATTGTGCTGTCAAGCAATGATTTCCTCTTTTCCCCCCTTACATTTGCCCCCATTGTCACAAGCGTATCCCATACGGATCAGCCAAGTGAGAGACAGGCCACAAGATGAAAACTGTTTCGGACTTCTTACTGTATAAAGGTTCTCCTTTCTCTTTCTCTACAGAGAGATTGTGAAGAACAATTTCCAGGCATCCATATTGAGTGTTTTCCACCCAGAAACGCTGGGGGCTAAATAAGCCACTGGTGTCTTTATCTGAATGTCAGGCACATGATCACTTATCGTTACATCAGAGGAGATGGCGAATGGAAAGAAACTAGAACGAAACAAAACAAAACAAAACAAAACAGGTCTTCAAGCCCAGCCACAGATGTTCAGGTTTTTCCAAATGCTGACTTCAAGACCCGAGGAGCTTTGTTGATCACTTGCAAAGAAGGAAACTTGAAGAAAGAAAAGAAATCTTAGTGGTGTTCACTGCTAATTATCTGACAAAACACTCAAGTGTTGAAAGCTATGGCTGAACACCAGTGAACTATGGGAAAGTGGCAAAGTAGTCAGAGCAAATCAATACGACATAAATAAGCCAACTCGGTACTTAAAACGGGGGCTCAGCACCATTTAAGATCATCTTCAAAAACTTTATAAACATGAAACATCATCTCTTCAGAAAACTTAGACCTATGGCATACAGACAAAATTTTGTGTTATGGCTTTGGGGACGCATAGCTCACAGATTCGTTCTCTTAATTTAGAAAGATTCATCTGAGCCATAATTTATACTGCACGAGCACGGCTTCCATGATAAGAACATAAGCCAACGGAGGTATATGGTAAATGAACCTAACTGAAAGAGTTGAGTTCGAGCAGTTCTACAAAACAGACAAACAACCAAACAATCCTTCAGTCAACCCATCTGACTGTTCGCTGGGTGTGGACTCGTCTAAGCACTGCTTCACGAGAGATGATGCATACATAGTCCCTGCTTGGCCCAGAGAAGGAGAGAGACAGCTGAACCCAAACAATGAGAAACTCCAGGGTGGAGTTGCATGTGAAGTGCAGACAAGGTAACATTCCACTGTACCAAACAGATCCCGTAGTGGGTCGTACCTGCCTCTAACCTGGAACTACTCGTTCCTTCTCTTGTTACCCCTGCAGTTTGCTCATGTGATGGATGAGCTCAACATGCACGAGCATCGTTTAGGGGTTATGGGCTATCCCCTTCCAAGCACAGAATGAATAAAACGTTGAATGAGGCAATCTGAGCCGCCCAATCTCTAATTCTGGTCTGGTGTAGTGGAAATACAGTCTTTGGAAATTAGTAGCTCTGGTAAGAGAGGGGGCCTGCAAGAAACGCCCTTTATGCAAAGAAACATATTCAGTCCTAGGGCAGAGTCTCTCTGGGAGAACGCGGGTCATGGCCTCAAAGAAATGGGTGTAGACTTTGATGATAGGGAGCCTGCAAGTATGCTGAGGACATCATTGTACCTAATGCACCTGTTCATTGTAGGTACTACCTTATGCTGACCTTAGGACCCTGCTAGGGAACAATCAAGTCCTGGATCCAATTGTCCCTGGCAGGACCCCTACATAATACAACTCTTAACGAATGTATAAGAAAAATGAACCCCATGAGAGAACCGAAATAAAGTCGAAGGGATGACATAGTACAATGACACCAAGAAGCCATACTTGAACATCCATGTCCTTTAAAAAGGAACCTGTTTAGGGGCGCCTGGGTGGTGCAGTCGGTTAAGTGTCCGACTTCAGCCAGGTCACGATCTTGCGGTCCGTGAGTTCGAGCCCCGCGTCAGGCTCTGGGCTGATGGCTCGGAGACTGGAGCCTGTTTCCGATTCTGTGTCTCCGTCTCTCTCTGCCCCTCCCCCGTTCATGCTCTCTCTGTTCCAAAAATAAATAAACGTTGAAAAAAAAATTAAAAAAAAAAAAAAAAAGGAACCTGTTTATTATAGAAAATTCCAAACATAACAAAAGGAGAAAGAGGGGTATAATGAACTCCCATGAAACGCTGTAGCCGTTGGTCCACTGGTCCAGTATTGTTTCATATATACCCTCCGCCATCAACATACCTTTTTGTATGCAAATATTTCAACAGAGATCTTTAAAAGATAAAGACTCTTTGAGAAAACAATCATTGACAATAAATTTCATCTATTGAAGAAAAAAAATGGAAACCAATTTGACAATAAATTTCATATATTGAAGAAAAAAAAAGAAAACAATCACAATAATATTACCATACATGAAATTGTAAATTACTGTGAATTCTTCAATATCATCCAATATACTATCAGTATTCAAATTTTCCTAATTGTCTTGCAATTTTTTTTTAATTTGCTTAATTAGGATCTCGATAAGGTACATTATTGCAGTTGGGTAACTTGTCACTTAAATGTCTTTTAGTTTATACATTCTGCTTTATTTTGTTGTTGCTGAAAAAACTAATTCGCTTTTCCTGACCAGAGTGGGATAATTTACTTCCCATAGTGTAATGTGCTTCACTCCCTTTATTTTGGGGGGAATCTTGAGATTGATCAGAGTCAAGTTTGATTTTTTCATTAAGAATATTTCATGAGGGTTGGTATGTAGTTCCTTTTGGAAACACAGGTACCTAGCCATTTCTCCTTTTCCGATAAACGTTGTTTAGATTTATTTTTTTTTTTAATTTTTTTTTCAACGTTTATTTATTTTTTGGGGGACAGAGAGAGACAGAGCATGAACGGGGGAGGGGCAGAGAGAGAGGGAGACACAGAATGGGAAACAGGCTCCAGGCTCTGAGCCATCAGCCCAGAGCCCGACGCGGGGCTCGAACTCCCGGACCGCGAGATCGTGACCTGGCTGAAGTCGGACGCTTAACCGACTGCGCCACCCAGGCGCCCCTGTTTAGATTTATTAATTTAGTAAAAGGAAATCCATGGAAAACTGAAGGAAAACTATGCCTCTTCAAAACAAGGAAAAACATACCTTTGAGACAGAACTGGGGCAACGTTGGCTGCCTCTTAACCCGAGCTCTTTCTGGGTATTCATTTCCCCTAATGTTATCTGCCTCGTGGATTATCTGCCCCGTGCCCTGCAGGGGCTTTTGCTTGTCTGATGAAGAAGGGCTCATCTCTTTCTTTATGACTCAATATTTGAATCCAAAGAAAAACTTACAAAAAGATGAAATTATTTGTGATCAGATGCTTTATAAAGATTTATGCACACATTTTATGGTTGTATACATTAGTTATAACCCTTTAGAATAAGTTTAATAATATCTAACTTAGTACCCTTGTATGCATGGTATAAAACTAAAACTATAATATTCTTCCAGCCACAAATGTTTCACCATTGTCTAAGACTGCATATCCTTCCCAACACGGTCTTTGAATAAATAAGAACACATAACTTTAGCAATTCATCTATAATTTTTTATGACTTGATCACTCTGAAAATTTCAAATAGTATAGCAAAGTATGAAGAAGAAACTGAAAATCACCGCTTTTTATACCACCCAGATATTTTTTTAAGTTTATCTATTTATTTTTGAGAGAGAGAGAAAGAGAGCACACAAGCAGGGGAGGGGCAGAGAAAGAGAGAGGGAGACACAGAATATGAAGCAGGCTCCAGGCTCTGAGCTGTCAGCACAGAACCCGATGTGAGGCTCGAACCCATGAACCATGAGAGCATGACCTGAGCCAAAGTTGGATGCTTAACCGACTGAGCGCCCCAGGACCCCCCCACCTAGATATTTTTGTGAATAGAATTACTATCATAAACATGGTAAATGAAACTGCACATGGTTCCTACACTCCTCTAGAGTTAATGTACAAATCTGAACTCTAGTCTTTATTTTATAAACACTGAGGGTTTATGGTGGGCAGGACAGTATGCTATGCTATGCTACGTTATGCTTTGCTCTGCATTGAGAGAGTGGACTGATTTCCTTCGTCAGGAAAGCCTAAAAAGGTATTTGTAAACCACCTGTCCTTGTCCTGCATCCATGTGAGCTTAGAAGTGGTTCCTTTTCCAGCTGAGCCTTCAGATGAGGCCACAGACCCTGAACGGACAGCTTGCTTGCAGCTGGACCCACAGAAACTGTGGGGTAAGAAATGCATGCTGTGTTAAGCTGGTAATTTTTGTAGCAATTTATTTTGCAGCAATAGATTATTAATATCTGAGTTGAAGGGATTTATCCACTTTTATTTGTACTTTGTTCTCAGGAACTTTCTCCCAACTCCGGTGATCACACGTAGACGCAGAGCATGTAATTGCTCCTGAAGACAAAACCAAAGCTTGGCAATTTTAGCTCATTAAAAATAAGTGTGTTGTGATATTTAGTGATTCTTTCAGAAGACAGTTCTTATCTAAAATAGTAATTGTGAGCTAAATTTTGAAAACAATCCCTTTCCTGATGCAAAATCTTGTCGTGAGTTATTTGAGGTCAAGAGAAAGGTAAGAAATGTACCAACTGGAACATAGAGCCTCAAGGCATGATAAACTGGCATTTAACTGAAACCTTTCTTTTTCCCTGCTAGCAATTCTCCATCAGTTAAAAAAATAAAGAAATCAAGAAAGTTCAAATAAATAATCAACTGTTCTTAAGGTGCTTTTAGAAAACATATGATTTATCTAACACCTGTGTAGGCCATTTAATGAACGTATTAATCTTCTGTGCTTATCACAAGTTGGGTTTTAATAATTAAATAGCATCTTTACTATTTACATGTCCAAAAAGACAAATCCAAAAATGTATTTAATTATTTATTTTTCTACTTTTCTGTGTTTTCAATAGTTTATTTCTATATGATTAAATGATTTGTGTATCTGCCTATGTACTAAGACATGTTTACACACACCGTGGAAAGAAGAAAGTTAATGGCTGTCCATTTGTTCTAGATCAATTAGCATTGCATTTAAGTATCGCTTTTCTGATATCTAGACAAAAAGGGAACTATAGAATTATCTCCATCTAGTAGGAATTCTTGAAGAACAGGAAGCATATTTTCATGGTTATAGCCCCAGTAGGCCAGGATTTTTGCCAAATAAGGGAATGAATGAATGAATGAGCATATCTCTGATTTCCTATGCTGAAGCTGTGCTACTGTCTCCAAGTTTTGACTTCTCTTAAGCTTTTGAAAACTCAGCAGATTGGATAACCAAACTCCAACTGTTCAGACATGAAAAATCAAGGGTAAATGAGCAGCCATACAAAATTTAAAGACAGAAATTTATTTTAGGGCATGCTGTTATAATTCCTCAATTGATGTCAAGGTTACGTTGGGAAGCAACATTTTTCTTTATAACCTCACCAATTTGGTAACATGTATTTTGGACTCAGTAAAATAGGAGGGTCAGCCTCTGTTCAATGGGAGAGAAAATTTAACCTGTTCCAAATACACAGCTTTAAGATGGGGATATTTAAAATAGCAAGTAATACCATTTATTAAGCTCCACCCGGTGCCAGAGAACCAAAAGGTTTATGCTGATGTATCTATTTAATCTTCATAGCAATTTGAGAAGTAAATACTGTTATATCTGTTTCAAACATGAAGAGACTAAAATCAGAGCGTTTGAGTAAATTACTCAATATCAAACAACTGGTAAGAACCTGAACACAAGTTGATTTCAATGCAAAGCTCTCTCAGATCCAAAACTAATTACTGAGTTTCCTTGACTGAAAAATGCTACTGACAGTGAGATTGAGGATGAGCATTTAGGGGAGAAGGGACCAAAACATTCAATGCAAACACAAATAATGTCACTGATTGATGGTAATAATATACATTTAGTCTTACAAGTAGGTAACTTCCTCCTATAGAATCACATACACAAAAAAAACAATGTGTAAACTTCTTGCACATTGAAAATGTCAAAGTCGTTTTGAATCAGTTGTGTCCATTGACAGTTAAACAGTATCGTGATAATTAACTGATTTTCATAATTTTCACTCTTGGTCTCTTTGACACTAATATTAAAAGTACCAATATAATCACTAAGGTTTATTGCAGATCACCTGGGTTTTATTTATATGTCCTAATTGGATTCATAGTTTAAATTACAGGGTTAAGAGGTTTAATTAAAAAAAATTTTTTTTAATTTAAGTATAGCTAACACTCAATGCTACATTAGTCTCAGGTATACAACACAGTGATTCAACATTTCCATACATCTTAACAGCATTAATTTGTGACTCATGCAGATCTGTATTTGAATCCAAATTATGCAATTATGTGAATTTAAGCTATTTTCTTCTCAGGACGGGTTAAGCCACGCTTTGATATGAAACAACACCAACATTTCAGTGGCTTACAACGGCAAAGGTTTAGTTCTCCCTCAAGCCACTTGCACATTCCATGTTTGCCGCCATGGTCTTGCCCATCTTTCAGGGTTAAGATGGTTACTTAGAGTCTGTGACATCTAAACCAAGACTGAAGATGAAGCGGGAGGGCTGTGGATGTGCCTGGAGAAAAGTCTTCCAGGCAGAAAAACAATGTAAGCAAAGGTTTGGGACGGGAGAGCTCAGAAATCAAGAGAATCGTATCTTAGAGGGTATGGTGTTCCAGAAGCCATACTGAGTCCTTGATTTGCCAAATATTTCTGCAATCCCAAGAAATCTACTTAATCTCTCTGAGACTCCGTCCTCATCAAATGAAGAGAATAACACCAACACTTTAGTATCATACGTGTACCAATCAAATAAGATACTACCGGTGAAAATTTCTAACACATGGCCTGGCTCATATTGGACATCACTTCTGTATATTTTCCTTTTCAGGAGGGGAAACGGTGATGTCTCTTAGATGTAAACGTAATGAAAACATCAGTCAGATTTCTCAACACACACCCTCTGAGGTAAAAGAAAAATGGAATCTAGTTACTTTGTGTTTCCAAGCAAAGACTGTAATTCAAAACATTCTGCTTCCCTCAATGTTTGTGTTTTATATTTTTTCAACCAAGCAAAAATATTTTTCAGTATCCATAGACAAACCCTTCTCTGGACTCTACAGGGCTATCACAGCAAGTAAGACATAGTTTCTGAAGATTTGTAGATATCGGGGCGCCTGGGTGGCTCAGTTGGTTAAGCAGCCGACTTTAGCTCAGGTCATGATCTCACGGTCCGTGAGTTCGAGCCCCGCGTTGGGCTCTGTGCTGACTGCTCAGAGCCTGGAGCCTGTTTCAGATTCTCAGTCTCCCTCTCTCTCTGACCCTCCCCCGTTCATGCTCTGTCTCTCTCCGTCTCAGAAATAAATAAACGTTAAAAAAAAAAAAAGATTTGTAGATATCAAAACCTAGTGAGAGAGACAATACAAACCATATTGAGTTTGCTTGGCTTTTGTTTGCTAACTGGTCCCACCTATACACAGTCCGTTCTAAAATAAATTTCGTTTTTTTTTTTTTCAGCCATCACAACAAATGCCTATTTATGTCATTGTTCCCGTCCAGTAAAGATAGCCAACCAAAATAGACACATTCTAATTATTTTGTTTCTTTCTTATTATTTGAGTTGTCATGATAACCGAATTAGGCTGGCTAATTAAAGTGTGACTGACTGATTCATTTAATTAAGTTATTATAATGACTAAAAGAACCCTCACTTAAATCAAACGATTGACTTAATGATATTGTATTCTTGGGTTGACACAACCTCTCTTTAAAAGAAGGGAGACACAACAGAATATTTAAAAGATTGGACACTGACACCTAAAAGAGTTTTCTTAAATGCAGGAAAGTATTGGTTGTAGTTGGTGGTTGTGATGAATTACGGCATCTGATAAAGAAAGATAATGCCGAGCTTTTCTCTCTTCTGTGTCGAACTTCGTAGAATAAGACATAAAAGGCTTTTCATTGACATGACTTTATTTTTTCTTTATAATGCCCTTCTGTTACAGGGTTGCAAAACTTTTTTTAAATCAAAAGTAAATGGGAGAAATTTGTTTTCAAATACACATTTCTGGCAGTTTCGTGCTATACTAGACTTGGGGTATTGAGTGGTGAAGCACGGGGAGTTCTTTATGCTTCTTTAATTATGTAGGTATCAACTCTAGAGTTACCTCTTCCACCCAACAACTTAAAGCAGGAAACGGAGGAATAAATTTCGATTTGCTGATAACTCACAAGGAGTTCAACTTTCATGGTTTTGCCTCCTTTAACCTTGAACCTGGTATGCACCATTAGGTAGTGTGAAAGAGACCACGGGGACCCATCAAAGAGCCAGCGTTTTCTACTCGACTGAAGGGAGCTTCCCGGGTCCCTGATCACGTGAGCTGCATCTGACAGTGAACGTGAACAAGCAAAACATCTTTATTGCTGAAAGCCCCCGAGGTTTGGGGTTTATCTGTGACTTCTGGCTAGCCTCACCTCCTCTGATCACCCTGTGGCTGAGGCTAGTGGAGCTCACCAACACTTAGGCACCCCTTCACCCTTGCAGGTGCAGTGGGGCTAGGTGGCTGGGTTCTGCACTCGGGAGTTGTAGGAGCCACCTGGTCTAAAGACATCATCGCTTTATTTTTTTTTTAAGATTTCCTCGGGGTTTCTTTTTTTGTTTGTTTGTTTTTTAATATAATTTATTGCCAAATTGGCTTCCATACAACACCCAGTGCTCATCCCAACAGGTGCCCTCCTCAATGCCCATCACCCACTTTCCCCTCTCCCCTACCCCCATCAACCCTCAGTTTGTTCTCTGTACTTAGCGGTCTCGTGTGGTTTGCCTCCCTCCCTCTCTCTTTTGTCCCCTTCCCCTCCCCCGTGGTCTTCCGTTGAGTTTCTCAAGATCCACATATGAGTGAAAACACTGTATCTGTCTTTCTCTGGCTGACTTATTTCACTTAACATAATACCCTCCAGTTCCATCCACATTGCTGCAAATGGCAGGATTTCATCCTTTCTCATTGCCAAGTAGTATTATTGCATTGTATATATAAACCACAACTTCTTTATCCATTCGTCAGTTGAGGGACATTTAGGCTCTTTCCATAATTTGGCTATTGTTGAAAGTGCTGCTATAAACACTGGGGTACAAGTGCCCCTATGCACCAGCACTCCTGTATCCCTTGAGTAAATTCCTAGCAGTGCTATTGCTGAGTCATAGGGTAGATCTATTTTTAATTTTTTGAGGAACCTCCACACTGTTTTGCAGAGCGGCTGCCCCGATTTGCATTCCCACCAACAGTGCAAGAGGGTTCTCATTTCTCCACACTCTCACCAGCATCTACAGTCTCCGGATTTGTTCATTTTTAGCCATTCTGACTGGCGTGGGGTGGTATCTCAGTGTGGCTGTGATTTGTATTTCCCTGATGAGGAGTGACGTGAAGACATCATCACTTTAGAATGCACAGTACTCAAGCTCTCCCTAAAGGCTTTAGCACCACAACTGGGTGTTAACCATTCTTTCTCTACGGTGCGACTCTTGGATATTGAACACATTTTAAATAAGACAGGAGTGTTTCTTGTGGATATAGATGAGTCCCGCGTAAGATGCCTCTGATTGAGAATTACTGTCTGTTAATATCAGGAAAGGAATTTGTCTGTATCCTCATAAAAGTTGGAATGCTCGAACAACAGACACACAGTATCTGACCTATCGTCCTCAGGGAAATCACATTCGGTGCACAGAAAAAGGTAGATTTTGTTGAAAGCAACGAAATAATTATACTATAACGAAGCCTGATTAATACTCTAACCTTGTATTCGGAATGCTACATGAAACTGCTCTCTGAGGCAATACGAAAATCACAGGTAAAAGCAATATTGTGGAAGCTGATAAAATTTGTGGCCAGTACTAACGTTGACAGTTGAATGTGCTGGGCAATCAATCACAGTCCCCTCAGGGTGCTATCCCGCTGGAGAGGAACCCTCTCCAGCGGGATAATTTAGACTTGATTATGATAAATTCACTATGGTTGTGAAATCACTCCACAGATGTATGCCATCAGGTCCGGGAAACTATGAATCAGAAATGGAAAATAATTGTAAAGTGAGTACAAAAACGTGAGAAAGTCTGCATTGCTATTGTTGGATGGTGTGGCTGTTTAAAGCCATACCAACCCCGCACTGCTTACTTTAAATGTTTGGAACGTGCGCATTTCAGATGTTTATCTGATCGTACCCTCTTGCAAGGCTGACAATCACCACCAAACAAGCAGTGATAGTGATTGTTTTGTCAGAAGAGTGCCTTGAGCCCAGGTCAGGGATGTTTCGCTGATGTAACAGTTTTGTCTTTATTGCACTGACCTCTGGTCAGAGACTGGCATCTACCGATTAATAACGTTGCGCTGTGACCACGAGGCTGGGGCAAGTCTCGGGTGGTGTGTACTAGATTGCCAGCATTGTTTCCTGATGAAATCGAATCTCAATGACATTCTAGAAGGTTCCACCACTGGAGTTGGCTGTGTAGCAAGAACATGCCTACATATCCAGCGGGGGATAAGGAGCCCTGATGAGACTCTATCTTTGGATCCCTGGTCTGAGGTGCTCTGTGTACAACCGGTGGTTCCCGAATAAGAGAGAAAAAGCATGTCGTGGTATCACCCTGCAGAGAGGGCAATTGGCATTCATCCCTCCTTTTTTTCCCCTTAAATGTTTATACTTTTGAGAGAGAGAGAGAGACAGAATCCAAAGCAGGCTCCAGGCTCCGAGCTGTCAGCACAGAGCCCGGCGCGGGGCTTGAACCCACAAACCGTGAGATCATGACCTGAGCCCATCAGACGCTTAACCGACTGAGCCAGGCAGGAGCCCCTGCACCCATCCCTCCTTGTTCTCCAAACTTCTGGCTGCGAGGCAGCTTCGGGCCGCGATGCGTATCTACACTTTAATTCTGCTGCCATGTTGGACCCTCTTTCTACAATACAGTGAATTTTTGTTAAGTATGGCCGGTTTGAGCCCTGTGAATCTTCTTTGGTAATCGAAGCCTATCTAATTGCCACAGGGAGTGCAGTTCCTGTGTCCCCACTTTCTGGCAGGGTGCCTGGCCCGTGGGATGCATCTACTAAATATGAAATGACATCTACCTTCCCTTCCTGGCTGGGGAAGAAGCCAAAATAAGTAGCGGTCAATTTAATTAAGCCACATTGCTTACCAAATTAAGTAAACTCTTTTATCTTCAAAGAAAATCTATAAACACCATTGGAAAGAAAGAACGGCTCCATGGTCTGTTTATGAATAGTTCATCGTTTGTCCTTAAGAATTAATAGCTAATATTTATCGAGCTACTCTGTGCCAGGCACTGGGCCGAGGGCTTCATATTTATTTTTTCACTCATCCATTCGTGTTTTCGACAAATATTTGTTAAGTACCTATTTGATAGCCAGTAACGTTTAGGTCCTGGAGATACAACTCGTTCATCTCAACCACCTGGTGAGTCGAGCCCACCTCCTCCTTTTACAGATTACAAAAACTGAATTTTGTTGGAGCTAACGTGAATCAGATTCTAACAGAAAAATTCCAGGAATTTAGTTCACCTCTGATTCGTGTCAAACCTATGCTTGGACTTCACGAGCCACAATACCCTCCCTTGAAAATTGGACATGGTAAAGTTCTGCCAACCTCACAGGGAAGTGACTAAGGACCCCAAGAGAGTGTGTAAAATCGAAATGGCTTGTAAGCTGCCAAGGGTTAAGTAAAGGCACTATATGCCTAAGGACAACTTTGGCCCACAAAACAAGTACGATATTTCTGAAATCCTTTTCGTCGTTTGCTTTTCCTGCTTAAGAATCAGTGATAATCTATTTGAAGGAAGTAGCATAAGGATGCCTCTTCTGAGAAGAGCAGTTTCAAACCCCATAGTCAAAGTCTTTATTATTTCAAGGCAGATAGTGTCACAGCCACAGAGTCATGTCAAGGGTAGCGTTCCGATCGACGTGAAAAGACCAAAGCTCTTGAATTGGACTATGTTCATTACCCACCCGATTTGATTTTGCATTTCACCTTAAAAATCGGACGTCACGGTCGTATGTCTCAACCAGAGTAACTCTACCCAAAGGCAGAAAACTGGATTTAATGACCTTCTGAATCCCATCCCTACAGACTTAGAATTCTCTTGTCTGTAAAATGTTTTCGGAAATAATTATAGGAGAACATCTACCAGGGCTAAAATGATGTTCAACAATGTAAAATGACTAGGAGCACATTTTAGGCACTAAAAGGTTTTATTTGACGGTTTTTCTAACATCCTGACTTGAATTTAGAAAAAGAAAAGATAGACAATGTTCTTTCCTTTTTTTTTTTTAATTTAAAATGAGATTTGAAAGTTACAGAGCATCTTAAAGTGTATACAATAGCAATCACCATGTAATTAAAAATCAGATGGTTCCTGGGCATAAATGTCATGAAAAAGACTGCCTGTCTGACGGATTGTCTTTAGGAGGCATTGCTAAGCACTGGCAGTGGATAAACAGTGTTGAGTTATAGAAAATCCTCTCATTGGGACAAAACTTAATTAAAGGAGTAGAATGTGTTATTTACCAACATTTCAGGCTTTTGCATGGAGTTTCAGAAATCCGACTAGAGAACAAAGGGACAACGGGGTTGGAAAGGGGCTGGTTAGTTACCATGCCGTGGTGGTTCTAGGGTCTCATTTTTATTTGCACCTGATTTTCCAAACTCCTGCTACCAGGAAGCAGTTGAGAAAGTGAACGTTCTCTGTGTGTCCAATAAGAACTCAGACCTAATAGCTGCTGTTGGATTCTTATGGGCTGAATCATTTCCCTCAGAAAGACAATTTCAAGCCTGAATCCCCAGTGCCTCAGACTGTGACCTGGTTTGGAAACAGAATCTTCACAGAGGTAGTGAAGTTACAATGAGGTCATTGGGGTGGACCCTAGTCCACTGTGACTGGTGTCCTTATAAGAAGGGGGAATTTGGACCCAGAGACAAGCACAGAGTGGGAACCAGGTGGAGACACAAGGAGAGCCACGTGAAGATCAGAGTTGTGTTGGCACAAGCCAGGGACCATCTGGGGCTACCAGGAGCTAGAAGAGGCAAGGAGACAGTCTTCCCTTACAGGCTTTAGAGGAAGCACAACCCTGCTGTCACCTTGATTTCAGACTTCTAACCACCAACCGCGGGGCAATCGATTCCTCTTGTTTTAAGTCATGCAGACTGTGCTAGTTTGTTAGAGCAGCTCCAGAAAACGTACACAGGATCTATCTAAAGAAATCAGCTTGGTGTGGTCAGTATGAGGGTGGCTCCAAATTCGGCCAATATTTTCTGACTTCCCTGCCCTGGGCACTGAGCACATGGGGACAACACGGACAGGCAGGGTCCGCCTTTCACAGAGCTCACATCGAGGCAGAGGAAGACAGAAAAAGAACAAGTAAACACATACCTAAAGCAAGCTCAGAGCTGGTGATTGCTGCAAGGAGACAGGAGTAGGACAATAGCTAAAGAGAGAAACGGTTGGGTGTCTTAGAAGTGCCTCTGAAAAGTGACATTCGAGTGTAAATGGTGAAAAGGATCTAGACCCATGAGTGTCTGGGCAAAGAGTATCGTGGGTAAAGAGATCAGAAGGAGAAGGGCTGTGAAGTCGGGACATGCCCACTGTGTTCCAGGAACAGAAAGAAAAGTCTGGCGAAAGAGTATTAAATTCAGGAGGCAGTGACAGGAAGTAAGGTGTGAATGGCCAGGAAGGCCTAGTGGGTCATGATGAAGATGTGGATCTTAACCCATGGGTAAAAGAAAATCATGGAAGCTTTTGAAGTAAAGGATTGCTGTGACCTGTTTACATCTTTAAAAATTCTCGCCACAGTGCAGCGATAAATGTCGGTGCAGAGTCAAATTAGGGACAGTCAGCAGTAAAAGTAAGAGAGAACACAGGGCGGGGTTAGCAGGGAAGTGAGCAAGCAGAGATAACAGTGGTCGATGTGGGGTATATATAGTTTGGATGCAGGACTGGCTGATAAATTCAGTCTAGTTGAGGAAGGATAGGAAAGAAGGGATCATTGAGAGTCTTTCCTTTCTGCCATGAGCAAAGGGATGGTAATGTCATTACATGAGATGGGGAAGGGCAGGATTGGTGGGGGAGAAAGAGAGAGAGAGAGAGGAATCAAGAGTTCCATTTGGCCATGTTTCATTAGCAATGTCTGTTAGATACTTGCACTGTGGAGGAAGCAGTTGTCTGGGACTTATGACAGAGATGACTGCTTAAGACATGAACCTGAGAATGATCAGCAAATCGGAGATATTCAAATCTTTGATGGAAATAAAACTACCTAAGGAAAAAGTAAAGCTAGGGAGGAGTGTTGAAGAACAGAGCCTGGGGAGCTCCATCACGAGCAGAAGAGGAAGAACCAGGAAGTGAGGATATAGTGGGGTTCAAGGGAATGTCAGAGATTGTAAAGTAAAAGACAGGCCCACAAAAAGCACTAACACCCACACGAGCTTTATCAGAGGTGTTTGGACAAGAGTGCTTGCGAAGGGAAGTCTCTCCCAGGAAGAGACCTTCTGGAACATCAGTGTAGGATCACCACCCAGAAGGGGACAGAACCAGGAAGCTCCCCAGGGGCAGGGGTCTCATGTACATGGACAATGCTTCTCTGCAGCAAGGTGGGAAGTCTGTGTAAGAGCGCTCTGAGGGGCAACAGAGGCGAGGGGCCTTTTATAGCCTTGGGAGTGCAACTTAGGTATGGCTAGCAGATCTTAAGTGCCATTTTGAAAAGTACGCAAAACAAGCAGGCTCTACGTGGATAAAAATACACTTAGTCAGGCTACATCTAAAGCAACTGGATGTGTAAGAATTTGAGTTTGGCACCAAATTTTGAGCCAAAGGTCCTTGCCCTCTGTGAAGAAGTAACTATGTGAGGGCCATCATACGGTAGCATCTGCGGCCCATCTAGGTAACAAAGGCTGAGACAGAAAGGTTCATGTGTAGGAGAAAAAAAAGCAAGAAAGAGACAGAGACAGAGACAGAGACAGAGACAGAGGGAGGCAACTTGGAAGAGGAGTGAAGAACATCGGAAGGAGGAGGAAGCAGTCACGTGGTGCTGGGTGGTCGAGTGAGCTGACAGGATTGATGTGGGAGTTGTTTGAACGAAACAATTGATGACCTTGATGAGTGCAGTTTCGTGGAAGAGTGGAAGCAAAACCCTGACTGGAGAGTGTTGAGGAATGGAAGCGTCAACAACACTTCTGGGGAGAACTTTCCAACTTTTGCAAGGAGTATAATGCTATGGTCTGAATGTTTGTGTCCCTTCAAAAGTCATATTGTTAATATCCTACCCCCAAGGCAATGGTGTCAGGAGGTGGGGCATTTGGGAGGTGATTAGGTCATGAGAGAAGTGCCCTCATGAGTGGGATTAATGCCTTAGAGAAGAGACCCCAAAGAGACCCCTCGCTCATCCCTCCTGCCATCTATGAACCAGGAGGCTTGACCTCATTAGACATCAATTCTGCTGGCATATTGATCTTGGACATCCAGACTTTGAGAAATCAATTTCTATCCCACTCAGTCTATATTTTGTTTAAGCAGCTCAAACAGACTAAGACTACTGTTTGAAGGGAAGCAGAGAAATGGGTTAGTTCCTCTACATACTAGGGGACACAAACATGCATCAGAAACTTTCTAATGGGAAATACTAAGAGCATGCTGTGTTGGTGGTGGGGGTAAAGAGAACGTTCCATGTAGAGAGGTCTCCACCAGAGTAACGCATTTGGCCTCTTGCCCTACAACTTACTCTTTAGCTGCTCACACTGGAGGAGTGAGTTGACTAATCCATGGATAAAACACGCTGGTCCTGTTTCCCAAGTTGATGGAGTCAATCTACGAAAAGTCTGAGAACACTGGAGAACTGTCTCTTTCTGTGCCAGATCAGGATGAGGCAGTGATCCTGGAGAATGTTTCTGCCCTAAGCCTGAACTTTTGAGGTTTCCCAAATGTCTACACTGAAGTGGTAGCAAAGTGCTAGAAAGAGCTCGGGGCAACAATTTAAACCTCAAGCAATGCACTTGCAGTAATGGTGATGAAAACGTTACTCCCATTATCTCCATTGATTCCATACTTAGTAGGAGAATAAAAATGTATTGTACATGGACCTGTTAAGAATGATTTAATAACATGGGGATATCAAAGGAAGAATGGAAATTGGAGGAGCTAACACACTCCTCCAAGTGCGGTGTGCTTGGACCTTTCAAGTCCAAGTAGGGTGGACTTGAAATATCATCTGTTTATTATGAGCAAAGAGAAAAGAGAATATAAGGGTACAGAGGCAGATACAGCCGGAAGACAGACTTGGAATCCCATCTTGACTCTATCATTTGGCTAGATGGCCTTGAGAATATTCCTTACTTGTAAAATAGGAATAATAATATTTATCACCATCAATTTACTATGAAGCGTATATGAGGTGTCACATGAAAATACTTAGCAAAAGATCCAGTCCCTTAAAATCAACAAATGAATAATAATAATAATAATAATATCCGGGGGTGCCTGGGTGGCTCAGTCAGTTGAGTGTCTAACTCTTGATTTCAGCTCAGGTCATGATCCCAGGGCTGTGGGAGCCTGCTTGGGATTCTCTGTCTCTAAAATGAATACAGAGATGCCTAGGTGGCTCAGTCGGTTGAGCGACCAACTTCAGCTCAGGTCATGATCTCACGGTTTGTGAGTTTGCGCCCCTCGTGGGGCTCTGTGCTGACAGCTCAGAGCCTGGAGCCCGCTTCTAATTCTGTGTCTCCCTCTCTCTCTGCCCCTTCCCCATTCATGCTCTGTCTCTCTCTGTCTCAGAAATAAACATTAAAACAAATTTTAAATGAATACATACATGCATACATACATATATACATAAATAAATACATAAAATATCTGTAGTAATGTATATATAATAATAAATCTATATATGCCAGGCCAAGTATAGCAAAATGTGAAGACAAGTATAGACATGCTTATGATGTCCAGCAAAGTTGTTTAATTGGTAGTTTGTCTATCCATAAAGCCAAAGGGATCTTTCAACATTATAACTTTGTAAGTGTTTCATTAGTTAAAAATCTTTTTTGATGTTTGGTATTCAAAAAGTCTTTCTGATGTTCACTTCAGGCAAGATAAACATTTTGTTCTTACTGCTAGAAATTATGAACAATCTGGAACAGATGATTGTCCTGTTTCATACTGCCAGCTCCGGGAAAATGTAACCTCCCTTGAAAATGGAAAAGTTTACAGAGAGTCTGAGAACAGGTTTTTCTTTTTATCGTAAAGATTTTGTAAAGAGTCTTAGATAAATTTTATTGCTTCTCCTGATTCTCTCTTTATTGATCAGATAATTTAGACAGAAGCCCTCATCAAAAATTTCGAGCACATTGTAATGAGTTTTCTCCATCAATGTATAATAAATATAACTGAAAAAGTGTTTCAGGAGAGCATATTTCCTTTTAGCCCATACCATGAATATTTTTTCTCCACTAGTAAAAATTCTTTTACCAGATATGCTAATAAATTAAGTTGCCTACCAAGTTCTTCTCAGGCAAAGTACTACGCTCAGGCTTGTTGAAGGGACAACTTTTAGAAAATCATGCAACACTCAGTTCTGCCTCCCTTTTTCCAAGGCAGGAATATGTGTGTATCTATAGAGAAGTTGTTTTAAGATTAAGGTATAATTAGGGCACCTGGGTGGCTCAGTCAGCTAAGCGTCTGACTCTTGGTTTCAACTCAGGTCATGGTCTCAGGGTTCAAGAAATGGAGTCCCACACTGGGTTCTGCCATGACAGCGCGTAGCCTGCTTGAGATTCTCTCTCTCTGCCCCTCCCCTGCACTCTTTCTGTCTCTCAAAATAAAATAAGTAAGCATTAAAGAGGGATGTAGGTATACTTTGGGGTGCTGGGTGGCTCAGTCGGTTGAGCGTCAGATTTCAGCTCAGGTCATGATCTCACGGCTCATGATTTCAAGCCTCCAGCTCGCTGCTGTGAACGCAGAACTGGCTTCAGATCCTCTGTCCCCTTCTCTCTCTCTGTCTCTCCCTCGCTCACACACTGTCTCTCAAAAATAAATAAACATCGAGAAACAGATTAAAGCATAATTTACAGTCAGTAAAATGCATAGATTTAAGCAGTCAGGTTCATGGGTTTGACAGTCATACATATGCGTGCACACACGCCCACACACCTTGATAGAGCGTATTTCCTATACCATGGAGAGGTCCCTTATGCCCCACTTTTAGCTAATGCCTTCAACCCCACTCCCACCCAAACACTCTCTAATTTCTATCCCCATAGACTAGTTTTTCCTATGTTTGGATTTCATTATATGGAATAATCCAGTATACTTTTTTTGTTTGGAGCTTGTGTGATTTTTTTTTCACTCCACAGAGTATTTTTTATGTTTATTCTTTTAATGTGTATTTATTTTTGAAAGAGAGAGAGAGAGAGAGAGAGAAACAGAGCATGAACAGGGAGGGGCAGTGAGAGAGAGGAAGAGACAGAATCTGAGACAGGCTCCAGGGGTCGAGCTGTCAGCACTGAGCCCGACGTGGAGCTTGAACTCACAAACTGTGAGATCTTGACCTGAGCCAAAGTTGGCCACTTAACCTACTGAGCCACCCAGGCACCTCATCCACAGAATATTTTTAAACTACAGGGGGGAGGACACTTGTTGGGATGAGCACTGGCTATTGTATGGAAACCAATTTGACAATAAATTCTATTAAAAAAATGAATTAATTAAATTAAATTAATACTACAAAAATAAAAAATAAAACAAAACTAATTCATATCATTTATAGAATATGCAGTCTATTCCTTTTGATTGTTTATTAGCTTATATTGAACATTATTCTTTGGTGAGGCATCTTATGACTTTTGTCAATTATTTTGTTGGGTTGTTGTCTTCTTACTGTAAATTTATAGTTGGAACATGAATTATTTATCAGATAGGAGTATTCTCAATATGTTTTCACAGTCGGTGGCTTTTGTATTTATTATCTTCACGGAATGTTTTAATAACCACAATTTTAAAATTTTTATGAAGTCCAACTTTTTAGTTATTTCAATATTAGTGAATTTTTATCGAGTATAAGTAATATTTGTCTACTCTGAGGCTAGAATGTTCTCTATGCTTTCTTCTGGAAGCTATAGGGTTTCAACTTTTATCGTTATACCTATAAAACCTCTCAAGATCTAAGAATGGAATAAGGCAAAGCTCAAACTTTATGTGTGAGTTTCTGTGTGTGTGTGTGTGTGTGTGTGTGTGTGTATTTAAGCCAGGTTTATTGACATGAAATTTACATGCAATAAAATTCACCCTTTTCAGGTGTGCTTGATGAGTTTTGATAAGTGTATACATTTAACCTATGCCACAATTGAGGTATAGAATATATTTATCAATTCAGTTTTCTAGACACATTTTCACTCAACTCTTTCCCTTTCTTGTACCCTTAACTCCTGGAAACTGCTGATATGTTTCCTCTCCTTTTAGTTTTGTTCTTTCTAGAATGTCCTATAAATGAGATCATGCAGGGTTGCCTGGGTGGCTCAGTCGGTTAAGTGTCTCACTTCGGCCCAGGTCATGATTTCACGGTTTGTGAGATCAAGCCCTACATCGGGCTCTGTGCTGACAGCACGGAGCCTGCTTGGGATTCTCTGTCTTCGTCTCTCTCTGCCTCTTCCCTGCTTGTGCGCTCTCTTTCTCTCTCTCTCAAAAATAAATACACACAAAAAATAAATTCAAAAAATGGGACCATGCAGTCCAAAGCCTTTCTGTCTGGATTCTTCTATACGGCACAGTACCTTTGACTTTTATCCATATCGTTGCATGTATCCATAGTTCATTCTTTTTATTGCTGAGTAGAATTTGAATTCATGGATTTACCACAATCCATTTATTCATTCCTCAGTTGTTTCCAATTTGGGCCATGATGAATAAAGTGTTTATGAGCATTTGTGTCCAGGTCTTTGTGTAGATATATGCTTCCAACTCTCTAGATGCTGAATTACTGGGTCATATGGAAAGTCCATGTTCAAAGTAATGCCAGCCCCACGTGAGAGTTTCACTTGCCCACATTATTCCCAGTATTGGTATTTCTGTCTTTGTAATTTGGCCATTGCAACGAGTGTGCAGTGATATTTTGGTCGTAATTTCCATGATGAGTGCTGACAGTGCGCACTTCTTTTCCATGGGTTGATTCATATATGTCCTTTAGGGAAATCTCAGTACAACATTATTTTTAAATTTAATTGAATTATCTTCCTATTATTGAGTGATAAGACTTCTTTATATAGGCTGAACCTGTGTCTTTTAAAGGTTATGTGTTTTGCATTACTTTTAACCAGCGTGTGTGTGAGTTATTATGAAAAGGTGTTGATATTTGTCAAATGCTTGTTTTGCATTTATTGAAATAATTTCATGGTTTTCCTTCTTTAGCCTACTGAAATGATCACTTTTCTTGTTTGATATTTGAATATTAAACAAACTTTGTATTCCTGAAATAAACCTCACTTGATAATATATTGCCTTTGTATATTGCTGGATTCTACTTACTAGAATTTTGTTAAAGATTTTTGTGTCCACATCCATGGAGGTTACTGGTCTGCAGTTTGCTTTACTAATAGTGTCTTATTCTGGTTTTGGTATTAGTATAATGTTACCTCCATGAACTAATTTTGGAAGTATTCATTTCTGTTTTATTTTATGGAAGGTTGAACAGGATGGTATTATTACCTCCTCAGATGTTTGGTAAAATTTATCAACAAAGCCATCTGGGCAAGGTTATTTGTGTGTGTGTGTGTGTGTGTGTATGTGTGTGTGTGAGACAGAATATTTGTAATTATGAATTTAATTTCTTTAATAATAAGGGCTATTCAGGTTACTATTTTTTCACAAGTGAATAAGCTTTATTACCTTGCACCTTTAAAAAAGTGTATACTTTTCACCTAAACTATAGTATATATTGACATAAAGTTGTTCATAAGATTCCTTTTTTAAAAAAATTCATTTAAATCCAAGTCAGTTTACATATAGTATAATAACGGTTTCAGGAGTAGAATTAGTGATCATCACCTACATATAATACTCAGTGCTCATTCCAACAAGTGCCCTCCTTAATGCCCATCACCCATTTAGCCCATCCCTCCACCCATCACCCCTCCAGAAAGCCTCAGTTTGTTCTCTGTATTTAAGAATCTCTTATGGTTTGACTCCCTATCTGTTTTTATCTTATTTTTGCTTCCCTACTCCTATGTTCATCTGTTTTGTTTCTTCCACATATGAGCAAAATCATATGATATTTGTCTTTATCTGACTGACTTATTTCGTTTAACATAATACACTCTAGTTCTATCCATGTTGTTGCAAATGGCAAGATTTCATTCTTTTTGATAGAGTAATATTCTATTGTATATGTACACCACATCTTCTTTATCTATTCCAAAGTTGCTGTACCAGTTTGCATTCCCACCAACAGTGCAAAAGTATTCTCCTTTCTCTGCATCCCCACCTACATCTGTTGTTTCCTGAGTTGTTAATTTTAGCCAGTCTGACAGGTGTAAGGTGGTATCTCATTGTGGTTTTGATTTGTATTTCCCTGAGCATGAGTGATGTTGAGCATCTGTTCATGTGTCTGTTAGCCATCTGGATGTCTTCTTTGTAAAAGTGTCTGTTCATGTCTTTTGCCCATTTCTTCACTGCACTACTTGTTTTTTGGGCGTTGAGTTCCAAAAGTTCTTTTATAGATTTTGTATACTAAACCTTTATCTGATAGGTCATTTGCAAATATCTTCTCCCATTCTGTCGGTTGCCTTTTAGTTTTGTTGATCGTTTTCTTCACTGTGCAGAAGGTTTTTGTCTTGATGAGGCACCAATAGTTCATTTTTGCTTTTGTTTCCCTTGCTTCCAGAGTTGTGTCAAGAAGTTGCTGTGGCCGAGGTCAAAGAGGTTGTTGCCTATTTTCTCCTCTATGATTTTGATGGCTTCCTGTTTTACATTGAGGTCTTTCATTCATTTTGAGTTTATTTTTGTGTATGGTGTAAGAAAGTGGTCCAGGTTCATTCTTCTACATGTCACTGTTCAGTTTTCCCAGCACCTCTTGCTAAAGAGACTGTCTTTTTTCCGTTGGATACTCTTTCCTGCTTTGTCAAAGATTAGTTGGCCATATATTTGTGGGTCCATTTCTGGGTTCTCTATTCTGTTCCATTGATCTGATTGTCTGTTCTTATGCCAGTATCATACTGTCTTGTTGATTACAACTTGATGATTACAGCTTGAAGTCTGGAAATTTGATGTATACCTTTTTGGTTTTCTCTTTGAGGATTGCTTTGGCTATTTGGGCTCTTTTCTGGTTCCATACAAATTTTGGAATTATTTGTTCCAGCTCTGTGAAGAATGCTGGGGTTATTTTGATGGGGATTGCATTGAATGTGTAGATTGCTTTGGGTAGTATTGACATTTTAACAATATTGGTTCTTCCAGTCCATGTTTTTTCCATCTCTCTGTGTCTTCTTCAATTTCTTTCATAAGCTTTCTATAATTTTCGGTGTACATACATTTCACCTCTTTGGTTAGGTTTATTCCTAGGTATTTTATGGTTCTTGGTGCAATTACAAATGGGATAGAGTTTTTGATTTCTCTTTCTGTTGCTTCATTATTGGTATATAGAAATGCAACCGATTTCTGTATATTGATTTTATACCCTGCAACTTTGCGGAATTCATGGGTCGGTTCTTGAAGTTTTTTGGTGGACTCTTTTGGGTTTTCCACATAGGGTATTGTGTCGTCAACAAAGAGTGAAAGTTTGGCTTTTTCCTTGCCAATTTTGATGCCTTTTCTTTTGGTTGTCTCGTTGCTGAGGTGAGGACTTCCAACACTATGTTGAACAACAGTGGTGAGAGTGGACATCCCTGTTGTGTTCCTGCCCTAAGACGGAAATATCTGTTATTCCCTATTGAGGATATTAGTTGTGGGTCTTTTGTATATGACCTTTATGATCTTGAAATATGTTTCTTCTATCCCTATTTTCCTGAGGGTTTTTATCAAGAAAGTATGGTGTATTCTGTCAAATGCTTCTCCTGCATCTATTGAGAGGAACATATGGTTCTTGTCCTTTCTTTTATTAAAGTGATGTGTCACATTGATTAATTTGTGGATATTGAACCAGCCCTTCACCCCAGAAGTAAATTGCACTTGAATCATTGTGGTGAATAATTCTCTTAATGTATTGTTAGATCCAGTTTGCTAGTATCTTGTTGAGAACTTCTGCATTCGTGTTCATCAGGGAAATTGGCGTGTAGTTCTCCTTTTTCGTGGGGTCTTTGTCTAGTTTAGGAATCAAGGTAACGCTGGCCTCCCAGAATTTGTTTGGAGGACTTCATTCCATTTCTGTCTTTGGAACAGCTTCAAAAGAATAGGTATTAACTCTTCTGTGGACCATCTGGAATAAATGGACACATTCCTGGAAACATCTAAACTACCAAAAGTGAAACAAGAAAAAATAGAAAATTTGAACAGACCTACAATCAGTAAAGAAATTGATTCGGTTATCAAAAATCTCCCAATAAATAAGAGTCCAGGGCCAGATGGCTGTCCAGAGGAATTCTACCACACACCTAAAGAAGAGTTAATACCTATTCTTTTGAAGCTGTTCCCAAACATAAGATTCCTTTATCTTTTAAATGTCTGTAGGATCCAAAGTAAAATACTTTTCTTCTAGGTATGGCAATTTGAGTTTTCTCTCTTTCTTGTTGGCTAAAGGTTTATAATTTTATTGATCATTTCAGAGAGGTAGTTTTTTATTCTATTGATTTTCCTTTTTGTTTTCACTTTTCTATGTCATTCATTTTCCTCATTTTCCTGCTCATCTTAAGTTTGCCTTGCTCATTTTTTTCCCTCCGGTTTCTTAAGGCAATAGCTTAGATCAGAGGTTGGCAAATTAGAGCCTGTGGCCTATTTTTGCACAGCCTCTGAACTAAAAATGTTTTTTTTTTATATATATTTCAAAGGGTAATAAAACAAAGAACAGTCAACAGAGATCATCTATGAGTCACAAAGCCCAACATGTGTACTATTTGGCTGTTACTTTTCAAAGTTTACCAATTCCTGGCTTAAATCATTTGTTTGAGTCTTCTTAAATATCAGCATTTAAAACTACAAATTTCTCTTTATTCACTGCTTTAGCAGGATCCCACAGCTTTGTTACAATATTTTGTCTTCTGCATTTGAATAAAAGATTTTCCGATTTTCCTTGTGATTTCTTTTTTTGTCCTAAGGGTTATTAACTGTTTCTTAATTTCCAAATATTTGCTTATTGATTCCTATCTAGTTAAATCCTGCTGTGGTCAGAAATGTATTTTATATGCATTCCGTCCTTTTAAGTTTATTGACAGTTGATTAAGTGTCCAGAATAAAGGTTGTCTTGGTAAATATTCCATTTACACTTGAAAATAATTTGTATTCTGCTGTGTTTTGGTGTTTTATATATGCCAGTTGTGGAGGCTCTTTTTTTCTCTATACACATATACATATATGTCTTCATCACCTTTTGTTTAAAAATACTTGTTGGGGCACCTGGGTGGCGCAGTCGGTTAAGCGTCCGACTTCAGCCAGGTCACGATCTCGCGGTCCGTGAGTTCGAGCCCCGCGTCGGGCTCTGGGCTGATGGCTCAGAGCCTGGAGCCTGTTTCCGATTCTGTGTCTCCCTCTCTCTCTGCCCCTCCCCCGTTCGTGCTCTGTCTCTCTCTGTCCCAAAAATAAATAAAACGTTGAAAAAAAAATAAAAATACTTGTTGAGAAGTATGTTCTTTCTGTCCAATTAATTGACAAAATGTGCCTGGGCTAAAATTCGATTGATTGAAAATCTGTAGATTTTGTCCTTCTGGCTGTCTCAAAACATTTATTTTCAAGTATCCAAGGTCAAAATTTTTTTTTTCAAACTAGACAAATGATAAGAATCCCTTGAACATTAGTCTCATGCAATGTGATGGTTTGTTAGCAAAGAAAAATTCCTACCGTCTTTCTTTGAACAGTGCCATTGAATTTGATGGTAAGGTATACTCCAATGACTTTTAAAATAATTGTAAGGCTATGTCACTATTAGGAATAGGTGCATAAATTAAGTAGAAATGAAGCGGATTCTAAAGCTGGACGATTTTTTGAAGCTCCAACATTTACAAGTTGAGTTTATAAAGTTTCGACTTTTAATGATCATTTCTGTCTTTTTCTTCTACTTTGCTATTCCCAGGCAATATTATTGCTGCAGAAGCAATATTATAAAAAGAATATCATCTTGTATACTTTTAATCTGAATGAAATTATGAAAGGGTTATTGAACATGACCTTAAATAAAGCCAAACTATCAATAACCTAGAATCACCATTTTGGCTTGCTTGAAAGTATATTTGATGCTAACAGATTAATTGATGACTGTTCCGTGTCTTGGCAGGTTCCCTTTTTTCACATGTAAAGTGAGTAATGGGTTCTTTATTCAAATGGATTTTTAAGAAAACAAAAAGTCGCATTTTTACTTGATTTAACGAATACTGAAATTGGAATTCCGGAAAGATATTTCCTGAAATGGCTAGACTGAGACGGAAGGTCTGTTAGTTAATGTTATAAGTAAATACCTACAGCTTCAGAAACCTACTTCGTGCAGGGCCCGGAGGTGACTTTCAGAATTAAGGGTCCAGAGAGCTACATGGCCCAGAGTCCACTCTTTGGTCCTGTGTGACATTGGTTTCGTGTATTATAAGGCAGTGAGTGAGGTATTTCCCAATGGGGAGCTCTCTGACTCTACACCATGCTTAAACCCTATGTGCACGTGTGTTAGGCCCTACGGCAAGTAACATTTACAAAGTCCCGGTCCTGGTGTTCAGAAATGATGCCGCTAGAAGATTCGCCAGCTTTTCAGATGTTTTTATAACTAAAGGTTCATATCTGAAAATCGAGTGTTCCCTTCACTGAAAAAGAAAACTTCTCACATTCAAAATGATTTGAAAGGAAATCCACCTCGTTGAAAACTGATGGCATGATTTTTGAAGTCATATAGACCCCCATCTTACACTAATACAAAGGTAAACTAACAAAGGGCTCTGTTCCTTGTTTACCCGGTGATTTTGGAAATGCTGTTATTAACTTAATAGAATGTCTGCATTTATTGATTATGACTTAGTAAAGAGAAGATATTAAAATAATTGATGCAAATAGCTACCTAATTTAATTATAAACTGTCACCTTGAACAGCCAACTAATGCATTTTAAAGAACCTGTTTGTTTCAATAGAGATCTTATACTTATCCAGGGGTACAGACTTTACAGCAATTATTTATATTATCATAACATATAAATACTTAGTTTGTAACATTCACGGTTTGGTCCAAACACATTTTAATAAAGCATAAATCCAATATAACAATATGCCTTTCTCCAAATTATTTCAAGTTAATGCAAGGATGTTCTCGCATGAAAAGATTTCTAAATAATTGCAAAAATCTAGAATTTTTTAAAAGACCCTCAAAATAAAAAGGGAAAAGCATTGGATTTGGAATCAGGTGATCCAGGCTTAAATTTTGGCTTTGAGGGCAAGGTTCTTTGTAACTCTGCTCACTGTTCCCTGGATGAGTTCTAGTTCCCTCCATCTGCCTTTTGGGCTTATGCCAAAGAGTGAATGGTCTGAGAACAACTTTGAGGGCCGCACAGTTATATGAAGCTGAAGAGGCAGAAATTACAAGATTAATTTCAATCCGGAAATTGAAACTGATCCAATCTATACTCAACCCACAAACAATAACCTCTGAGTTTTGAAATATCTCCCTTAAACCTGTTTTATTTATCTCTTTGTTTGCTTAGATTCCTAAGGAAAAGCACAGATTTGTCACAAATGAGTATTTGTGGTTGTATTTAACACAATCTTCTGGAGAGAGGAATTGGGGAGCCATAAATAAACCTCTTCTGTTTTTGAGTAAGATTTCACAAGACTTTATATTGCTTTCTTTTCTTAAATTTTTTTTTTCAACGTTTATTTATTTTTGGGACAGAGAGAGATATATTGCTTTCTTTAGGAAACTTTACACGGATAATATTGAGCCTATCACCATGGTGTTTGTTACTAACCTTTTAGTTAGTACCCCAAAAACCTTAGTTTGAGGGAAGAACATTCAAAATTATTAGAATTCTCATGCAAAGCATCTGCTGTCCTCGGGTTTGCACCTCAGGGCCTTTGCACTTGTTGGTCCTGTCCTTAGAAAATTTTCTCCAGGCATCCATATGGATGCCCCCTCTATTCATTCATATCTCTGTTCAAATCTCACCTCATCACTGAAGTCCTCTTGATGTCCTTCTAGAAAGCACACCCAATCCATCTTTCTCCTTCACATGGCTTGCTTTTGTGCTATAGCCCTTGTGCCTGTCTGCTATTATGTATTGGTTTTTTGTGTGTTCACTATTTCCTTCACTAGAATGGAAGTTAGCGAAGTCACAGACTTTATTTTTATTTGTTGAGTTAATTAGTAATTAATGAGAAAAAGCGATACCTATATTTGTATTTATATCCAAGAAATTAAAAGCTTTGGAGTGTCTAATTCTACTTAGGAATACCAAAAAGATATAGTATATTTATAGTATAGTTATAAATATTGTGTGTGTGTACTCAAACAGTGGCCATTCAGGTCTTTCGCTTGTATTTATTTTTTAAGTTTATTTATTTATTTTGAGAGAGGAGAGAGAGAGAGAGGGAGGGGCAGAGAGAGAGTGAGGGAGGGCCAGAGAGAGGGAGAAAGAGAATCTCAAGCAGGTTCCATGTTGTTGACACAGAGCTCGCCATGGGGCATGAATCATGAACTGTGAGAGCATGACCTGAGCCGAGATCATGACCTGAACCAAGATCAAGTGTCGGGCGCTCAACCAATTGAGTCACACAGATGCCCTATCAGGTATCTATTGAGTAGCCAAATGGAGATATTGAGTAGGCAGTTACCTGTGTATTCTCTTAGGAGAGGGGTGTGGTTGAGGATATCGTTGGGGATGATCAGTGTATATGATGCTAATGTAGTGTGCAGTATTTGGTGTGATCAGTAGGAGAACAAGTATAGATAGAAAAGGGAGGAAGTCCAATGACCAAACCCAGGACACTCCACCATTAGACGGGGGGTGTGACCCTGGGAACATGGTGTCAGGAGAAGCCACCAAGTGGAGAGAAAGTGAGCAGCCTGCAGTGGGTGAGGGTCCAGGCTGGGGTTCTGCCAACAGGGCTCCAATGTTCATGATGAGAGGTTGAGGGACTCTCCTCTCTTTTCTGTGTAGTTGATGGTGTTGGTGTGACGAGATGGCCAACAGCATCAAAACCTCTCTCCAGGACCTTGCCAAGGGAACTGAAGTGTCCGTCTGGGCTATTTGTGCCATCTCGAAGCTAGATGCTCAAATCCAGGACAAAAGAGAGGAGCAGTATTGAAGAAACGCAAGTAGTACCTTGGCGCAGTAGAGGGAGCAGGTATAGTGCACGAGCAGGAGAGGGAACCAGGTATTGTTACCGGAATTTTCCAGTGCTCTGTTTGGAATGGCAGAGTATTCTCATGTGTTCTCCACTTGTTTCATCAAGTGTTTATTCCTGGGCTTCAGCCAGTGACAGCACAGGTTATCGGTGATCCACGGCTACGTGGAGATGCTTGGTCGTGGCTGGAGTTCTTTCTTACATCAATTTCCAGTGTTCTTTGGGTTCTCCCCATCTGTGCTTAGCAGAGTTTCCAGTGTCATTTGGTTTCAAGATAGAATTGATCTGGCTTTTGAGGTATCAGGGAGAAAGTGTTCCCCATTCCCTGGTTTCAGCAAAACAGTTGCTCACGTGTTCTTCAACAATTTTCTGTTGACTATCTTCTTCATGCAAGGGATGTTGTGAGTCTCTTTCCCAACCATATTTTTGGTCCCCTGGTTAGTCTTCTGCATATGTCTGTCTCTACTCACTAAACTGCTTTGGGTATCCTAGTTCAATAAAGGAATCAAAATCCACCAGTGGCTATCGGTCAGAAAGTCATTGCCTTACTAGCTTGGATGTGGTTTGCCCTTGGCTTTCCTCATAGGAACACAGTCCCTGTACATTACCTCTCTATTCTCCTTCATTTACTCTCGTCAACTTAATGCATGGCAAAGAGCCAGCCATACATCTTGTTGGTGGTCTCCTTGGAAAGTCCACAGGGCCTTCTACCTTCAGTCTGCCCGAGCCCTGCTCCTCCTCCGAAGGGTCCCTTTCATTAAGTGGGTCCCTGCTGACTCCTGAGCCACCTGCATCCAGACGGGAGGGGTTGTACTGGAAGGACCCTGTGGCAGTTCATCTCCCTGTTTACCTCACCCTACTCTGCCCAGGGGCCTCTGCATATTCCCTTCTTCCGGAGGAACTGGGATTTTTGTCTCTGGTGACCATAAGGCACAATCTTCCTGGCACCCGTATGTGGATTTGTAACACCACCCTGAACCTGAAAAAGTCCCAGGTTTCCCCCAGCACTTTTCTAACATTTGCTGGCCTCTGTGTCTAGACCGATATGACACCTTGTTTCTCTCCCTATGCCATTGGCTGCCCCACCTTCCCTTCCTACCCCCCACCACCCGTGGATGAATGGACTTTGTAGTTCAAGCCATTTCATTCCATACATTTGTTATTTCTGTTGGTTTTCTGTTATAAGGGCTGAGGGCAGACTGCCCCAAGACAGGCCACTTTGGGATGAAGATGATTTTAGGTTAAAAAGCAAGACAGCATGGTACTGGCACAAAAACAGACATTCAGATCAATGGAACAACATAGAGAACCCAGAAATGGACCCACGAACATATGGCCAACTAATCTTTGACAAAAGAGGAAAGAATATCCAGTGGAATGAAGTCAGTCTCTTCAGCAAGTGGTGCTGGGAAAACTGGACAGTGACTTGTAGAAGAATGAACCTGGGCCACTTTCTTACACCATACACAAAAACAAACTCAAAATGGATGAAAGACCTCAATGTAAGACAGGAAGCCATCAGAATCCTCAAGGAGAAAGCAGGCAAAAACCTCTTTGATCTTGGTCGCAGCAACTTCTTACTCAACACATCTCCAGAGGCAAAGGAAACAAAAGCAAAAATGAACTATTGGGACCTCATCAAAATAAAAAGCTTCTGCACGGCGAAGGAAACAATCGGCAAAACTAAAAGGCAACCGATGGGAGAAGATATTTGCAAATGGCATATCAGATAAAGGGTTAGTATCCAAAATCTATAAGGAACTTGTCAAACTCAACACCCAAAAAACCAAATAATCCAGCGAAGAAATGGCCAAAAGACACAAATAGACACTTCTCCAAAGAAGACATCCAGATGGCCAACTGACACATGATAAAATGCTCCACGTCACTCATCATCAGGGAAAGACAAATCAAAACCACAATGAGAGACCACCTCACACCTGTCAGAATGACTAACATTAACAACTCAGGCAACAACAGATGTTGGCGAGGATGTGGAGAAAGGGGATCTCTTTTGCCTTGTTGGTGGGAATGCAAACTGGTGCAGCCACTCTGGAAACAGTATGGAGGTTCCTCAAAAGATTAAAACTAGAACTAGACTACGACCCAGCAATTGCACTACTCGGTATTTATCTGAGGGATACAGGTGTGCTGTTTCAAGGGACACGTGCACCCCAATGTTTATAGCAGCACCATCAACAATAGCCAAAGTATGGAAAGAACCCCAATGTCCATCGATGGGTGAATGGAGAAAGAAGATATGGTATATATATACAATGGAGTATTACTCAGCAATCAAAAAGAATGAAATCTTGCCATTTGCAGCTACGTGGATGGAACTAGAGGGTATTATGCTAGGTGAAATTAGTCAGTCAGAAAAAGACAAATATCACACAACTTCACTCATATGAGGACTTTAAGATACAAAATAGGTGAACATAAGGGAAGGGAAGTGAAAATAATATAAAAACAGGGAGGGGGACAAAACAGAAGAGACTCTTAAATATGGAGAACAAACAGAGGGTTACTGGAGGGGTTGTGGG